>NC_080740.1:74592398-74895428 GCF_020826845.1 Diceros bicornis minor | reverse complement strand
CTCTGCCTCTGACCTCGGTTTAACTCAGTTTCTGCTTCCTCAACAAGGCTGAGGAATGCAACCTTAGGACTCCAGTTAACAACCACAGACGTGTCATTGGCATTGCTTTTTAGATTCATTGGTTTTTATTTCCAATCAATGGTCAGCACATCTCACATCAGGTACTATTCCCTCCAGATTTCTTCGGTATCAACTGATAGGGACATCATGCTTTTATAACCATGAAAAATAAAACTTCAAACACTACTTAATTAGCTGCCTGCTTGCTTTTTATTGTTTTTGTTTGTTTGTTTTAATAAGCTGCTCCAGTGATTCTTCCATTTCTCAACTATATTCCATTTCCGATTCTGTTCTCTCTCTGAACTGGCTCACTCTTTGATCATTCTGCTGGTTCCCTTTCTATTAAGTTACAAATCACTGACACATGCTGATATCAATATGTCTAAGAAATGCTTTTAACCCAGGTTAAGTATTATCACTACACCCATTGTGCAGATAAGGAAACTGAGACATAGTGATGTTAAGTACTTAAGTTACACCATAGGTTAGTGGAAGATTTGCACCCAGGCCGTTGACTCTAAAGCAGCATTATTCCAATAGAAATATAATGCAAGCCATATATAATTTTCTAGTAGTCAAATAAAACAAGTACATGCAGGAAAGATAAATTTTAATAATATTTTTATTCAACCCAATATATCCAAAATATTACTGTTTCAACATGTAATCAACATAAAAAATTAATGAGATATTTCACATGCTTTTCTTCATACTAAGTCTTCAAAATCTATTGTGTATTTTATACTCACAGCACATCTCAGTTCATACTAGACATGTAGCTATTGAGCACTTGAAATATGGCTTGTGGCTACTGTATTGGACAGAGTGACTTTAGAGTATGCCCTTTTAACCCTTTATTCTGCCTCCCACTGTATTCTTCCATGCTATATATACCTTCATTATGATTTTTTTTAATTTATTTGCATTTCACCAAATTTTATCATATTGGAATTGAAATAACTCATAACATGGCCACAGAAAATTTTAAAAATCAAGCCACTCGAAAAGATGGTTTTAAGCAGCCATTCTAAACTCTTAGAAAACTATTGCATTCATAATTCATTTGTAGGGGAAAAATGAAACATGGGTATTTAGTCTTTAAAACATCATTTAAGGGGCCGGCCCCATGGCTTAGCGGTTAAGTGTGCGCCTCCGCTGCTGGCGGCCCGGGTTCGGATCCCGGGCGCGCACTGACGCACCGCTTCTCCAGCCATGCTGAGGCCACGTCCCACATACAGCAACTAGAAGGCTGTGCAACTATGACATACAACTATCTACTGGGGTTTTGGGGGAAATAAATAATAAAAAATTTAAAAAAAATCATTTAAAAAGTAAGTTTAATTAGTATCTATGGGTTCAAACTGAAATTTAATTAACTCAACATTTGTTAGACACCCGCAATGACACAAACTACCAGTTGCCAGAAGGAAGACAAAGATGCCCTTGAAGGAGAGCATGCCTACGTGAGAGATGTGACCTGAGTGTGAACAAATTCAGGATCTGCTGTTCGCAATTCCCCTCCCCAGTGAATCCCAATATTGATTATCAGTGTGCACTGTAAGTCTTTAAAATAGATAATAGGCAGATTTTTCCTTTATTTTAAGGTATATTTTGTCTTTAATAGGTGTAAGGTTGTAATGGCTAAAAGAAAACCCAGACCCCCAAGAATCTATAGTAGGTTGGACAGAAGAAAATTAGGAATGTAGCTTTTTCCTAGATTGCCTCCTCTTTCCAGAAGACGAAATTATCTTGACAGCTTCTTTTAAACTAAAATTTGTTTTAATAAGTATTTAGTCTTTAGCTAAAGTAAATTCAGCCCCTGATATACAGAAATGGACTTTGAGCTTCAAATGTCTCTACGTGTTATAACTGCTCATGTAAAACTCTTACTACAACTACAGTTCATGTTATTGGAGATTTAAATTAAACACCAACAATTGAAATACTATCTTCATGCTATCTAGAGATAGAAGAAAATGACATTCACTTTTAAATAAATTTGTAAACTCTATAAGTAAATCTAAATAAATAAAAAAGTATCGTTCTATTGAGCTTTCATTTGAGCAATTGTGTAATCACATAACTACAGCAGGAAAACTAAAATCTTCTGCTGAAGCCCTGGAATCTCACTTTAAAACTGGATTTTTCTGATTGCGATGAAGCTGGCTAGCTTTTGAGATTTTTTAATATGATTTGTACATGCATTTGCTATTTTCATTTCTTCAGATAATTTAGTGTCTATTTGGTTGCTTTTTTTTTTAAGAGTTTTTAAAGACACATTTGCCTTAGCCACATAATCCAGTTTTTTCAAAACTCTATTTGATTAACATAGTTATAAACCTTCATGACCTTGGATTAGGCAATGGTTTCTTAATCATGACACTGAAAGCATAAGCAACAAAAGAAAAAATTGATAAGTTGGACTTCATCAAAAATAAAAATGTTTGTGCATCAAAGGACACTATCATGAAAGTGAAAAGATAAATAACAGAATGGGAGAAAATATTCACAAATCATATATCTGATAATAGTTTAGTATCCAGAATATAAAAAGACCTCTTACAACTCAACAACATAAAGACAAACAACCCAATTAAAAGTGGGGAAGGAAAAAAAATGGGGAAAAGGATCTACATAAACATTTCTCAAAGAAGATACATAAATGGCCAATAAGCTTATAGAAGGTGCTCAATATCATTAGTCGTTAGGAAAATGCAAATCAAAACCACAATGAGTGCACACTTTGCATCCACTACGATGGCTATAATAAAAAGAAAAGAAATATAGCAAGTGTTGGCAAAGATATGGAGGACATGGACCGTTGGAAACTGTTGCTTGGAATGAAAAATGGTGCAGCTACCACGGAAAACAATTTAGCACTTCCTCAAAATGTTAAACAAGGAGTTACCATATGATCCAGCAATTATATTCTCAGGTATATACACAAGAGAGTTGAAAACATATGTTAAAACAGGAACTTGTGCATGAATGTTCATAGGAGCATTATTCATAATAGCCAAAAGGTGGAAACAACTCAAATGTCCATCAACGGATGAATGAATAAACTGTGGTAGATCCATACAATAGAGTATTATTCAGTCACAAAAGGGAATGAAGTACTGATATGTGCTAAAACATGGATGAACCTTGAAAAAATGCTAACTGAAAGAAGCCAGACACAAAAGGTCACATACTGTATGATTCCCTTTATATGAAATGTCCAAAATAGGCAAATCCATAGAGATAGAAAGCAGATTAGTGGTTGCCATGTAGTGGGGGAGGCTAGATTGGGGGAGAAGTGACTGCTTATTGGATATGGGGTTTCTTTTGGGGGTGATGAAAATGTTACGAAATTAGATGGTGGGGATGGTTGCACACATTGTGAGCGTAGTAGAAGACACTGAATTGTAAACTTTAAAATGGTGAATTTTGTTATGTGAATTTTACCTCAATAAAAAAAACCATTTCATAATGTTCTATGAAATCTCCGTTGTCTGATGCATTCACTATATGCAATTCCAAGATCCCATCCATGTGCTTTTCTCCAAGAACAACAGTGCCTTTCTGTTTGTTAAGTTCACTCACTCTTTTTTCTCATCCTTTAGCTTCTTATGAAAGCAAATTTATGCTTTTCTGAACGTGGGCATTTTCATCCATACCATCCTTTATTGCCACCTTGAGTTGTTCATTTAGCTGATATATTTTTAAGGCTATTTTGGTTGCAGCTACTTGAAACTGGATATGTTCTGATGCATTTTTTAAACAAGTCTTTCTTGTAATTTTGGCCATCAGCTCAACTTGTTCCAAACGCTTGCATTTCTCTTCAGTCTCTCTTTTAGCCCCGAGTAAAGAGTTGGATGTTTCTAGGCATTTGTTAATGGCCACCAGTTTTTGTATTTATGATCATTTGTTCAAAAGTCTAGTTTACGTTAAAGAAGATTGAAAACCTCCAAATTCTATCTGAATGAGGCTAAGCTTGTAAAAATATTGATGTCTTTCCTCCATGAAGGCAGAAGCTCCAGTGGCCAGTCCTTCATTTTTATTTGCATAAAATTGTATTGTTCATAATTAAAAATCTGACTGTGACTGCAAATACCATTGTATCTCCACAGCTGTTGGTGGGGATCTGCGCTAAGGTTTGAGAAGCACTGTTCTAGTTAACTCTTTCTCATTCCTCAGCTGTCAGCTCAAGCACCCTTTCCCCAGATAGACTTTTGTGAACTCACAGACTAAGTCAGGTCCTTGATTATGAACTCCAGAGAAGCATAGTCCTTCCCTTCAGAAACTTATCATAGTTCATCATCACATACCCCATCTGCACTCAGAGGTAGCCATTCTCCTGAATTTGGCATTAAGCATGCCCTTCTGTGCTTTAGAGCTCACCACATATGTATGTACCTCTAAACTATTGTTTACTTTTGTCTATTTTTAAAAGACATCAATTAAATCATATTGTATATGGCGTTCTGTGATTACTTTCACTGTTGGGATTCATCCATTTTATGTGTTTGCTTATAGTATATTAATTTTCACTGATGTATAAAAATCCATGACATAGGTAGATCACAATTTTCTTATCCATTTTACCATCAATAGAAATTTGAATCATGCCAATGTTTTTGCCTATTAGGAACTATTATGGGCAATTACGTGTTGGAGTCTCTGTTAGGTGTCTCTTGCTGCACATGTGCACAGATTTTTTGCATTTATCCTTAGGAGTAGAATTGCTTGGTATATGATACGTGCTTATTTGACTTTACCGGGTGATGCCAAATTGCTTTCCACAGTTGTCCCAAATTATGTCCCCACCAGGAGTGTGCGAGTTCACACTGCTCTACATTCTTGTCAAAACTTGGTGTTGTCTCATTTTTACCTTTATACCAGTCTGGTGAGTTGAAATGGTTTCTCGTTATGGTTTTAATTTACACTTCCCTGATTACCGAGGAGATTGAGCTTCTTTCCTGTTCCTGGACATTTGGGTTTCTTCTTGTGTAAAGAGTCTTTTTGCCTATTTTCTGCATGGTTGTTTGTCTTTGTCTTCTTGGTTTATAGGAATTATTTATACATCTGGATACTAATCTTTTGTGTATTATATATGTGACTAGCTTCTTCCAGTTATGATTTTTCTTTTCATTATCTTTGTCATATCTTTTGTTGAACAAAAGTTCTTAATTCTAATGGTGTTTAATTTTTTTTTTTTTTTTGTGAGGAAGATCAGCCCTGAGCTAACATCCATGCTAATCCTCCTCTTTTTGCTGAGGAAGACCGGCACGGAGCTAACATCCATTGCCAGTCCTCCTCCTTTTTTTCCCCAAAGCCCCCCTTTAGATAGTTGTACGTCATAGCTGCACATCCTTCTAGTTGCTGTACGTGGGACGCGGCCTCAGCACGGCCGGAGAAGCGGTGCGTCGGTGCGCGCCCGGGATCCGAGCTGGGGCCGCCAGTAGCGGAGCGCGCACACTTAACCGGTAAGCCACGGGCCGGCCCATGGTGTTTAATATTTTACCTTTTCCTTTATGGGTTACTCTTTTTGTATCTTGTATAAGAAATCTTTCCCTAGCTTACGTCATAAAGATATTCTATATTTTCTTTTAAAGTTTTCAAGTTTACCTTTCATATTTGATCCTTATGAAATTGAATTTTGACTATGGAATGAGGTAGGAGTCCATTTTCACATGGGCTTGTTTTTCTCTTGTGTAAAACAAGTTTGGAGGTAGGCAATCCAGCAATTCTACGCCCAGGTGTATGCTCCAGAGAGAGAATCTTGGACACATATGAACATGTTCATTATAACATTATTCATAATTGCAAAAAAACCTGGTAACAACAGAAAGAATTTAATATGGAGAACTAGTTACAGAGTGTTGGCAGAGCTGAAGATGAGAAGATGAGGCATCTCAGAGATCAACAACTGTGGAGAGTCACTACCATCCCTAGGGATAGAAGACAAAAGGAGGAGATGGTGTCATTGGAGTCCAGGAACCAAGGTATATGGCAGGATCTGGAACTTAGAGGAGGAGCCTTCAGCACCACTAGATGGATTGAGCAGCCAGGGTTTCCAGAAAGAGCTAGAGCCACGCATGGTAGGGGCTGCCCAGCAAGAGATGGACCATGGAGGAGACACAGCCACTGCCAGAGATGCTGCCCAAAGCAGAGAAAGAAGGGGAGAAATACTTTGCCTTCTCCCCTTCTCCTGCCTCCTAGTCTACTATCAGTGCCCCTATTGGCCAAACCTAACCAGAAGCCGGTGGGCAACGTAGTCTGAGAAATGCGGGTCTCTTGAGTTAGCACCCTGTGATACAGAGGTCAGCAGGAGAGGGCAGGGAATGGATCTCAGCACTATCAGGCCAATGGCAGGCACAAGATACTTCTCACATCTGCCCCTAATTTACCTTCCCTTCTCATTTCCACCACTCCCTGCCCTCTTGTACTGTTTGTCTCCAGCCATGTCAGATTATTAGATATTTCCAAGCTGTGCTCTGCACTTTCCCATTCTCTGGCCCTTTGTTCCAACTATCCCCTCAGCTTAGAATGATTCCTTGTATCCTTTGAAATTTTACTCATCCTTCAAATATTAGTTTATGTCCTCACCCTTGAAGCCTTGCTCCTCAGTCACGTTTGTGAGTTTCTCATACTCCAAACATCCTCTAAGTATTGGGGTCCCTAGGATTCTGTCCTTGGTGACCTTAGTGGGTGATTTAATCCATCCCCATGACTTTCAACTTCCACTGAAGTAGTGATGATTCACATAGTTGTGTCTTTCCTAAACTCTAGACCAACATATATAGCTACTGATTAGACATTTCCACTCACCTATTCTGAATGTCTCAAACTCATGTCTAAAACTTAATTCATCACTGACGAGACTCCCTCTCTCAGTATGCTTCTCTTGTATTTTACTCAGTTGCCCATGGTCAATATTTAGAAATCACTCAATGCTACACCTTTCCTCTGATCCCTTCCCCAGTTGTAATCAGAAACACCACATCCTATCAGTGCTGCCTCGTTTACATGTCTCAAAGATGCACTCTACAAATTTGGTGATGTATATTAAAAGTCTTAAAGATATGTTATGAGTTGAATTGTGTTCCCCCAAAATTCAAGTTGGGGTCCTAACACCTGGTACTTCAGAACATCACCTTACTTGGAAATAGGGTCATTATAGATGAGGTCATACTCCCAATCCAATGTAAAAAGGGGAAATTTGGACTCAGACAGGCAGACAGGGAGAATGTCATGTGAAGATTAAGGCAGAGATTGGGGGTGATGCAGCAGAAGCCAAGGAACCAAAGATGGCCAGCAAACCACCAGAAGCTAGGAGAGACATGGAACAGATCCTCCCCACAGCCCCCAGAAGAAATCAACCCTGCCACTGCTGGATTTTGGACTTCCAGCCTCCACAACTGTGAGACAATACATTTCTGTTGTTTAAGCCACCCAGTTTCTGATATTATGTTCCAACAGCCTTAGAAAATGAATACAATATGTGTATTCTTTGACTAGACTTTCACACCTAGTAATTAATCCTATGAAAATAATTGCACAAGTGAACAAGGACAATAATGTTTATAGTTGTATAACAGGGGACAAGCTAAGTGCTTACAGCAGGAGACAAAGTTCATAAATTACGGCATATGCAAACAGTGGAATGTTATGTAGCTTTTAAAAATGATGACGTACTTATAAAGTTCAAGAGAGAAAGACATTCACAATATAGTTAAGTTGCTTACAGGGGGCTACAAACGAGTATATATATATTACAAGGCCATTTTTTGCAATTTACATTTAAGTGTTATAAATACATATGAAAAAGTCTGCAAGTATATCAACATGTTTACAGTAGTGGAATTTCAGGTAATTTACATTTTCCTCTTTTTGCTTATCCATATTTTCTTAAGATATGTGGCTAAAAAATTAACCTGTAAGTGTTTCTAGTCTTCTCTTTCTCCACTGCCCCCTCATAAAGAGAATGCTATCATTGCCTGATTAGATTCACAATCCATCTCTACCTCGGGAAGGAGGAAGGAAGAAAAAGAGTAGGAGGAGGAGCAGGAGGGGAGGAAGGAAAGAGAAGTTAAGTTGATCTATTAAAGAACTATGATGGAAAAGCTAGGGAATGTAAAAGCAAAATATCAGTGTGAACTGTAGGAGAAAACGTTTTTGGGAGGTAAAGGTGTGAATGAGAGAATCCAAAGCAATACGGGATGTGAGAGAAACGTGGAAGAGAGAAGAGGGCACAGGAAAACAGTTCGTGGGGGTTAGAAATGGGATCTGCTGTAAAGATTTTTGAGCAGTGCAAGTTAAAGCTCAGAATTTAATTTTTATTATTCCTAGCTGTTTGACTCGTACTCCTTTGAATGCAATATCACATAAAGAAAAGACCCAGTGAGTCTAGGATTTATAAAGTTTATGTGATTTTTTTCTATAAAATAAATAAACATAAAAATCCTAGTTCACAAACTGAAGTATGTAAGAAATATAACTTTATTTTTCTATAGCTGAACTTAATTTTTTGTTATTATTCCACTCAGTGGCAGAAACTTAGCATCAGACAATGTGAGTTTTCTGAGATAACATTTAAGTGGAGGTAGGGAGTAGGCATAGTCTTAAGTAATGTTGAGTCACGTTTGGGGCATATCTGGACCTCAGCTCTTAGAACAATGGCATTTTTTGAGATGTGTGTCATCCCATCTGGTCTTTGGTCATTAGTCCACCCAGGTCCCTGACTTTTCTGGTCTGGTGAGTCTCTTTGCTGGGCCCATGCTGTTTTGAGTTAAGGGAGACATTCACTGGGCTCCTGAACCACATTGGCCTATGTCCACTTTACTCCCTTCCACACTGGGCTTTGGGTAAACTGGAGTCTTGTCACCTCCAGGGCTCAATATGGGACTTGGGTAGGGGACCATAGATCCACTTAAGCCATCAGATGACAGTCTGTAATTCCCAAATCTTTCTAGGGTTTCTGACATTTCATCTCCAACCCCCTAGCCACCTCCCAACACACACACCATGAGTTTGACCTCTTTCTCAAGGACACTTACCAATATTTAACTCTTTTGCATTATCTCCAACTCTCTTTCTCCCCTTGGTCCTGGGAAGACTTGCCACAATTTTGTGCTATCCAGATTCTTCTTAGGCCTCTGAGCATCCCTTCACTATCTCTTTCCTGGACTTTTGTTCCATCTTCTGCCCATGAAATATTCAGCGTCTTAGCGTTCCATCTTTGGCCCACTGTCTCTCAGTTTTCCCAGGTTACCTCTTCCACTCCCAAAGATTTAACCACCACTCCTATGCTAATGACTCCCAAATCGACAGTTCCAGTTGAAAATCGATGTCCAGTCGCTGTATATCTCTTCTTGATCTCCCACAAGCCAATAAAAACTTAACTTATCCCAAGCACTATATATCTTCTAGAAACCTGTTCTTTCTCCTGCATTCTCTCTCTCTCTCAGTTGGTAGACATGATTATAAACTGCTAAGGTTATTAAGGGAAAGTGCTTAGTGCTCTGAGGACGTTCAGTGGAGGCACTCTCCATTTGTCTGGGATGGGGAATGGGGATGCAAGGAAAGGTTCTCTCACTTAGATATTACTGCAGCCCATTTTTCTGTGTCTGTACATTTCGGGAACCTGACCATGTCACATCCTTGCCCCAGATCTTGGGGAAAAATATGCATTTGTGCACCCAGGGAGGTGTCCGTCTTGACAGAGAGGAGCATTTTTATCATTGTTTAGAATTGTTGGTAATTTAGTCAGTTTTATTATTGTTTTCAAATACTCTACAGACAGTGTGCCCCCTTTTTGCCTGCACCCGGGGTGGACCACTCCAGTTGCTCTCTCCTTGGTATGCCACTGAAAATTTGGAGGTCTCCAGACTCCTCTCCTTATTTCCACCTACCTTTCAGGTAAGGATCTAAAGCTGAATCACTCTGCTATTTCTCACTTCTTTGTCTTTTGTCATGCTCTCCCCTCTCCCTGCAGTTCCCCCACTCCATACACACACTTCATCTGGTTTCCTCCTACTGTTTAAGATTCAGCTTAGTGTCACCTCCCTCTGGGAGCTGCCTCTGCTCACTCGACCCTAAGTCATGTGCCCCTTGGTCTTGTGTAGTATCTTCTAAATATTGAGTTCCTGCATTGTCTGCATCGTACTCTAATCTGTTCATGACTCTGTCTTCCCCATTTACTGGGCACAAAGCCGAGGTTGTCTTATTCATTTTCATATCTCCAGGATCTAGGGAAATACTTCTCAAGCAGTATGCTTTCAACAAGGTTTACTGAAAGAATAAAAAAATAATGAAATCATTATTTTATTTTTTTATATTGATTAGGATTTAACACATTTAGTGCTTCTGTAATGCTAGATGTATGAGCTGATGATAAAGGTATTTAATATTATTCTTGGGACACAAGTTTTAAATTCTAAGAACACATTTTCATGGAAAAAATGTAAGTTTTAAATTCTAAGAACACTTATTTTCATTGGAACAATCCCTCAGAATCTCCTTCCACTTCTGTTCTTGATGCCCTTTAGAAACCCTCATGTGAACTTTCCACATATCTATTTAAGGTCCTGGTTGGTCTCCACCTGGGTGCCTTGATTCTGCAAAACTCACAAGGTGGAAGACGTTTTTGAGTTTTAAAGAGTATTCTTTTCCAGGTCTCTGCAGAGCATTTTTTTGTCAAGACAGTTACACTCGGTGACTGAGCATTTGGGATTCAATTATTATTCTTCATTTAACTCCACTAGCAAATGGTGATAGAATTCAGAAGTCTGAGCTACAATAATGTGGAGTTTTTAAAAGGCACTTGAAATCCTTGACAGCCTAAGCAGGGACATTTAAAATACATATGACAGAGAATCAAATTGTGAAATGTTCTCTCTATAATCTTCACCAAAGAGATGTGCTCTGGAAATGATTCCTCATTCCAGGGGAGAAAATACAATCTGCTCGTCTCTTCTCATCACTGCCATTTATAAACCACCAAATCTTACAGATTTTTTCTTCCCAATGTCTCTCATAACCATCCCTTTCATTTTAACTATAGCAACCGTATGAACATTCCATCACTTCATACCATATCTTATGCAGTGATTCTTTCAATAGTATTCTAGTTGAAATATCAAAAAGAGCTGGAAGCAGCGGTGTGCTGGTAAATGTATCACAACCAGCTCTCTGGAGAAAGAAGCTCTGTTTGTAACACTTGCCAATTTCGGTGGTGTAAATACTCCCACCAAGGCAGACTTCAACCATCAACTTGATGTCACTGAATGAGGAACTGGAGAGGGGAACAACAATCGACTTTCGTGAGCCAGTGCGAGCTGCTGCAGGTCAGCTCCTGCACACCACTGGCTGGAAGATTAATTTTTCTCAAGCAATTTAAATCAGGCTACTCTCAAATTCAGGAATCCACCTAGGCCTCTACTGCCTATCATGGAAACAGACAACACAGTCTGTTCACTTTTCTCTATCACAAATATTGTGCTAGGCCACTTGATTGGAGACTGCATTAGCCATTTAAATAATCTCCCTGGGCTGGCCCCGTGGCTTAGCGGTTAAGTGCGCGCACTCCGCTCCGCTCCGCTGCTGGTGGCCTGGATTCGGATCCCGGGCGCGCACCGACGCACTGCTTCTCTGGCCATGCTGAGGCTGCGTCCCACATATAGCAACTAGAAGGATGTGCAACTACCACATACAACTATCTACTGGGGCTTTGGGGGAAAAAAAGGAGGAGGATTGGCAATAGATGTTAGCTCAGAGCCGGTCTTCCTCAGCAAAAAGAGGAGGAGTAGCACGGATGTTAGCTCAGGGCTGATCTTCCTCACAAAATAAATAAATAAATAAATAAATAAATAAATAAATAAATAATCTCCCTGTTTACATCCTGGCCCTACAATTTTTCTCTACACAGTTCTTTTAAAAATCCTAATTTGATTGTATCAGCTGCAGAAAGGCGATGTTATGCCACACCAGAGACTATGCCAGCAGCGTCCCACAGAGCTATGCAGCACCCAGGCTGTATAGTCAGCCATATTGAGCTCCTCTGGCCTCTCCATAAAATCCTCAGTGGTTTTCCATTACACTTAGGGATTTGTATAATATTTGTATTTGTATAATAGATGGCCTAACATGGCCTCTGGGGATCTCTATGATCTGCCCAAGCTCCCTCTCCATCCAGCACCATCTGGGCTGCTCTCCCTCTGATGCACTTTGTTCCAGGTACACTGGACTCCTTCAATTCCTCTACCACCTCAAGATCTTTCCAGGATCCCACCTGGAACTCTTCTCTCCTTGCTCTTCCTCTGGCTAATCCCTTTTTCCAAAGTCTCTGTTCACAAGACGCTTTCTCAGAGAAGCCTTCCTTGAATTCCTAATCTAAATTAAGTTCCCTTAATAAGTCTCTTTTATGACACATATTCTTTCCCTTCAAGGCACTATAGTGGTTACTGTCAGTTTGAGTTTTTTGGCGTTATTGATGGCAGTTTTTGTGCCCAGAAAAGGTTACCTATGATTAGTTGGTTTTAGAAATTAATATTGCACTTAGGTTTGCACTTAGGTGACAGTTTCTCATTGTCTGAGCTTCTTGGCAGTCAAGAAGAGGAAGTCTCTCTTCTTCCTGTTGGGCTCTGCTATCTACATAGGGCATGAGAGCTCCTCCTTTTGACCTCCTGACTCCAACTTAATGAGGTTTCTGTTTATTAATTTCCACATTGTCCCCTTTTGATTGAGATTTTTCTCTGAAAGCATTGCTGGTCAGGTTTTTCTGATTTCAGCTGCCTTTTGTCCCTCAGTGCCAGGAAGGACCTTTCCTCAGTGTCATGTCCCACATCAGAGGGAAAGTGCATAGATTGGAAACCTATTGAGGCCACATTTGAGTAGCAAGGAGGGGTAGGAGGGAGATTTTCTCAGGCATTTTTCTTTTCTAAAGTCCATTTGTCATCAAGATCATAAGCATTGGAAATCATCTGAAGCATTATGTCATCATCAAAGTTTTGGCAGGCAAGCTTCCAACAGGCCTGATCCCGACATCTTGGGAAAGCCATATCATTAGATGTTGTCTGCCTCAATTCCAGGAAATCTTTACTTTCAGGTCACCAGATGATGTGCAGGTCCAGTCAGAGTTTAGTGCTTTCTCTGGGTGTGTCACGTGAATCCAAGAGTTTTGTAGCACAAGGGTTACTTAACAGTACCTGATAGGGGCCTTTCCAGTGAGGTTGAAGAGAGTCCTTCTGGAGGTGTATTCTCCAATAGATGAATCTCTAGGTTGCACTGTGTGATGCTTAAGGTCTTTGTCTCCCTGGAGCACACTGTGAAAAGATTGCCCTACCAAAACATGGTTATTTTTAATAGAAGCAATTAGGCCTTTGCAATATTGGAGTAGATCTCTCTTTTTTTTTTTTTTTTTTTGTGAGGAAGATCAGCCCTGAGCTAACATCCATGCCAATCCTCCTCTTTTTGCTGAGGAAGACTGGCCCTGGGCTAACATCCGTGGCCATCTTCCTCTACTTTATGTGGGACGCCGCCACAGCACGGCCTGACGAGCAGTGCATCGGTGCGCGCCCAGGATCCGAACCCAGGTTGCCAGCAGCAGAGCGCGCGCACTTAGCCGCTACGCCACAGGGCCAGCCCCTAGATCTCTTTTTATCAGCTGTGGGGCAAAAGAGGCAGGAGTCAAATGCATTGGGCGTCCTGTGACTACCTCAAAGGGTGGGAGCTTAAGAGTTCTGAAGGGGGTGGGTCTGAGATTTGGAAGGACCAAGAGCAATGCTTTTGGTGAAGGTATTTGGAGGATCTCTACAGATTTCACCAACTGAGTCTTAATAATGCCATTAATACATTCAACTAAACCAGAGAATTGAGGGTGGTCAGCACAGTGAAAGTGTTCTAAAACCAGCCAAACAGCACGGACTTGTCGAAGTACCTGACCATTAAAATGGGTTCCTCAGTCACTGTGAAGCTTGAGAGGAGTTCCCCAGGTAGGGATAATCTTTTCTAAAAGGATTTTAGCCACAAAGGAGGCAGTAGCCTGTCTGCAAGGGAAGGCTTTAGTCCAGTGAGAAAGCATACAAAACATGACTAAAATATATTTATATCCGTAAGATGGGAGTTGTATGAAATCCATTTGCTAAACCTGGAATGGTCTATTAGGCAGTTTAAAATGTCTGGGAGCAGTACAAACAGGCTTCCCTGGATTGTGTTTTGAACAAGTGAGACAAATGAGGTAGGCACTTTTGTGGCCTTGTTAATATTTGCCCACCAATATTGATTCATGAATATTATCATTTTGTCAGTATACCAATGGTTTAATGCACGTAGAGTGGTTAGGAGTGGGAATTTTAGAGTCTCCAATAGGAATGGGTTGTTATTTGGTCCAAACAAGAGCTTTCTCTTTTTATCAAACCAACAATTGTTGAACTTCCGATTTTGTTTTCTTCTTTTCTGAGGCCAATTTTTGGGCTTTTCTAGCTAGTTTTTCTAAGTTATCATTTGGGGAGATATCCCTTGGGACCATGACAGAGTCTTGGCTATTGTTGGGTGTTTTAAGGGCTGCATTCCTTATGGAAATATCAGCAAAGTTATTTCCTTTAGCTTCCAGAGAGTCAAGTTTAGAATGCCCTGGGGTTTTAATAATAGCTAAAGCAGCACGTAAAACTATAGCATCCAATAATTCCTGAACATAGGGCCATTTTTTATTGTATTTCTGCTGGAAGTAAGGAATCTACATTGCTTTCACAACATTCCAAAATCATGAGCAATTTCGAAAGCATATGTACTATCAGTATTTATAAGCCCTCTTGAATTCTCATCACACTCAGCATATTTCAGCTATCTGCCTTACATCCTATGAAATCCTTTTGTTAACTGCGCTTCACATAATTGTTTTACACTGTAATGTCCTTAACCCTGCTACTCTTCTCCCCTTCATTAGTAGCTCAAGTACAAGCCTATGTAAGAGCATATAATTCAGTCTGTTGGGCTGAAGTAGCCATAGGTAAAGGTGCTGCTTAAACGATATCAAAAGGAGTTGCAATAGCATATCCAGCACAGCATTTGCCATTGTCACCTTTTAAATAAGAACCATCAGTAAACCATGAGAAGTTGGCATTAACCAAAGGAATTTCCTGCAGATCATCACTAGGAGTTTGGAGGTGATCCGTCAGCATTTAGCAGTTATGAGGGACCTTTTGGTAATGAAGGGGAGAAGAGTAGCAGGGTTAGGGTTATTACAATGTAAAACAATTATGTGAAGTGCAGTTAACAAAAGGATTTCATAGGATGTAAGGTGGCCAGCTGAAATATGTTGAATGTAATGAGAATTCAGTAGGGCTTCTGCGGCATGAAGTACAAAAATCGTTAAAGGGGATCCTACAATGATTTTCTTGGTGGCCTTAACCAAAAGGGCAGTGACAGTAATGGCCCTAAGGCAAGAGGGATATCCCCATGCCACAGCATCCAGTTAGTGGCTATAATACCCTATGGATCGATAGTGGGTCCTTGTGTTTTGGAGCCAGTTCCCCAAGGGCATTTCCTTCCTTTTCATATACAGAAAGGAAAAAGAGAATCTGATAATTGGGATGTCCAAGGGCAGGAGGGTTCATCAACCTCTCCTTTAAGGCCTCAAAGGCTATGTCGACCAGTTCTTCCCATAAAATTAGGTCGGGGTTGTTCTTTTTTAATAATACATGCAGAACTTTGGCCATAAGAGAGAAATTTGGAATCCAATTTTGACGAAAACCAACTAGCCTAAGGAAACTTTGCAGTTGGCACTTAGTTTTGGGTTAGGGGAAACTTAGGACACACCATGAAGCCCATCAGGATCTAGGTGTAGCCCTTGTTCTGATACAGATGCCCTAAATATCAAACCGGGGCTTGGGCACACTGCAACTTCTCTTTGGCAACATTATGTCCCTTTGAGGCTAAAAGCTCTAGCAAATGGATACTGTCTTCCTGTGAGGAGACATGAGAGGGAGAGCAATGAAGCAAATCCTCCACAGATTGTAACAAAGTAGAACCCCTAGGGAACTTTACACCATCCAGATCAGCGTCAGGATTTGCGAAAAATAAGAAGAGCTCTCAGTAAAACCCTGAGGCATTACTGCCCAAGTAACTTGTTTTCCTTCCCAAGTGAAGGCAAAACAGTATTGACCAGCTGCATCAACTGGAATGCTAAAGAATGCACTGCATAAATCAATTACAGGAAAGGATTTACTTCCAGTGGGAATGGATGTTAGCAGCCTATGAGTGTGTCGAAGGATGACAGTGTTGTTTATCGCTCAGAAGTCCAGGATAAACCTCCACCCTTGGCCCCTGGGTTTTCTCTGGTAAAATAGGAGTATTATAGGGACTAGTACAAGGGATAACGAGGCCTTGAGCCTTGTAATCTTTTATTATGGGCTTTATACCTTGAAAGACTTCTTTACTTATACGGTATTGATTAACTCTGGGGAGAGATTTCAAGGTATCTATTAGAATCTTGATGGGAGGTGTGCTGTGAGTTTTAGCAATATCATTTGGAGATTTTGCCCATAAGGAGGATGGTAGCTGATTCAATAGGGACAAATGATAAGTGTTTCCAGACTCAGCTCTAGTACTGTCAGAGATGGAGCAAATAAAAGATGTCAAAGGGTCACTTAACTCACCCAGTTGGCTGTTTTGATGGCTACCATCAAATTCTAGAATTATTTCCCCCTTTCAGGAGAAAGAAATTCTGGGATGATACTTTTCAAGAAGTCTCAGCCTAACAGATGGATAGGGGTGGAGGAACTAAGGAAAAAAGCGTATGTGTCTCTCAAAAGGCCTAAACAAAAGAGAATAGCTCAGAGACAGGAACTTTTTGAGGTTTACTAGAAATTCCCACAATTTAAACTATTTTTTTTTTATAATTTCATTTATTTATTTATTTTTTCCCCCAAAGCCCCAGTAGATAGTTGGATGTCATAATTGCACATCCTTCTAGTTGCTGTATGTGGGACGCGGCCCCAGCATGGCCGGAGAAGTGGTGTGTCAGTGCGCGCCCAGGATCCGAACCCCGGCTGCCAGCATCAGAGTGCGAGCACTTAACCACTAAGCCACAGGGCCGGCCCTAAACTATTTTAGTACTCCGAGGCAGGGGCTGCTTTATGGTAGTGGGGTTGAGCACCGAGAGTGTGGCTCCAGTGTCAGTTAGGATAGAAAGAGATTCATCCCCAATCTGGAGAAATATTTCCCCAAGCCAATTAAGAGAGGGGATTGGGAAGAGGCCCCCTAGTTCCTCAGAGCCCCATCATTGAGAATTTGGAGGACACTGAAAAGGCTGGTTAGAGGGCTGAAGGCGCTTGAAGCACTTAAATTTGTAACGATTTCTTTTCCAAGGTCCTGGTTCTTTGCAATAATAACAGAAACTAGGAGAATTTTGGTTTTGTTTAAGGGCCTTCATTTGCTGGAGTTGAAGATTAAGAATTTTAGTGGTCTTTTTTTTAGGTGACTCACGTAGCGTATGAGAGAGTTGGTTTGCCAGATTAACTAAATCTGGAGTGGACATAATTTCCTGTTCCATCCTGGTCCTTTTACTAGAAGGGAAAGTCCCAGTTCAGCCCATTAATAAACATAGACTTAAAAGCTACCCAGTGGAATCAACACCAGAAGGAAGACCAGAATTTTCTTTAAAAACAACCTGAAGTTGATTGTAATAGTCATGAACAGATTCATCAGGCTTTTGTGCACAAGCCTGAATTTTGTTCCAATCAACAGGCGTAGGGAAAGCCCTAGTAATTGCCTGATGAAGTCATCTAGCGATTGCCCAGAGCCTGATCATACAACGGGTCACCAGGTTGGTCTCCTGGTTGTAAATCCAGAAACTTTTCAGGATTTTCCCAATTAGTGGTTTTCATCCAATGCTGGGCCTGGCCTTCACTGACAAGCATAAGAACTAGCTGATATAGGTCAGAGAAACCAGGTTGATAAGTTTGAATGACTATATTAAATTCCTCAGCAAATCTGTGAGGACCTTCAGTTACTTTGGGAAAATCTTTGACTATGGCTTGCAGTCCAGCTTTAGTCCAAGGAATGTAAAATAATTACGGGTTTAGGGGCTGGCCCCATGGTGTAGTGGTTAAGTTCAGTGCACTCGGCTTTGGTGGCCCGGGTTCACAAGTCCGGATCCCGGGTATGGACTTATACCACTCATCAGGCATGCTGTGGTGGCGACCCACATGCAAAATAGAGGAAGATTGCCATAGATGTTAGCTCAGGTTGAATCTTCCTCAGCAAAAAAAAAGAAGAAGAAGAAGAAGAAGAAGAAGAAAATTATTAAAAAAAAAATTATGGGTTTAGTCTTTGGATCCTCAGAAGGCTTAATTTTAAAGAGACAGGTTCTGATAGGTTCAGAGGAAGAGGGAGTAGGGAGAGGTTCAGGGAAAAGGGAAAGTTTGACGAGAGTGTTAGTATGGGGGACCTGAGGATATAGAGGAGGTATAGGTGGTATAGAATGGAAGGAGGAATGTGGCTCCAGAGGTGGAGACTGAGACAAAGAAGCCAGGGGAGAGGAACAAAATGGTGCCAGAGGAGAGGAACACGAGGCTTCAGATGCCATTTTATCTTTCTTTAATTGTTTGTTTGCCTCAATCTTAAAATTTTATTTTGCAAAGAGGCAATTTTAGACTCCTGATAACACTTGGAAGCCTCAAAATACCAATCTAAATAGGTGTTCCATTCAGTTTTGGAAATTACAGAGCTATGGTTGTCCAATTCGGTTTTAAGAAAAGTTTGGGGAGTTCAAAAGTTCCCCATAATGACCATTGATATTCCTACTTTTGGTTAAATCGGTCCATTTAGTTAGAAATATGCATGAGGAAGGACCGTGGTTTCTAAACACAAAATCAGCCAGGGTCCCTGTAGACTGGGTACCCTTAAAATATTTAGATAACTGAGATCCCACTTCTTAAAGGGTTTTCTCTAGAGCAAAGGAATAGTTTTAAACAGCCTAAATAGCTCAAACAGCTTAAATAGCCTTCAACTCAGACACCTTGAACAGCTCAAACAGCCTGCAGGCTTAATGACAGCTAGTTCCAATAGAATAGTCTAATTTCACTAAGGTAGATCACAGGTTGAATCTGTGCAGTTCCAAAGAACAGTCCAATTCCCAAGGGAATTGAACTGAAGGTTGATCAGTGCAGTTTCAAGGGACAGTCTGCTCCCAAGGGAGTCAGGCTAAAGGCTGGACAGTACAGTTCCAATGAACAGTCTGAAAGTTGAACCAAAGGCTAACCAGTTCCAAGTATGGAACTGAAGCCTAGCTCAGTTCAAAGAAACAGCCTGATTCAAAAAATCAGGCCGAAGTGCCACCCAAGTACTCACAGACAAACAAGACCTAACTAGAAAAGGACAAAGCCTTAAAATAGATCTTGAATAAAGCCTGAAGAGCCTCAAAACACAAAGAGGGTGGAACCTCAGATCCAGGAGACAAACTTACCCTCAAACTCTAGGGTCAGCGAGAAAAACAGCAAGCTCAATGGGCTTTATTGTGGGTACCACACCTGTTTGCTCACTAGTCTCAGAGTCGTTGAGGGTCTTCTCTGGATCCCCGCATGGGCCACCAACATGTTGACCTTAAACAAATAGACAGCCAGTTATTTCTCCAGCAAAAATGGGTTTATTTGAGATCAGCAAAGAATTGCAAGTTGGGGTCTGCAACCATAGCAAGCCACGTGTGAGTCCCTAGCAGCAAGGGAGGAGAAACTCTTTTACAGAGGGGACAAGGAAGTTGGGAGGCCTATTGTAAACAAAGAGTTTGAGGTGTAGTGGCTTTTAATTGGCTGAGTTGTGACAGTTTCTCATTGGCTGAGCTTCTTGCTGGTCAACAAAGGAAGTCTCTCTTCTTCTTGGGCTCTGCTATTGATGTAGAGCTTGAGAGCTCTCCCTTTTGGCCTCCTGACTCCAGTTTAATTAGGTTTCTGTTTATTAATTTTCACAGGTACAAGACCAAAAATCTATTCGTCCTTAAGCTTCTAAATTCAAAATAAAAATCACATTGTTCATTTATAAACAGACAAGACTTTTAACAATCACATTTAAGGGGGACTTTGATTAATGTGTGAGCCTATTTACAAACTTAATTTTAGTTTCTTAAACATTTTAAATTACATTTATAAATTTAATATAATTGTTTTTGTTCTAAATCATTCAATTATCTAGAAAAATAATGTAAGTAACTGTAATCTATTAAACATATAAATATGGTGAATATTAGGTTTTCTTAAATGTTCCAATACTGTCTTTACATTTAGTAAAATTTTCTGGTTAATTGAACTTAAATTCACAAATCTAATCAATTATTCAATGATATAGTCTAAATTGAAGTCACAAGGCAACTCTGTTTGATTTGCTAATATACTAAAATCTCCAAAACATTACAAATATTTTAAATAGCAAGCATACCCCTATTATTCCTCTACTTACTACAAATATATGAATACAATAAGTTTGAATTAATCAGTTATCATCATTTACTCCATTATCTTTATTCTCATTTCTAAATCTTTCTGGAATTAAAATAGACAGATAAAACAGACAATTATACCATACCAAACAATTTGGGGTTATCTTTTGGGGAAAAGGGCACTGAGGATACAAATTGACCTACGGTTTGGCTGGGACTCACAATTTTGTGTTCTCTCAACATACTGAGGCCTATTTATGTTCATTATAATAGGGATTCCCCAGCTAGGTAGGGTCTCATATCCACTTCCTTAATTCTAGTCAAATTTGAGTCTATAACCCATCACCCAGCTGGTTTCACTTCATGATTGGATTCATTTAATTTCTTAAATTATCTTCTAAATTAAATTATTTCTAAATTATCTTCTTATTCTTCCTAGCTGGTTGGGCTCAGCTCTTACTGATATTTAAATAGCATCCAATTGGATTCCACATATCTGTTGTAGTTTCGTACAGGGATGGATCTCAATCTACAAACTCAGGTCTACAAAAACTCTTACTTTTTTTTTTAGTATAACTCACCCTAATTAATAATTTGAGCCTCCTTTCAACCAGGAATTGAAAACAATAATGGAGTCAGTATTCACCCCTCCTTTTCCTCCTGGGGTTCCATCTGGTTTCCAGGGAGCTTGCTGAGTGCCACGACATTGGGAGAGGGAGAATCTGGTTCTTGATTGTCATCCATCAAAGCTAATCTCTGCTGTGAAGTCCCTTGACCCCTTTATTTCTCAGTAATGGCCTGCCCTGGCCTCTGCTGTCAACTCTGGCTCCCATCCATGAGGCCCTCCAGGCACTACTCTTCCTTGCTCCTTCCACACACCCCTTAGGGGTGGGGCAATGCATTCCACTGCTTTTGTACCGTGCTGAGCTATGGAAAATTCTCTGGGGCCTTCTGACACTCTATGTGTGATATAATAAAATATATACATATTTGGTCTTTGTTCCTGGTTCCTGGCACAGAGCTCTTAATACCCTAGGAATTTTCTGATAGGAGTGTCTTCTGTTATCCATAACAAGCCCTTTTCCACCGTACCTGAATTTATGCTATTAAGGTGATTCTTGGCCTTTATATAGCTTCAGGATGGGAGCTGGTCACCAGAGGAACCAACTACATGATTGGAAGTTTAGATCTTTTGCCCTACCCCTGGCCTTGGGAAATGAAGAGGGACTACAGATTGAATTCAATCACCAATGGACAATGGCTTAATCTTTCATGTCTACGTAATGAGACTTCAATAAAATCTCCAGAATAACAAGATTTGGGGACCTTCCAGGTTAGTGAACACATTAATGTACTGGGAGGGTGGTGTACTTGGAAAGGACAGGGAAGATCTGTGGATCCCGCCCCCCTCTTCCTTGCCCTCTGCTTCTCTTCCATTTGGCTGTTTCTGAGTTGCATCCCTTATAATAAAACTGTAATGGTGAGTATAGCACTTTCCTGAGTTTTTTGAGTTATTCTCATGAATTATCAAAGCTGGGGTGAGGTCATGGGAACTCCAAAATTTGTAGTCAACTGGGCAGGTGCAAGTAGCTTGGGGAACCCATTTGTGGCTAGCATGTGAAATGGGGGCATTTTTATGGGACTGAGCCCTTAACTTGTGGATCTGCTCTACCTCTTGGTAGTTAGTATCAGAATTGAATTGTTGGACACCCTGCTGGTATCAGAGAATTAAAGAATTGGTTGTTGTTGGAAAATGACAGATTTGCTGTCAGCAAAACAATACTATGCTTCTTTGGAGTATTACTCCTCCCTGCCCTGGGATCACTTTGCTTTTCTGCACCCAGGAGAAGCACAGGCGACTCTGTGAGGCTTCAAAGGCCAAGTGCCTAGACCTATCACAAAGCCATTTCTACTCTGAGGTTGGTCAACTTGCTGGGCTGTACTTGAGAAGCGGAACACCATTCTCCTGTGTTCTCGTCCACCACAAACCTATCTCGGACTTCTGCCATCCACTGGAGCGCGGCCTGGGCAATGAGATGGGATCAAGGCTCCCTTTCCCAAAGACCCAGCAGTGCCTATACTCTGATCACTTCCCTTCTGACTCTCCTCTCCTCCAACTTGTGGAAATGTTGCTAGTCTCTGGGCCTGGAAGCCTTGCTCTGACTCATCAAGTATTTTCCCAAATCACTATTCATGTCAGGAGTTATAGTCTGTGCCTTCTGAAAACTGGAATTTGAAACTCAAGAGCTAGGACAAGATTCCTGTTAGTTATATATTGGATTCTGCTGTATCATACCTTTTCTGAGTCATTACATACAGAATACTGAATGGAATGAATGCCTAAGGGCCAAAGGGGAATAGGTAACACTGGGGACAAAAATCACATTGATTAATGTGTCCAAAATATTAACCTAGTGCACACTTTGGCAATTTTATTGATGTTTATGGACTATTATTTGATGTCAGTCTTCCACTAGATTATAAACACCATGAGGGCAGAGATTATATCTATCTTGTCCATTATTGTATAAAAAGTACCTAGAATAGTACCTAGCACCCAGTAGAAACTCTAAATATTTGTTGAAGACATAAATGAATTTAAACCCCTTAGGTTGACATTCAATATGTTTAACCAAATGATGATGTCTCTCGGTTCTGATAAGCTAATTTTACTCCTGTATTGACCAACTTTCCATATCACCTGAACTAGTATAGTTACCAGCCTTTGTCTGTCACTTATTCAAGACTGGATCATTTCTTTGAATGTGTTGTGTTCTTTGCTAAAAATGTCCTTTCTCCTTTCTAATAATTAATCATCTTCCCTACTTTCAAACTATGCCTTAAAACTGACCTCCAAACAAATGTCTATGATTGACCTTACTTGTCTATTCACTCAGTTTTATTCATCCATCCACTACAAATATATATATTGGACAATTACTATGTATTAGACACCATTCTAGGCACTGGGGATATAAATGTAAATAAGAGAAGGTCTCTGTTCAAATAAACAAACACACAAATAAGGTATTTTCAAATAATGATAAATGCTACTAAAACACAAACATAGGGCAGTATGATAGAAAGTGACTGGGGGACAACAGTAGATAAGGATTCAGGAAAGGACTCTTTGAGGAGGTGATGTTTGAGCCCAGACTTGAATAATGGGAAGAAGACATGAGGGTGGAGCATTTCTGAGAGCGATTCTGGCATGAGGATGAACAGGTACAAAGAACCTGGTGCAGGCACAAGGGTGGGGTGTTCCTGGGCAAGCAGGGGTGAGGCCTTGACTGGAGCTGCCAGAGCAAGAAGGAGTACGGTAGGAGTGAGGGCAGAGAGGTGAGCAGTGCCCGATCAAGCAGGGGCCTGCAGGCTAGGAACAGGAGTGTGCATTGTATTCTAAACATAAGGGGGCACTTTGGAAGCTTTGAAACTTGGGCATGTCATGGTCTGATTTAAGTTTCAAAAAACTCAGTTAGCTGCTAGGTTATAGACAGCAAAAATGAAAGCAGAAAGACTAGCTAGAAGGTAAGTGCAGGAAGAGGCAAGGAATGATCCTTTCCTAGAGCCTTCAGAGAGAGCATGGCCCTGCCAACACCTTGATTTGGACTCCTAGCCTCCAGAACCGTGAGGGAATAAATTTCTGTTGTTTTAAGCCACCCAATTGTGGTCATTTGTTACAGCACATTTTTACAGTAAAGTGGGGGTGATGGTTGTGGAGCATGAAGTCAAGGGAGGGATTTTTTTAAAGATTGCCATCCTAAGTATGTTTATATGCTAGTGACAATTATCCAGTAGGGAAAGAAGTTGATGGTATAGGGGAGAAAGGGAATTACTGCAGGTTCTAAATCCTTGAGAAAGCAGGAGAGGCTGAGATTCAGATCTCTAGTGGGAAATCTGATCTTTGATACGAGCAGGAAAACTTTTCCCATTATACAAGAAGGAAGGCTCAAAAGATCACTACAAACGCTAGTAGACTTACGGTGGAAAGATGAGGAATTTGATAAATCGCTTTTATTTTCTCAGCTACTCAGCTGAAAGTGAGTGGATGAGAGAGAAAGAGAGAGACAGAAACAGTGAGTGGTATTGGAGGTTGGAGAAGAAAGCAGAGTGAGCCACTCTGGAGAATTTTTGAGAGTGGAGAATGAACTTATTAGGGCAATGCAGTGGGTTTGTGGAGCAGTGCTGAGGGCTAAGCTTGGAGATTTGTAGTTGGTTGTGTGGTTTATCCAACAATGTCAGCCACTCAAGTGCAGGTGTAGAGCAGAGAGAGGGGAAAGAAAGTTAAGAATGTTTATAAGTTGGAAATTTAAATGGTAGACTATAGAATCTGCAGTGGGAAAAGAGAGATGTAAGGACATAAGAGGGGTATATAAAGAGTTGGTAGGGTCAGTGGATTGGAAGCTTGATGCTGAGAAGAACACATGAATGTAGGTCCTATAAAACAAAAGAACCAGAATGTTTGTAGGAGTGATCAGAGAGAAAGATGCTCAAAAGTGAGGTTTTGGAAGTTGATGTTAATGACAGTTTGAGAGGTAACTATGGGAGTAGGTGGGATGGAGGAAAAGATCACTGAAGTGAGAGGGTTCAACTAGGAGATTGGGAAGCAACTGCTTCATGGGTACAGGGTTTCCTTTTGGGGTGGATTAGGAAGCAACTGCTTCATGGGTACAGGGTTTCCTTTTGGGGTGGATTGGGAAGCAACTGCTCCATGGGTACAAGGTTTCCTTTTGGGGTGATGAAAACGTTTCGGAACTAGGTAGAGGTGGTGGTTGCATAACATTGTGAATCTATTAAATGCCACTGAATCGTTGGCTTTAAAACGGCTAATTTCATGTTACGTGAATTTCACTGTAATTAAAAAAAAAGAAAAAGAAAAAAAATAACATGGATTATCTATATGGTTGTTGAAGTCACCAAGAATGAGGACACAAGCAGAGGTGGAGAGGAACTCAGTGAGCCAGGTGTAAAGTTATCAGTGAATGAGGGAGAGTAACAAACCATGACTTCATTGCATTCATACCATTGCATCAATGTGCAGTCCTGTAAATTTGTTTCTCAGTTGCTTTATGTTCATTCAACCAAATTTACTGAAGACTTATTATATACAACATCATAAATGGAAGGGAGAGTTGGTGAGGGATTCAAAGAAGAATAAACATTGGCTCATACCATGAAAGAGTTTATAATCAAGCAAGGGAGAAAATATGCACAAAGCAGCTTTAAAAAAAGGCAGTATAGCAGTCCATCTATCTAACTGGGTCATAAGAGGGTTGAAGGCAGAAATTATGTTCTGTTTCATTTATATCTAACTAGAATCTGTAAAAATTGTGTGTTTTAATTCATTTATATTGTACCTAGCATCTAACAGATGCTATTAATATGTGCTCAATGAATATTGACTGACATTTAGTATCTTTAGTACTAATCTTTGAATAGTGAAGCATGATAAGCCAAAATAATAACAGTAACAATAGTTAATGCTGCTTTCCTTGTGCCAGGCATTGTTCTAAGCAATATATATATATACAGTGTGTATATGTATATATATATTCATCTAATCTTCAAAAAACTCTGTGAGATAGGTGCTATTAAATGGGAAATTAGGCACAGAAAGGTTGGCTAACTAGTCAAAGTCTCACAACTAGGAAGCGGCAGAACCAGACTTTGAACCTAGGTAAAATAACTCCAGACTCTGCTCTCTTAGCCACCACCTCTATTTCCTATTTAAGAAAAGGCAGTTTTCTGTACTGTAATCTGAAGTCTATGACTCAAGCAAACTTTCTTATTTTGTGGAACCATGCAGAGACATCAGAGTGCTCATAAAGTGCTTGAAGTGTTTCTCCTTGCTGTTCATACAGACATTTCAGGTAAAATAATAATATTGTATTCATTTCCAAAGAGAGACCAGTGGAGTTTGAGTTCTAGACTCAGAGAGGTGGCTCTGTGAACAAACTCATTACCTCTTCTAATATGGTTAGTCTGACAGGAAGCACGGTACAATATAGTGAGGGACATACGCAACCAACTCAGACACATCTGGATTGCATCTAAGCTCTGCTCTTGACTAAGTGTGTAATACCAGGCAAATTACTTGACCTCTCTACACCTCAGTTCCCTTATTTTTAGAATGGAGATATTCTCATAACTATTTCATAGGGTTTTTGTGAGGATTAACTGTGACAACTCCTGTAAACCACGTAGTATAGAACCTAGAACACAGTGAATGCCCATTAAATATTACTCCCCTGCACAAACTTCTCGGTGTTGCTCCATTTCCTGCTCAACTCCAAACTCCTTAGCATGACATGGAAAGTCTTTCCTTAAGTCCTGGACAGACCTCAGCTTGCCTCATCTCTCCCTACATTCTCTCTGTAAATCTAAGATCCAATTATGATTGTATTGCTTGTCATTTCTTGCATGTACTTCACACTCTGGGGGTACCTAGCAAGATTTGTGATGTAATTAAAACACAATCTGGAGCCAACCCTGATGGCCTAGTGGTTAATGTTTGGCACGTTCCACTTTGGTGGCCTGGGTTGGGTTCCCCATCATGGAACCACACCACTTGTCTATCAGTAGCCATGCTGTAGCGGTGGCTCACATAGAGGAACTAGAAGGACTTACAACTCTATTATTCAACTATGTGCTGGGGCTTCGGGGAGAGGAAAAAAAAAAAAAGATTGGCAACAGATGTTAGCTCAGGGCAAATCTTTCCCAGTAAATAAACAAACAAACAAATACATAAAACACAATCTGATCTTGTCATCTTCTAGCCCATAAAAATTTTTATTCAGAGGGGTGATTTTTCCCTGCCCTCCGATGCAAACTTGGACAGATCTAAGATTTTTTTTTCCCCCTTTTTCTCCCCAAAGCCCCAGTAGAGAGTTGTATGTCATAGCTGCACATTGTTCTAGTTGCTGTATGTGGGACACCGCCTCAGCATGGCAGGACAAGCAGTGGGTTGGTGCGCCCCCGGGATCCGAACCCGGGCCGCCAGTAGCGGAGCGTGCACACTTAACCGCTAAGCCACAGGGCCACCCCTAAGACTTCTTAATTAATGGGCAGTCCTACTTGCTTTAAGTCACACATCACAGTCTTGATTTGGTAATTAGAATGTGTCTAGACAAGATATTAACTAAATGCCTCAGTCTCCATTCAAGAAGTGAGAGTTCTCTCCAGGTGTAAAGGCCTGTAGTCGACTTCTGATCTCTCCCAACTCACTTCCTCTCTGTGCCCCAGCAGCTGTGTCAGATCTCACCTGGGTGGAAGCCACCTGAAGCAGGACAGGTCAGGGATGAGGCAGTTGTTACTCCTTGGTGGCCTTCAACTTCTCTGGATCTGGCAAGGCTAAACTTGAAGCTTTCTCTCCTAGTGCCTGGTGCACATTCCTTTTTTTTTTTTTTTTTTTAATGGCAGTTTATTGAAAAGGATATATGGATATATAACAGAAAGTGATATAATTGATGAAAGAGGACCCACAATATCACTATTCACTAATTGCTCCAGGAAACCAGTCCATGCAGTGACTTAGAAGGGGGCCCTGGTTGCAGTGTGCACAGGCTGCTTCCACGTTGGTTACTAGTTATTTTGTAGAATCTGAACAGTCAGCACCCGACTGCTACTGATATCTCAACTAGCGGAAGCTAGCTGGCCTTTTACAATTGATCAACTATGGCAAGAAGCTGGTAGTCCTCCATGGGTCATTTGAAGATTCTTAATTCTGGTATCAATGGCTTGGGTAGATGCATCTCTGTTCTAGGTGACACATGTGACCCTAAAAATTGTGTTTTTACCTCCAACTTCTTACTGCCAGGACCCTCTGCTCTTCTATTTAGTCCTATTGTACAGGACCCCGGACAACCGGGGCCAGCCCTGTTTCCCATGTGGCACACACCTGTTCCATGGGAAACACACGCACACCTCTTGCTTCCTCTGACAAACTCTAGCAATGCTCATCCATCCCAAGGCTGCCACTTCTCTTTTGTGACCACAGGTTGCTTTCACTCTCTCTGGTGGGCATTAGGCACCAGCCTATGCAGGGCATACATTTCAACCTCTGTGAACGGTCCCGTGGAAGATCTCACCATGGTTAGACTACAGTGGAAGGAGGTAGCATCCCCCACAATGTCTCCTTTGCTTGGCAGTACTGACAGCAACGGCTCCCTCTGAAGAAACCTTTCCCAAGTCCTCTCTCTGCTCACACTTTTACACCGTTTGATAACCTCATCTGGGTAAAGGGGTCAAGGAGTCTTGGAACTAGTTTGCTCAAATTCCTTTTGTAAATTATGCCCATGGGAGAATTTGCTTGATACCCATGCTGGCATCTGAATCTATTGTTTTGATTCCTCACCTGACACTGAGGCAAGACGTGACTCATGTTAACATCCTGAAATGTGTATGTGAAATGTGTGCTTATTCTCCCCCTCTTTGCCTCACTCTTTACTCACTACCTGACTCCTATTCATTTTTCGACACTTAGAATGCCCTTCCCTTCCTCCCACTCCATGACCCCACAGAATGGGCTAATTCCTCCCATTTGTGTTTCCTTGGTAACCTTTGCTCACCTTTATCATAACCAATCCATTCCACTTTCTATTAAAACCATTTATGCATCTGTCCCCAACCCCAAGAGACTGGAAGTTCTTGGGGTCAGGGACTTTTGAGATTGTTACATATTCAACGACTATCAATCACAAAATTTAAATTACCCTTAGCAATAGCATCAAAAACATAAAATATCTAGGAATAAATGTAATAAAAAATATGCGGAACTCTATGCCAAAAACTAAAAATCTCAGCGAGATCTTGGGAAACTTGATAAGCCAAAATTACAAATTGATTCAAAATTTGATAAGGAAATTCAAAGAGCAAAGATCGTCTTGGAGAAAATAAAGAAAACCAGGTGGGAAGACCTGATCTACCACATATCAAGACTCCTCATTTAGCTGGAGTACTTGAAGCAGTTTGGTATCTGCACAAGGATAGACAGACAAACAAGTGGGGTGGAGTAGTGAGTTCAGAAACAGACCTACGCAGATATGCTCTCTTGATTTACGACAGGATGGCACTGTGGAGCAGGGGGGAAGCAGGCTTAAAACAAGCATTAAACATAAAGAAATTATTCAATTTAAATTAAGAATTTACATTCATCAAAAAACACCATTTAGAGACTGAAAAGGGAAACTACAGAACAAGAGAAGATTTTTGCTGCATATGTAATTGACAAGGGGCTTGCATTCAGAATATACAAAGGATTACAAAACAAAAAACAAAAGACAAACAACCCAGGAGAAAATTGGGTAAGAGATTTGAGCAACTCACAAAAGAAGTCCAAAAGGCCAGTAAACATATGAAAAGGTACTCAACTTCATTAGCCCCATTACATTGCCTAAAATTAAAAAGACTGACAATACCATCGTAGGCTAGAATATAGAACAATAGGAACTCACATAGTTTCTGTTGAGAGTGTAAATTGGTGCCAACACCTTGGAAGACAGTTTGGAGTTATCTACGAAAGTTGAATGCCTGTTGACTCCGTGGTCCACCAGTTCTCTTCAAGAAAAATGTGTGTATATGTGTACCAGGAGACAAGTGCAAAAATGTTGATAGCAGCATAATTCATGGTAGCCTCAAAATGGAATTTGGGTGTTCATCAACCCAAATGTTCATAAAAAGTAGAATGAATAAATAATGTTATATTCATATGATAGAATGCTATACTGCAATGAAAATAAATGAACTGCAGTTTCATACAAGAACATAACTGAATCTCAAACACAATGTTAAGCAGAAAACGTTGTCACAAAAGAATACATTACCACATGATTCCATTTATATAAAATTCAAGAATGGGCAAAACTGAACTACAGTATTTAGGGATTCGTACTTCGGTGGTCAAACAAAGAAAAGAAAGTGATTATATTAAAGTCAGGAAAATGGTCATCTTTGTGGTTAGTGAAACAGTTGAATATGGGAAAGAGTATGTGCAGGACTTCTGGTTTGAGCAAGCTTCTATTTCTGGATAGTGGTTCCATGGTTGTGTTGTATAATAATTTGTTGAATTGTACAATTGTGTTTCTATATACTTACCATCATTTTTTTTTAGTTGCTTCCTTATCTTCATAACAGCACATTATACTGACTAGCAAATTAAAAGGATTGAATGCTTTGGCACTCTTTTAACTACAAAGAACAGAAAACGCGACCCAAACTGACTTAAGCAAAAAAGATAATTTATTGGCTAATATAATTAAAGAATAGGAGGTGGACGTGCTGGCTTCAGATGAGGTTTAGATCAGGGTTCATTTGCTGTGACCAGGTTCTAGTTTCTTTTTATGCCTCGGATTCTTTTACTTGCTTTGGCAAATTTTCAGATTGGCTCTTCTCTTTTGATCCAAGATGACTGCCTATAGTTCCTGAATTTATAGGATTCGTTTTTTAGGTCTAGCAGGAAAGAGAAACTTTGCTCTCCCAATAGTTCAGTCAAAAGCGCTGGTGTTGGGTCTTGCCCTGATTGGCTTGACTTGAGTCATGGGTCCTTGCCTGGACTAATCACCTGGGAGGTAAGAAATTGATTGATCCATCTAGGGTCAATGACCAACAGACTACATGGCCAGAACTGTCAAGGTAGTATCAAAAAGAGAGAAAGGAGAATAATAGACATTGAGGAGGCAACTAACAAATGTCTACGACAATCAATATCTATTCTATTTAGTTGAATATCATCATTTTGAAAAGCAACAAACAGTTTTGTATTATTGCCCAGCTCAGGCTTAATCAGAATCAAGACAAGGAAAGTGGCTGGGTAGGATAGAGGCACACCAGCTGGGCTTAAATCTGAAAACAACACCAACAATATATACATATATATTTTTTTCCCTGCTGATGTTAGAGATTCAGAACAATCATAAGCACTCTTCACACAAAAGCAAAGCTGGCTTATAAGACATAGCAACTAAGGCAATGAGTGAAACTTACTGGATCTTGGCCAGAAAAAAAGTTATCTGTAAAAGATATTTCAGGAAGAACTGTGAAAATTTGAATATTGGCTAGACAGTAAAAGATTTAGGGAATTATAATTCATATTCTTAGTTGTGGGAATGGCATTTGGTAATATTGGAGAAAGCTTTTATTTTCAGAAGAGGCAGGCTAGGGTATTTAGGGGTGCAGTGTGTTGATGTCTGCAACTTACTCTCAAATAGTTTAACAAAAGACACACACATATTGATAAAGCAAATATTCAAAACTTTTAACAGTTGTTGAATCTAGATGGTAAGTATTTGAGTGATGATTGTAATATTCTTTTAATTCTTCTGTATATTTGAAACTCTTTAAGATAAAAAGTTGGGAAAATAAAAAATGTTTTGGGGAAAAATTAGAAAAATCCAAACCAAACAAAAAGCTGACTTGTTTCTATATTTTTTCCTCCGATAGTCTCAGGTATTATTCCACAGGAGGGAGAAAAAGATAAATTTATTTTGGTATTAAAACAATATAAACTCTATTGCTTTTCCAATTATCCATGAAAAATATTTATTCAGCACCAACTATGTGTATGTATCTCTTAGGGTTAATAGGGAGTTATAATTTTATCTCTTTCTGACTTTATTACGGAATAAATGTTGCCAACCAAATACCAAAGACAGAAGAAAGGGAACTAATAACATTTATCGAGAGCTTACTTTGTACCAGGAATATTAGCATACACCACTTCATTTATTTTTCATTGTAATCCTGTGAAGTAGATCCTATCATTATCCCTGCTTTACAGATGAAAAATGGAGGCATTTGTAAATTATGTACACTTGGCACAGGGTTCCACATCTAACAAGTAGGAGTCATCTGAATCTAAGAGTAAATCTCTCCTCATACACTGCTGGTGGGAATGTAAAACAGAGCAGCCACTTTGGAAAACAGCCTGGCAGTTCCTCAAAAAGTTAAACATAGAGTTACCAAATGACCCAGCAATTCAGTTCTGCTCCTAAGTATATACCCAAGACAAATGAAAACATCTGTCCACACAAAGCTTGTACACAAATGTTCACAGCAGCACTATTCATAGAAGCCAAAAAGTAGAAACAACCCAAATGTCCGTCAACTGATGAATGGATAGACAAAATGTGGTATATCCACACAATGGAATTTTATTTGGCAGTAAAAAGAAAGGAAATACCTATGCATGCTATAATGTGGATGGACTTTGAAAACATTATGCTAAGTGAAATAAGCCAGACATGAAAGACCACATCTTGTATGACTTCATTTAAATGAAATGTCTAGAATAGGCAAATCTGTAGAGACAGAAGGATTAGTGGTTGCCTAAGGCTGGTGGGAGAGGGAGAGTGATTGCTAATGGACACAGGTTTTTTTGGAAGGGAGGTGGTGATGAAAATGTTCTAAATTGATTGTGGTGATGGTTGCATAACTCTGTGAATATACTAAAAACCACTGAATTGTACACTTTAAAATCGGTGTATTGTATGGTATGTGAATTATATCTCAATTACATCTCAAAAAGTGTGAATCTCTCCTTTACTGAACCATGTTGCCTAAGAAAAAAATAGTTTTTCTCTTAGAATTGGCTTTCAACACCAAAACATGAGGGTAGCCAGGTTGAATGAGATTTTATATATTATTTAGAGTCTTCTATTCAAAGAAGTTAACTATTTTTGAATTAGATAGAGAAAACCTCAGAGTGCCCAGAAAATATTAGAAACTAATAAAGTGAGTGAATAAATGAATACATGAAAATTCTCCTTTCCCCCATATCTCCAACGTTGGCTATCCAAGTTCTTTGGATTTCGGCCCCATTATGTGAAATCTGTTATATGAGGTCTTATCTCTGGATCTAGAAGGCAGTGCATAATGAACTGGCCATCAGTTGTCTGCAGATTTGTGACAAAGGACTATTTCTATGTGATTATTAGCAATAGTTGGTTCTATAAGGAATTCATGGACTAGCCTTTTGGAATGGCTAGAGCTGTAACCAACATGCACTCTTCCTAACTTTGTGCTGACTTCCTCCTCAGTGTTGGATACATTTAGTTAACAGGAAGATAACCTTTAGAATCCTGAGTGGTCTGCCATTCTGCACTCATAAACACTCCACTCCTTTCCTTCCAGCACAGGAAGCTAGTTCCTTTTATGGCCAAGCTGTGGCATTTAGGCATTTCCTTAAGCTTGGTTCCAGGTACTTATGATAATTTCTGCTCCTGACCTTTCCTGGTTTGGGTGCCTCCGGAAAGTACTTCAAGTACTCTACACTGTGATTGCTTTTTATTTGAGCAGTCCTCTCTACTTCCCCACCCCTGTTCTTTTTCTCATGCTTTTCTTTTTAGTTTGATTTAGTTACTTGTTTCTGGCAACTGAAGCTTTCCCAAAACTGGATTAGCAGCAATATAATAGCAGTAACCCCTTCATTACCAGAGTAATTTTCTTTACTGGTTTTGAACTTCAGCATTTACAGGCAGCTGCTGTAAAATTCAAAGGTGAAAAAGACATGTGACTTTTCCCCATTTTTACAAGTCCAAAGTACCTAGAGTGAAGGTTATAGGGCTTTGAAACCATTTTTTTGTCTTTAAAAAAGGCAAGGTAAGAGCTGAGGTAGGCCTCTCCTCCATTTAAACAAAACACAAATCCAGTAACAATACTCAAGTAAGATTTTCAAGATTGAGCAATTTACTCTAGAAAAATAAATAATTTCAGTTAGAATTTAGGGTTATATAGATTTTGACTTCTTTGTAATCTGTTTCTGGCCTTATGTTTTCTCGACTGAATCAGTAGTAAAGTTGCTAAAACAGGGAGGAAACCAAGGAATAAGGCCTTGCTATCTGGGGCAGTTTCCTATTCCAGTCATCATTCACGTGGCCTCTGTAATTTCTTACTTACCAGGCTATATAAAGCGACTCATAAAACTGCCTCCCTGGGATACAGCAGGCTTGATTATTCTAAAGTCTAAGGTACCAGGATGAAAGGTGGCTATAGAGAGTTATGAACACAATTCTCAGAAATTTTTTAAAACTCTATTTCTATAGAGCTATCAAACTAGTGGAAGAGAAGTTACTCTGAATTTGATTGACTGATACCTCCAAGAATTACATTTTCTAAAGGAGAGCTTGCTTTTACAATTTTAGCGAGATACAAAGGTTGCTCAGAATTGGGTTTTACCCTTTCAAGTGCAGGGCCAGAGGCTTGAATTTCCAAGGATGGCCCCCAACACAGAAATCTAGATTGAAGTATGTTAATTTCTCTTGTAACATGCAGAAGTTGAGGCTTCACAATTTCAGGATGATCCACTATAGTTGCAACATTTTACCCACTAGTAGCTGTGTATCTTCTGCGTATAACTCTATAGGCACCGCCAGCCTCAAAGGCCGGTCCGGTTTCTAGTAGCTACTGGCTCTCCCGGAACTAACTCAAGACAACGCAAGGAACAATGTAGGGGTTTTTTTGGAGGGGGAATTTGTGGAAAGCCATGGTGAGGCAGGGCAGTAGAAAAACTGGGGAATAAAGCGTCCTGCCAAAGCCCAGAAGACCAGCAACATCCTTAATTCGTTCTGTGCACACACAACGTACTCCAGGCTTTGTATTGTGGGGAAGTGGAGAACAGTTCCTGCCCTAAAAAGTGTGTTGGCATTTAAATTAAGGTAGGAAGGCCGGTCAGTGCTAGTGACTCAGGCAGAACGAACGGGTCTCCGCGACCTTGGGAAGGCAGTGTGCACACTAATCCCTGTTTGGAACCTTGGACCAAAAGACAAAACAAACACACAAATGCCATTTAATTTCATACTACAGTTAAAATTCTTCAAGTTCTTTAAGCCAAAGGGTCGCAATTTTTAAATTCAAGATACTCAGCGAACAGTTCCAATTCATTTATTCAAGCATCCACTCACTTATTCAACAGAGGTTTACTTAGCGCCTATTCTATGCTAGGCACTTGCTGAGCCATTACAGACGTGGTCCCTAACGCCACGGAGTTGACAGTCTACTCCAGTCAGTGAGAAAGTTAAAAAAAATTCCCGCATCATTGCTACTGCGGTTGCACCGGGTGAGGATCAGCCCCTCGAATTCTACCACGTGGTCCCGGCAGGTGAGTGTGGGTGTGAGCGCTTGAGGCTCGTGGTGTTTGGGGAGTGTGAGAGCGCACGTGTGTCAGAATGGCGGGTGTCACAGTGCGCGTGCAGGTGTCGCCGTGGTACGCGTCTCCATAGCTGCCCGAGCCCAGCTGTGTGGGCCGCGGAAGGCGTGTGTCTTTCGCCCACGTACCGGAGGCGGCGCGGGAACCAGCCAGGGCGTGTGATTGTGAGTGAGCGCGGGAGCGCGCGCGGGGGCGGGGGAGGGGCGCGCCGTGCTGGCGGCGCCGCGCGCAGGCGCAGAACGCGGGAGCCTGGCCGCGGCCGCTGCAGAGCGCCGGGGGCGAGAGGAGCGAGCGCAGGAGGCCATGGCCGCCGCCGGCTGCTGAGGGGCTCGGCCCGCGAGCGCCTGCCGCCGCGGACGATGGTGACCGCACGGGTCAGGTCGCTGCCGCCGCCGCTGCCGCCGCCTCCCAAGACGCAGCAACCAAGGCCCGGCGCGGAGGAGCCGCCGCTGTGAGCCGCGCCGTCCAGGTCCCAGCCGCCGCCGCCCGAGGAGAACGGGAGGGCGGGCGAGAGAGCCGAGGAGTTGCGGAGCCCGCCTGCCCGCCGGCGGTGCCGTTCCCCGGGGAGGGAGGCCGCAGCCCGAGGTGACCGAGCTGTCCGCCCCGGCCGGCCCCTTCCCATCCCGGCGCCCCGCGGCCGCTTCCCACATCCTCCCTCCTCTCCCCTCCCCCATCCCGTCGCCCGCTCCTTCCTCTTCTCCCCCTTCGCCGCCTCCCATCCTCGGCGGCGTCCACATCCCCCCTTCACCCGCAAAGCCCCCTCCCTCCCAACCGCCTGCCCCTCTCGCGGTCCTCCGGGCCCCTCACCCGCTCTCTCCGACTCTGCCCTCCTCCCGGGGCCCCGCACGGAGTCCCCTCCCCCAGCTCCCGGGCCCTGTCCGCCGCCGCCTCCCCTCCTTTCAGGAGATTACCCTCACCTCCCCCGGCATTCCTAAGATGCCCTCACTCTGAGCTCTCCCCCATCGCCTCCGCAGCGCCCTGTTTCGAGGCCTTTTGTAAGCCCCTTCTTGAGCTGCCGCTTTCCTAACTGCTCCTTTCCAGCTCTTTTTCTCCAGTTCCCACTTCCGACTTTCCCTCTTCTGCCTCTTTGTCCACTTGGTTTCCAAGCTTCCCTCCCTCTTTCCTTTCGCCTTACCCTTTGGTCTACGCAGCCCCAAACTCAGCCTCCCCCCTTTCATGCGGTTTGAGGTGGTTTGGGGATGCGGAAAGGCCTGCCGAGCCATCCTTCGAATGGGGACCCATCTGATCTGCCTCCCGTCTGCCTTTTTTTACAGTGAGAGCGTTCCTCGTCCTTTCCTTTTTGTCCCCATCGCTTCCTCCCTCGCTTGCCGTCCAGTTCTGCTTTTCCTACCCAAGGACCCCCGAGACCCATGCCCTCCCTTCCGGAATGAGTCCCCTTTCTGTTCGGTTATGATAAACTTCGCCCGCGTCTTTCTTCGGAAGCTTTTTGGTGCGTGGCGTGGCGGAGCCAGGCACCCGTGGCCAGGCAGGAGGGGAGCTCCCTGGCACGGGCCTCTCTCCTGGCAGAGTTTTTGTGGACGTAATCCCCTAGCCCCGCGGCGGCAGCGGCTCCGCTGCTGCTGCGCTGCCTGTTTTGCAGCGAGCTGGCTTGGGGTTACTATAGTTCAAACGCATCTGAGATCAGCAGGCGTCGGGGGCGGGGGAGATGTGGGGAGAGAGGAAGGGGGTTTGCACCGAGAAGGCATCAAAGACTAATGGATGGCTTTGCATCGCAGTCTGCAGTAAACAGGAAACTAGTTAGAGAGGAGAGGAGAGGACTGTGTGTCTTTATTTTTTAAAATACGGAGTGTGCAGTTCTACTGAATCTTGAATCCTACCCAAAGGATGAGCTGTCGGTGCTGCAGTCGTGACCCAGGCTGCGCGCCCAATGGCAGAGAGAGCAGTTTTTATTTCCTCTGTCTGGCTTCTTAAGTTGAAAGATGGCCTTTGTATTCAGAGTGGACTCCATGTCTTTGCCGCTTTGGAGATGAGGAGATCCCACAGAATTGCTAGTAGTTTATGTGGAAATCAGGTACATACAAAGTTAGCTAGCAGTGAGTGAGAGTGGGGAGGACCAGCTATGTTTAAAACGTGCCAATGCTTATATAACAAGTGCGTTCTCTTCCCGGGTATCTCAGTTTTTGGCTGAGTTTACATAGGATTTTAGGTTCCAGCTTTGCCCTTTAACATTTTTAGGGCTTACCATCCTAACATATGGACAGCTAGGAAATCTGTTTTTCTTAAGATTGGTTTTAGCTGATGGTAGAATTTTTTTTTTTAAATTAGATTAGATAAAGGAGACGAATGATAGTTTTTGGTTTTTTTTCTTTTGATGGGGGAAAAGTGTAGAAACTTTCAGCCACTTAAGTGTTGTACTGAATAATTTTAAATTGGGTCATGTGGCATTCTTATTTTTGTTTTTTTAAAAGGGAGTTTATCGAGGAGATATGAGTAGTTCATTTTTTTTGATAAGAGCACATTTTCCATGTTTATTTAACATAATTCTTCAACAGATTGAGCTATGACTTTCAAAACTTAGGTTTTTCATATTGTTCAAGATGATTGATTTTTTCATATTCAAAACCAAAATGCAGCGTTTTCAGGAAAGTGCAGAATGAGGCCTCCTGTGTTTCTTACCCCACAAATATGAATGAATGGTGAGCCATGCAGCAGTATACTTGCACAGGACGTTACTGTATTTGTAAGCAGTGGTTGCTGCTTCCAAGTCTGGGAAAATCATTTAATGAAATCGTTGTGGTTTAGTTTTTGGTTGGCATTTGTTGAGCCTTTTTTGCTGTCTTGGGAAAGAAAGGATTTTTTTTTTTTTTAAGCTGTTTTACTTTGTAAAGCATCTTTAAGTTTGAGTCACAGTTAGTTTGCGTTAACTTGCGAGACATTGTGTTGGAGTATTTCCCAGTGCTTTTCGCATTTCAAGGAGGAAATTTAAAAATCTTGTATGGAAGGTAAAATGTATGTAACTGAACAGGGCTGGAAGTAGCTTATATATATGGCTCTAGGAGTGTCAAGCCTTTAAATTTTCTTTGCCTTCAGCTCTCCTGCTTATTTTGGGGGATTATTTGATATTGTTTTGGTTTTAAGAGAATTTTGAGCTCCCTCTGACTTAGAATATGCTCATTAGCTCTATTCGACAATAAATCTAGGAAAAAGATAAATTAGGCTTGAACCAAACATCATAGAGGTCTAATACTCTCTTTACCCTAGGAGAGAAAGCCCCATTTTTACTTCATGCTTCTAATATAGTGATTTGGCAAGTGTAAGTGATTTCATGTGTCTGCAAACAAGATAAATATTTCAACATTTTGTTTAGCTGTTGATGTAGTGTGTGGTGTTCAAGTGTAGCGTACAGTATTTATTTGTGATGGTCATCACCCTATCATGTGGCACTTGTACTTTAGAAAGTTTCAAAATTGTAAAGCTTTGGGAGAAATGTTTTCATCCTCTTTTCTTTCCACAGGTCTTGTGGATAACATTTTAAATTTGGTTTTCCATGTATTAAATCTGTTTCCTCCATGTCTCCATACATGGCCAGCTTGCCCATGACTTCATGCTAAAGTATCACTCACATGCAGAAATAAATCAGACATTTAGAAAGCAATAGATTTGTTATTAAATGAGCATATTTCGTTCTATCCAAGATCCTTCTTTTTTTTTGGTGGGGAGGAGGGAGTTTGGTCCTGAGCTAACATCTGTTGCCAGTCTTCCTCTTTGTGCTTGAGGAAGATTGGCCCTGAGCTAACATCTGTGCCAATCTTTCCTATATTTTGTATGTGGGTCACCACTACACCATGGCTTGATGAGTGGTGGAGGTCTGCGCCCAGGATCCAAACCCACAAACCCGGGCTGCTGAAGCGGAGCGCACCGAACTTAACCACTACCACACCCGGCTGGCCCCCGCAAGATCCTTCTTAATTCAGACATTTGAGTCTTGAGTTTACTTTGCAGTAGAGTTTGGGGATCTGTCTTGAACATTCTTCTGTATTGACAGCTTTAGGGAGCCAAGGTTTTCTTCTTATTCTCGTTCTATTTGTGAGGCAGTAGTAGTAGTAATTAAGAGGGAACATGTACTATTCTGCTAATGGCCTTCTATTGTAATAAAGATGATTCTCTAAGAATTAGGGAGATTTTTTTTCCCTAGAAGTTCAGGTCTTGATTTCTAGTACAGGATTGGTTATTTGTTTAGTTTGTTTTTTTCTTTACCCCTTTAACAGCTACAATAAATGGTACACGTGGGTACATTTAAAAATAACAAAGCATTAAAAACAGAGGAAGGCTCCAAGTCAGATGAAATAAATATGAATCACACATATTAGGTTAGTAATGGTCTCTTTTTTTGTTACTTACAAAAGCAGTAGTGATTTGTATTGGATTCTAGAATATGGAAAAATAATTACTTTTCACTTGTGGTATAAATATCCCTGTCAGTGATGTTATTATCTCAGTACATTGTGATTTTTACATGTGACTGGTGGTTTGTGAGAAAAATCTATGGTGAAAAAATCGATCATTTGTGTACTTGGAAATAAACTTCTGAGAGTGCTTTGCATTAACAGTTTGACCACCAGAGTAAGTAGTTATTTCCTGTATATTTCCTTAAGTCATCTAGATGGCTTAGGCACATTACACTTTTTACCAAGAATTTCTTTTTTTAAGTATGCCCCCTGCCGCCCCCCCAAACAATACATGTGTATTCTAAAACATTTTGGAAACAGAAAAAGATAGAAAGAAGGGAATAAAAATCACCCCAGCCCCACTGTGGAAAGGATGTTAATGTGAATATTTTGGTGTATTTCTTCCCAGGATTTTTTTTTCTTAACAGTATCATGAGCTTTGAGAAATTTAGGTTCCTGAATCATATAATTTGCTATAAATATTGATTAGAGATTTTATTTTTCAGTGCTTTTTTTCCCCTTACGATAAAGCTATTTGGTTTTGATTCTTACAATATTATTTTTTTCTGATGTAAGAAAATTATTAAAGTTGTCTTGTTCCTTTGAAGTAATCAGAGTTACAATATTTATTTATAAAAATGTTAATTCTGCATTATTGATAGGGTAATGGGAATGATCTGTGATCAATCGGCAATCAATAAAATCCATCAGTTGTTCAGTGATTGAAAAACATATTAACAGTGCCAAGTTGAGCTGTCTTTTTTTTTTTTTTCTTTTTAAACCATCTGAGCTAGGAAGCTATGAAAATTAGAGGGTAAAATGGAAATACTGACAAACATTTCACCATAGCATAACAATCTGTCACTATAATTTTCTTCAGAAATAAATGTTTTCATTTGTCCTGTAGTGTCTGAAATTTCTGCCAAAGCTAGAATTGTGTTTAGCTTTCTCAGCAAATTTCTTAAAAGGATATTGTCAGAGCCAGCAATCCAGAATTATCACTACTCTGAAAATTGTCCTTTCCCCACTTTTGTTGGCCCTATTTTCTTTCTAATAATTCCTTGGATTAGTTTGCAGCTCTGTCATATAAAGCAGTATTGTACTGAATTGTCCTTTTAAATAGTAAGTTATCTGGGGAGATCTTTCATGATCTTCCTTTTTTTTCATTCTACTACTCCTACTACTCATCGACAGCTAAGCAGAGACAGGGGCTGCAGACTCACAGTGCCTGACTGCTTCCATGTGCCGGCATGTTGGTGTATCACAGGAAGATGAGCATTGTTTTCTTAATTTGGAGGCAGATTATGGGAATTTCAGACCAAGAGTTTAATGATTCAAGGAAACAATATTGCAAATAATGTTTCCTTTACCTATATCATGAGTTCTCTTGATTATATCTGTATCATGTAAATTTAATACCAATTTTGATTGTAAGTAATAAGGAAAAAGACTATGAGATGCTGCAGACTAAATGTGCAGTTATCAAATTTTTATTGACTAGCTTAGACTTCTTCATGTAATAACTATTTGGAATTTGCCCTTTTTAAAAAGTTACATAAGTCTCAATTTCATAGGAGTGAATTTTTCTTTTCAAGTTAATTGGACAAAAGCTACAGTATTCTTATAGGGTATTTTGTTGCTAAGTGCTTAGATGTGGAGTTCGGGGCTTTTTAAAACTAAAGTTTGAAAACACATAAGAAAACACAATACAAAAAGCTTATCTCGTGAATAGTGGTAGACCCGGCTAAGGAGTTTAAAAAACGTCTATTGTAACAGTTTTTATATAGTATGTAGCAGTCCATTAAATTCATAAGAGGATATCTAAAAGCTGTCTGAGGTGACTTATTTTTATATATTGTGTCTCCTGTGTTTTAGGTCTGTTCCAAGAAGAAACATGGCTGCAAAGGAGAAACTGGAGGCAGTGTTAAATGTGGCCCTGAGGGTGCCAAGCATCATGCTTTTGGATGTCCTGTACAGATGGGATGTCAGCTCCTTCTTCCAGCAGATCCAAAGAAGTAGCCTCAGTAACAACCCTCTTTTCCAATATAAGTATTTGGCTCTTAATATGCATTATGTAGGTAAGTGTCTACATCACCTTTTCTAATCTTTTAGTAAGCATTCTGATTTATGTCTTTATATATTTTTGAATTTGGGTAAAATGAGATCCGGTTACATTGAGATGACAGCGATACAGTCATTGATGAATGTTTATGAATCTTGTTTATAGTCTCATTTGTCTTACCGTTACGTATAAATTATTAAGGCTCTAGGAAAACAGACAGTGTTGGATTTATTTTACTGGATGAAACTAGAAGGCAGAAGAAAACATTTTATATTTTACTTTGATAAAATATGAGTAATGAGAAATACCTTTACAGATATTTTGGCCTCTTCTAATTTGTCATGATTTTTGTTTTGATAGTAATTTAGAAAGTAAGCTTTTTAAAATCCAATATTCTTTATTGTTCTAAAACATTAATATCAGTTGAAGATAAAACATTCATTTCAGTTAAATGTGGGAAATATATTATTATATAATTTGAAGTTAGTGGTGAAAGTAATGTTGAGAGGGTAAAGAAATCAAAATCAAGAAATATAGGTAGGAAACAGATAAAAGTCATCAAGAATAACAGTCATGATCCTTAATTTTTAGGTTAAGTTTTGGCTTAAATGATAGTAACAATGTATTTTCATTTAACGTTACTATTGTGCAACTAAAGGTATGGTTTGAATGATGTACTATAGTGGTTTTATTAGTATTTTTTGTTATTAGAAATGCCCATCAACAAGTATATCTTATAAAATTGTGAAGGGTTATCTTTTATAAAGTTATGAAAGTTCCTCCTGTCTCTTATGAGATTTATTTTTATCTATAGAAGGACTTTCTGAGTACCAAAGCTTATCCCTGAGACCCCTTACAACTCTAAGATATTACCAAGTAAGGCATTGTGGGAAGAAGTGTGGCATAGTAGAAAAGACAGTACACTGGAAGCAGAACATCTGGGTACAATAAACTTGTCTCTGTTAGGTGACACTACCTTGGGAAAGTCTGTAAAATATGAGGTTCTTGTATGCTGCAAAACACTATAATTTTCAGCCCTTTATTAAAGGCTTTGTATGTTAGCCATTTATGGGAAAAAATTTCAGTCTGTTATGGAAGTATAGTTGGGTACTTGGCTTAGATTTTTAGCTTAATCAGCAGAGTAATTCACACTGTGGTTTAAAAAATGTGCTTAGCATATATATATTATTTCTGAATAGATTGAAATATTTATTATAAAAACAGCTGCCTGGTAACAAGAAACATTGATTTTAGACATTGAATGGGTTCTAGTACAGAGACATAGTCTCTGGCTTATAACTTTGGGAACTCAATGGAACCTTCGTAAATACACTTATTACATGCTATGGTAGAGTAAGCTCAGTAGTTACGTGAGTAGATGTTTTCAGCTTGAATAGATTTTTGGTTGGAGTAACCTCTGTGTCAAAGTGTTATGTAATGGTTATGTAATGTTCCAGTTTACAGAATTTCGCCCTTAAATACATTTTAAAAATCAAAAAGCTTAAAAAGTATACAGTAAAAAGTAGCTTTCTCCCATCTCTGTTCCTCATCTACTAAGTTCTCACTCTGAGTTCCAAGTAGCGATTTTTGTTTCCTTGTGTATAATTCTAGAGATATTTTTATGTATTTAAGTAAATATAAAGATATATAAATGTAAATATATATAAATATAAATGTATATTCTCCTTTTTTGTACAGATGATAGCATAATACACACTGTTCTGAGCCTTTTGTTTGTTTTAACTTAATGATGTATCATAGAGCCATAACTACTGCATTTAGATGTTCGTGAAATAAAGCTTTGTAGTCTGTTTTTTCACCTTTACACTTTCTGTTCTGTGAAATCCAAGATTTTGATTCAATGTTGAGGCCTCAGTCTCCCCCCCAGCCTCCAATTCTGTTGTATAGTGGTATAGTATCCTTGTATGGCTATACCATAACTTATTGAACTAATTACTCAATTGGTGGTCATTTTAGATAGTTTCTGTCTTCTGCTGTTTCATTCAGTATTTTACTAAATAATTTTGTATAGCCATAATTTCAACAGGTGCAAATATAGCCTTAGGATAAATTACTAGAAGTGAAATGGTGGGTTAAAGAGTATATAATATACATTTGTAATATTGATCGATATTGTTCTCCGTAGAGTTTTACTACTTTGTACCTCCACAAGCAATGGTTGATAGTTCCTGCAATCCTATATATCTTTATCAAAATAGTGTTATCTGACTTTTATATTTGGCTACTCCAGTAGGTGAAAAGTAGATGTTTGTTTTTTTTTATGTGTGTGTGAGAGGAAGATCAGCCCTGAGCTAACATCCGTGCTAATCCTCCTCTTTTAGCTGAGGAAGACCAGCTCTGAGCTAACATTTATTGCCAATCCTCCTCCTTTCCCCCCGCCCCCCCAAAGCCCCAGTAGATAGTTGTATGTCATAGTTGCACATCCTTGTAGTTGCTGTATGTGGGACTCGGCCTCAGCATGGCTGGAGAAGCAGTGCGTCGGTGCGCGCCCGGGATCTGAACCCCGGCCGCCAGTAGCAGAGCGTGCGCACTTAACTGCTAAGCCGCGGGGCCGGCGCAAAATAGCTGTTTTTAAATGTAGTTTTAATTTTTCTTATTATGAGTGAGATTGAATTTTATTCACCTGATTAAGAAAAATGTTTATTTCCTCTTCTGACAGTTGTCAGTTTTGTCCCTTGCCCACTTTTCTATGGGTTGTCCCTTGCCCACTTTTCTATGGGATTGTTAACCTTTTCTTACCAATTTGTGGGAGTTTGGTATATATTAGGGAAATTAACCCTTTGTGATGAGTTGAAATTATTTTTTCCAGTTTCAGGTCCCTTGATTTTGTTTATGATTTTTTTGACATGCAGAATTTTTTTTTTTTTTTTTTTTAATATGAGAGCTTTTTTTTTTATTTTATTTTATTTTATTTATTTATTTTCCCCCCAAAGCCCCAGTAGATAGTTGTGTGTCATAGCTGCACGTCCTTCTAGTTGCTGTATGTGGGACACGGCCTCAGCATGGCCGGAGAAGTGGTACGTCGGTGCGCGCCCGGGATCCGAACCCAGGCCGCCAGCAGCGGAGCGCGCGCACTTAACCGCTAAGCCACGGGGCCGGCCCCAGAATTTGTTTTTAATGTGGTTGAATTGTGTTTTATAGCTTTAGGATTTTGCATTACTTAGAAAAGCCTTCTCTATTCTTGAGATTATAAAGAATTCTGTCATGTTTTATTGCATTATTTTTGTGATTTCATTTTTTCCATTTAACTCCTTGCTCCATTTAGAATTTATCTGCATTTACAGTGCATTATAGGTATAATTCAGTTTTTTTCCAGATAACTATCTGATAGTCTCCATGTATTTATTAAATAGTTTAGTCCAACTTTGCCTGGCTGATTATTATGTACTAAATTCTCACATATATTTTGTTCCGTTTCTGAACTTTTTTCTGTTCTTTTAGTCTGTCTTATTGAGGATTTAGATTATATTTTACTGTCTAATAGAGTTGGTCCCTTCATTGTTCTTTATTTCTCCCTCAGAGTTTTTCTGTTATTGTTAGTTTTCTGTGTGAACTTTAGAATTATCTAGTCTTGTTCCAGAAACAAACAATCCTGTTGACCTTTTGTTGAGATTGCATTAGTACTAAATTTTAAGTTTGGATGAAGAGATAGCTTAAGGATACTAACTCTTCTTTATGCAAGAACACAGAAAGGCTTCCTATGTTCAGGATTTCTTTTGAGTCCTTCTGGAATGTTTTAAAGTTTTCTTTATGTAGGTCTTGGACATTTATTGTTAAGTTCATCCTAGGTATTTTATCTTTTTTATTGCTATGGTAAGTGATTTTTTTTTCTCCTCTTTATGTCCTCTAATTGCCTGTTATTAAGAGCTTAAAAATCAAGGTAGGGAGTGGCAAAGTTTGTGTTTATGGGATATAATTGTGCCTTCAAATTTAGAAGCTTTCCACCGTGGGTTCTGTCTGAGAATAGCAAAGAGAAGTTACTGTCCAAATGTAATTGGTGGAATGTTAATTGTAGAACTGTTTTGCAGAGTATAGGATATAAAAAGGGGAATAGAAATAATATTAAAAAGGTAGAGTGGGGCCATTTGTGAAAAGCCCTGAATACATATGTTAGGTATTGTGCTTAATTTGGTAGGTAGTGATGGGTCAGTGGAGGGTTTAGAGCAGGTGAACTGCATTTTAAGAAAATTGGTTTAGGCACTGTTGTATGGGATGATGGATTGGGGAGAGGAGAAACTGGAGACAAGAAGAACAGTTAGGATTTTGGGCAAGAGGTAATGAGAGCCAGAGCTAGCATGGTAGAAGTTGGACAGGAAAGAGTGGATATGAGAAGAATTCTATTGAAACTGTGATCACTAAAATAATTAGTGACCTAAAATGTAAAACTCGGGCTTCATTTGTGACCTCATTCTACAGACCTTTCCATGTTTTTGAAGCTGTTGACCACTTCCTCTTTCTTGAAAGTGTTTCTGGATTCTTCTAACTTGCTGACCTTCCTTGTGACTCCTTTGCTGCCTTTATCTTTAGACTTCTTTAGAGTTGATATTGCCCAGAATTTGTGTTTAATTTTCGTCTTTTGTTGTTTAGGTGATCTCAGATAGTTTTGGCTGCAAATCTCTTCTCCACTTGCCATTGCTTGTTTGACCAACTTAGTCTGGGATTAGTGTTCCTCCTCTGTCATCCCATGGGACCCAGTTCATACCTCCACCGTAGCACTTACTATGCTGCATTCTAAGGGTCCATATACTCATCTCTCTTCCTAACTAGGTTGTGAGGTCCTTTAAGGTAGGAATGGGGTTGTCTGTTATCTCTATTCCCAGCATCCAGCTAGTGCCTGATAATGAATGAATTTCTAACTACTCTGAGACGTCTCCACCTAAATATTCTATAGACACTTCAACTTATCATCAGTCACTGAACTCATCATCTTTACTTCACCTCCAAACCTCTTCCTCTTTCTGTGTTTCCTATCTTAATAACAAAGCTATTCTCTTGATTACCCAAGCTGGAAACATCAGAACCATCTTTACTTCCTTGTTCTCGACCACTCACCCATAGATCACCACTAAGACCTATTCAAATATATATCTCATAGCTGACCCTGCCAACTCCATACTCAAAGCTACTGTTTTATTTCAGGTCCTAATTTTTTCCCCACTACTAAAATAACCTTTAAATAGCAGAAGTTCCCACATTTTGTCAGGAAGATTCATCCATGTTATTTTAAGCAGGTCATCATTTTTAAATGCTGCTGGTCTTTTTAATTATTAATTATTGTTGGGTTAGCTTCATCATCATCAATTTTGTTTGTTGTGGTTTGTTTGGTTAATCCCGTAGAATGAATAGTGATGCATATTTGCATCAGCAATAGTTTCGGCTTGTATTTTTCAAATAATTAGATTATGTACATATTGTAGTTCAAATGATTCATTCACACGGCTCTTGTTTTAGCATAAGTATTCATAATCCCTCAAAAATCTTCTTGTGTGATGTATTTTATTGTCATCACAGAGTTATTTTTCCACTGGAAATTGAAAATGGGGGTGTAGGTGAGCCATAGGGTTTTCGTTGTTTTATTTTTTGTTTTCTTACCTCTTCTAAATGGGTCGCTAAAGGATTTGAGAACCATTAGCCCAGTCTAACTCCTGATCGTACGCAAGGGTTTATATTGAGGCTTTAGCCACCAGTTCTGTCAGCATCATCTCACAATACTCTCCCAATACTCTTTCTGTTTATGTTAGATTCTACAGAATTTACTATCTCTTGAAAATATCCTTTGTGTTTTTATGGTTTTTGTACCTGCTATTCTCTTTTCCTAGAAATGTTTCCCCTTTTTCTTAGCCTGATAAAGGTCATTCACCCTGAGGTCCAGTTCAAACTTAATGACTTAATCAACTAGAGCCTGTCTAATGTTTGTTTATCACAGCAGCAATATTGTATCATACTTTGGTCCATATTTATTTTTTCACTAGACTGTGATTTCTTTATTCTTTGGATCTTCCATGTGTAGGAATGCCTATGGGTTATATACTTTACACGTAATTATGTTGTTAAGTGACTGGAGGAGGAAGAGAGCTCAGTTTGTACTCACTGTGTATGAGAACATTTAAATGGAATATATCTCAGGCATCATGAGCTATGAGACATCTACTTAGAATAAGAAATGATTAAGGTTTTTTGCTTATGTAGTAGGTTCTCAGTAACTATTTGTTGCTAACATACATTTGGAACAATATATTTGAAGCAACAAAATAGATTCTTTGAGCTAGATAGTTTATAGAGAGAAAAGCAGTTGTTCAGGGACTAAATTTCATATGTTCATTTGAGAGGGTGAAATCAATGTGGAGGGGAGAATTTAGAGGGTAAAAGGAAATCCATGTCACAGAGCCAAAGAAGAACAGTTTTGAGGGTAGTTGGTTTAGATGCTGGGACACAGACAAGCAGGATGCATTAGATTTGACAAGTAGGTAATTGTTGACTTCTTAGTTTCTGTAGAGTGGAAGGGCAAAGGGGTTTTTAGAGGGTTTTAGATTGTAGAGGGTAGAGAGAATAATAGATGATTAGAAAGTATAGGCATCGGTACAGATAGTTTATAACATTTGTCAGTGGAATGAGAAAAATAGGTAATAGGAAAAGGAAAAATTAGTGTGAAGAGAAGTTTTTCTTCAAGATTGGGGAAGAGCCCTGCACATCCTCTGAAAAGAGAGGTGTAAGGACTGGTGTCAGGGGAATGACTGAAGATGTAGGAGGTAGAGGGTCTTTAGGAGTTGGAAAAATAAGATCTTGAGTCGAATGGAAGGGGCAGCCTTAAAGAGGGACATTAAGATACCCAGTTCTTCCTCCGGGACTAGACAATGAGAATTGGTGTAGAACAAATAGGTAGACATCAAAGAAAGGTAGATGATGAGAGGAGTCCTGTGCACCATTGTGTGATGTATTCAATTATAAAGTAGAAAAATTTACAAAAGAAGTAAAAAATGCTTTATATTTTCAACAAAAAAATCCATAGTGATTTTACTCTGCTAAACTTAACTTTGGTAGTGAAGTAACTTTGGTAGTGAAGTAAAAAACCTCAAAGTTGCTGAAGCCTAATTGGAGAGTAACTTACTTCAAGCCCTTTTTTTTGTTTGTTTTCATCTTCGGCAAGAATCCTGTTAGGTCAGCTTAGCCAGAATTCCCCCTACCCCTGATGTTTCCTCTTAGTTATTTTCCTTCCACTGACCCAACCCTGCTCCTTGGCTGTAAATTCCCACTTGCCCAGGCTGTGCTCAGTGTTGAGTCCAATCTCTCTCCTCCACTGCAGAATTCCATTGCAGTGGTCCCTATACCCATTGTGATAATCCCCTTCTCCTAAATACACTCTTCCGTACCATTCAAGCTCTTTTTGTTAGTGTGATTAATTGAGAGACTAAATTAGAATTGTATTTTATTTATATCTCTCTTAATTTCTGCTACAGGTTATATCTTAAGTGTTGTGCTACTAACCTTGCCCAGGCAGCATCTGGTTCAGCTTTACCTATATTTTTTGACTGCCCTGCTCCTCTATGCTGGACATCAAATCTCCAGGTAAGAATGTGACCCCATTTTTGAAATGTATCACTAAATTTAAAGTTTTCCTTTACCAATAAAATACTTTTCATGAACACTGTTAAGAAGCTGAGGCTTTGGTAGGTATCCAAAACAGTTTCTTTGATACTTGTTTTCTGAATCAGTATTATCATACAGGATTCATAGCTGGGGTTATGCCTCAAATCTTATATCTGCTTTTAAAAACAATCTTAATATGAAATGAGCCTTAAGGTTATGTTTACAAACATCCCATGAGCTTTTCTATACTAACTAAGAAAAGAAGTTCCAAACATGGGCTATAGGAACATTTTGACAGTTATGGACTTGATTACTTTCGTCATTTTAGGAAGTCAGGTTATGATGCATCAGAATCAGCATAAGACGCTACCGTGTATATAGTGGGTGATTAATGTAAATTATTTGATGAGGTTAATTGCAGAGCTAAGAATTTCTGCCTCTTTAGCAATATTGTCTGTTTGCCTGGGTTTGCTAGTCCTAAATTTTAAGACTCTGGTCTGCCAGTGAATATCAGCTTCCTACTTTGGAAGAGAATTTTAAAATAAGGTGAACCAAAAGCCACACAGTAAATGTAATGGGGTAGAATAAACTTGGGGGATATAATGTCTTTTGTTTTGATTGAAATGCATAACCATAATAAAATATGTTCCCAATTCTAAGAAAAGTGGCAGTTACGTTGCATATGTAACAAGATAGAGTTGCCTAGAGGTCTGAAACACAGTGTAGGCTTGAAATTTAATCTTAGAAATAGCTTTTTTTTTTTTTTTTTTTTGAGGAAGACCAGCCCTGAGCTAACATCCAAAGGCAATCCTCCTCTTTTTGTTGACGAAGATTGGCCCTGGGCTAACATCCGTGCCCATCTTCCTCTACTTTATATGGGACACCGCCAGGGCATGGCTTGACAAGCAGTACATCAGTACGTGCCCGGGATCTGAACCTGCGAAACCCGGGCCGCCGAAGCGGAGCGCGTGCACTTCACCGCTGTGCCACCGGGCTGGCCCCCAGAAATAGCATTTTTATATTACTAGAATTGAATGGTTGACTTTTTAAAAACCTTCTACCCCCTCCCCCCGATTATAAAATAATACTGTTCACCGTAGACAGTTTTTGGAAAATATAGGAAATTTAAAGGCAGTAACAATCAGCAAATTATACCCTGAGATAGACCTGTTAAAAGTCTGTCTATTTCCTCCAGTTTTTTAATACCTTCCAGTTTTCACCACTTCAGTGGATACGAAAGAGTGAAAATAACTAACAGTCACTGACTCTTGGCTCCTCGTATTGAAGCAGGACCTCCATCCTCCTTAATGTTTCATCTTATTTCTCAGAGGCTCCAAAGTGTTTCCCAGAACACTCTGTTCCTGTCTGGTTGATTTCCTCTGCTCAAAATGGTGCCTGGAGGGTGGTGTCTTACTCTAACTTCTGCCACTGTCCTTGCCCAGGGTATGTCGTCGGATGTCAAAGTTTCAAAATCTGGAGCTGCCAGAGGAGTGTGGCATTTCTTGTAATCCTCACGGTGTTTCAAAATCAAGCTGTGTTTTACTCTAAAGTGGAGACAATGACTTTTCTAATTTTGTGTCACACAAGTACGTGCCTGGGTCTTAGAATCCTTCCTGGGAACAACTTCAGCCTTTTCCTGTAGCATCTTTCTCCGTAGAGCTTAGACCAGGAGCCCAAGGGCCAGTACCGACACAGACAACATGCTATTCTTTCTGTTCCAGTACCACCAGCCCCAAACCCTGACACCTCTGAATCACAGCTCAAGCTCAAGGTGGAGATGTTTGCCTATCTTGATTTATTCATTTTTAAACAAAAATTGTGTTTGTAGAGTATAATTCAGTAGTTAGGGTATGGACTCCTGAGTCACCGTTTTAGTGTGTAAATGAGTGCCTGGGCAGCTAAGAGTGCCATATCTTTTGGATAAATGGACGGGTGATTGGATAGGTTCAAATTCCGTGCTGCTTATTTATTGCTCTTTAACCTTAGTGTCACTCACCAGAAAGATGCGTCTCAGTTTCCTCACCTGTAAAATGTTGGTAATATCTTCAGGGGTTATTTGTAAAGATTCAGTAAGGTAGAAGCACGTAAAGCCTTTAGCACAATTTCTGACACAAGTGCTCAGTGAATTGTAGGTAACATTCTTACGTCTTGTTTTTATTGTGCAGCAGTGTTTTGTGATTGTTTTCCTGTGTTATTAGTCTTTAAAAAATGATTTTTTAAATGGCAGAGTAGTCCATGGAATAGCTAATATAATAATAGCTCTTAGAGTTGATAGAATTTTGATGAGCAATCAGAGAAATCTCAAAGTTCAAGATAGGGCTATTAAAATTGTTACTTTTATAGTTATTATAATTTTGGGTAAAAAAACAGTGAACCTGCCCTTTCCCTCATGGTATTTCAGTTTCCATGTGGTGTAGTGGTGTAGTAATGGCTGACACAATGTAGCTCTATTTTTATCTATAGTGTTACCATCCAGGTTTTTCTAGAAAGGTCAAATTCGGTTATGTAAGGATAAAGGGACCCTAACAGTATCAGAGGTAAAGAAAAGCTTCTTTCTGACTATTTTTCTTGTGGCAATTTCAACTTTTTAGTCTATGGGAATGTTTTTTCTAATGTTTAAAGTTTGTTTTCATTAATAGAAAATTCAGACTTATTTTAAACAGTAAAAAGAATTGTAATAACATTTTACAGTGTGCAAAAACATTCCACGTTTTATTTCATTTTGATCCTTATTATAATCCTTTCAGATTTACTGATGAAAAATATAAAGTGGGCAAACAGCTAGGAAGGGACAGTCCCAGACTTTGACTTGAGTCCAGGTTTTCTGATTCCTCGTTCGGTCCCCTATAGGGAGGCAGCATGGATAGTGGAAAGAAAATTAGTTTTAGAATCAGACTGTGTATGAAATAGTTTCCTTACTTAGTACATATGTTACCTTGGCAAATCGTTTCTTTGAAACTGTAAAGTAAGATAATGCCCATCTTAGGGAGTTAGTTTTGATATTAAACTAACCAATTTCAAGATATGGCATATTTTAGTATTTGTCCTCTTAGTATAATTTACACTAATTGTGCTTTCTCACAGAAGGTTAGGAAAGATGTGTTATCCTTGAATTATTCATAACTTGTTACATTTAATAAATATTGAGGCTTGAGCATGTCACATTTATAAAATATTAAGGTTGAAGTTTTTAGTTTTAAGAAACATAATGGTTCAGATTTCATGAGGCAGCTTCATAACTTTCTTCTTTAAAAATTATAGCTTTATTGAGATGTAAGTCACAAACCTATTTAAAGTGTACAGCTCAGTGGTTTTTATTACATTCACAGAATTGTGCAAACCATCACCACAATCGATTTTAGAACATTTTCATCACTCCAGAAAGAAGCCCCATAGCCATGAGCAGGCACTCTCCATTTCCCACCATTCGCCTTCCCCTCCAGTCCTAGGCAACTGTCAAGTGTATTTTCTGTCACTATGGATTGGCCTATTCTGGACATTTCATATACATTGATTTGTACAGTATGTGGTCCTTTGTGCCCGAGTTCTTTCCTTAGCATGCTTTCACGGTTCATCCATGTCGTAGCATGTATCAGTATTTTATTTTTCTGTCCAAATCATAATTCTGTTATATGAATATACCACATTTTATTTATCCGTTCATCTATTGATGAACAATTTGTTTCCACTTTTTGGCTATTATGAATAATGCTATGAATATTCATGGTTTTTGTGTGGGCACACTCTTTTTTTCTTGGGCATATACCTTGGAGTGGAATTGCTGGATCATATCGTATCTATGTTTAACCTTTTGAGGAACTGCCAGACTATTTTCTAAAGTGGCTGCACTATTTTACATTGCCACCAGCAGTGTATGAGAGTTCCAATTTCTCCATTTTCTTGTCAGCACTTATTTATATCTGCCTTTTTAAAAAAGTATAGCCATCATAGTGAGTATGAAGTGATATTACATTGTGGTTTTGATTTGCATTTCTCTGATGGCTAATGATGTTGAGCATCTTTTCATGTGTTCATTAACCATTTGTAAATCTTTGGAGAAACATTTATTCTGATCTTTTGCCATTATTTAATTGGCTTATTTGTCTTTCTCTTTGTTGAGTTGTAGGCAATCTTTTTATGTTCTACATACAAGGCTCTTACCAGTAATATGATTTACAAATATTTTCCGCCATTCATTCCAGTCTAGTTATAGCAAGGCAGAATGTAGTATGGGCCTGAGAAGGAGAATCAATGCTTGGATAACTTAAATAATTCATTTGGCACTTCAAAAACTGGCTATAGAAAAAGACATTTGCAAATATTAATTTCTTAAATTGAAAATTTCATAAATTCTTGAAAAACTGGATCTCTCTTTTCCCTTAATACATATACTCACATAATGAAGCTGATTATCCTTCAGTGAATAGAAACTCGTTTAGAATGTGTCTATAGAATGTATATAGCTTGCAGTTCAGAAGAATTAAACCTTAGAAAATCCATGGCCTCAGTTGGTCTAGTATGAACATTTGATATTCTAATTGAACTCATTAGAATTTGATAATTGTCAAGTTTTTTATTTCTTAAAATTACTAAACTATGCTTTTTATTTTGAGTGAATGTAAGGAATGTATTTTCCATTTCCAATCTTACTTAAAATTGAAGTTCTCTAGAACTATGGGGAAAAAAAGAAAACTACAACTGACAATGACCATTTCTGTGAGGATATGGTCATGGTTTACATCCACAGTTGTGTTTTTCTCTAAAATTTTTAAACTCCAGTATTCTTAAATTCCTTGTTTTATTGTTAGATTTATGAACCAGTATATCAATTTTGTATGTGTATGACTTGGATTAAGAGTTGATGGGTTTCAGAAAATGAAAGTATACTCTTTTCCATCCTGGTCTTGGGTATGTAAGTATGGTTTCAAATGTAAAGCTTTCCCAAGTGTTAGTTATGTGTAAAATACAGATAACTAGTTCTCCGTTTTATGAAAGTTTGTATAATTCAAGGCTGTAGTTTAGGATTTCTCTATTTCGAGACTATTAGCATCTGGGACCTGGTCATTCTTTGCTTGTGTGGGGGCGGTCCTGTGCATTATAGGATGCTAACAACACCCTGCCTCTACTCACTAGATTGCAGAGTACTGCCTGCCACCGCCACCTCCTCGCCCCCCCCCCCAGCAGTTGTGAAACCAAAAAGTGTCCCTAATTGTCCATTTTTGTCTCCTGGGGAACAAAATATTCCTCAGTTGAGAACCACTGCTATTAGATAAAGGAATTGTTAAAATAAATTTTATCATTATCTACTCAGCTTTTAACTCTGACAGGAATAAAATTGACCCATTTCAGTGTTTGATATGTTTTCTTTTGAACATTATCAGATGCAGGCACTAAGTATTTAGTAGGGAGTCAGAAAGAAACTGAAGAGAGAAAGAAGGTGGCAGAGACGATTTACATAATTAAACCCTGGGTAAATGAACTATTCAATTGCTAGCACCATGCTTAGGGTGCAGGAGGTACTCAAATCCGGGTGTTTGAACATCTCAGTATCTGGGATACCTTAAATTGAGCAGTGTCTTTTGTTTGTACATATTGCAAAAGATAACTTGGAGGGCTCGCCACTTCATTCTGTGTAAAAGTACATTAGATTTCTTTGGAATTAACTTTGAAAGCTGTAAGTGGCCAAAACGTACATACTGTTCCTAGGCTGTTCAGTGACACAGTCAGGTTGTTTAAGAGACTGTTATAAGTAAAGGGCTTTAATCAGTTGGTGAATTGGTAAGCTTCTAGGTTTTATTGTTGTTATTTATTTTTTATAACTTTGTATGCTTCTTTTTATAGCAAGAATTTTTCCAATTGCAAGCTATCCTTGAGGCCCTTTTCATACATCTTATACGTTCCTTATGTCCCAAAACAGTTTCAGTTGAAGGAGAATAGGCTACCATAGGGGACTAGAGAAGTAGATTTTTCAAAGTGTTTAGTTTATTAGTGCTCAGAGTTGATTGTCAGCCTTGCACAAATTGCACAAGTGAAGAAAGAAGTTTAAGAAGGAAAGATTTTGGGGCCGGCCCCGTGGCTTAGCGGTTAAGTGTGCGCGCTCCGCTGCTGGTGGCCCGGGTTCGGATCCCGGGCGCACACCAATGTACCGCTTCTCCGGCCATGCTGAGGCCGAGTCCCATATACAGCAACTAGAAGAATGTGGAACTATGACATACAACTATCTACTGGGGCTTTGGGGGGGAAATAAATAAAGTTTAAAAAAAAAAATGTTAAAAAAAAGAAGGAAAGATTTTGGGCCGGCCCTGTGGCTTAGCGGTTAGGTGTGCGAGCTCCGCTGCTGGCCGCCCGGCTTTGGATCCTGGGTGCGCACCGACGCACCGCTTCTCCGGCCATGCTGAGGCCGCGTCCCACATACAGCAACTAGAAGGATGTGCAGCTATGACATACAACTATCTACTGGGGCTTTGGGGGAAAAAAAAAAAGGAGGATTGGCAATAGATGTTAGCTCAGGGCCGGTCTTCCTCAGCAAAAAGAGGAGGATTAGCATGGATGTTAGCTCAGGGCTGATCTTCCTCACAAAAAAAAAACAAGGAAAGATTTTATTCAGTTTCAAGTAGAAGGCAGAAATTCTTGCTTCTGACCAACTTAATACATCTTACCATTTAAATCTTCTAAACTGAAAAATTGTAATACTGCTTTTGAACATCTCACCTGATTTGGTCTTAAAATAGTTATAAAATTCTGTTAAAAATTAGAATTTCATGGCTCTTGCCTCAGGCTAATTTTTGGCCTAAAATGATTCATGGAATTTTGGATAGTTCCTTCTCTGGATCCTTCTTATTTAGGCTTACTGCCCTGTTTTTTTTGTGTTGTAAATGACCACTCTGTTGAGACTGAGTAACCAAGAGTTTTCATTGCCAGCATGAGATGCCCTCAAGTTGTACATAACTTAGATATAGAGATCTTTGTTAACATTGATTCTTATTTCAGTTCTTGTGTAGTTGGGATCCAGTGCCCAGATTCCTCTTTCAGAAGAGACAGCTCAGTAGTGGCTGCTTGGCAAGACTAGTAGTTTAGCCCTCACCAAAGCCACTGCCCTGGCTCTGGCAAGCCAACCTCAGCTGGCCCAAAGAGGGACTGCAGGCTTTCTGGGCCTAGCTGTCTTTACTGAGATGGGGCTTATTGGTGAGTCAGCCAAACAGTTGTGAAGGATTGTCCTGAGAGACGGAGTTGAGCAAAGGAGAGAGGGTCTAGGGAAAATGTTAATTTCTGTGGTCGGATGATTGATCCAGTGCATCAGGTTGGACAGTAAGGGGGAGGTTACAGCATTGAAGGAGAGCTATTCCTAGGGTCCTAGAGGACGACATAATGAGAGGGCTAATGGGAGGGAACTCCTTAACATCAGGGTGTTGTCATTATGGCCTAAAGGTTGATTATTCTTCTGGAATGCAGACCTTCCTTAGTGTCCTGTAATCACAGCAAATCACAAAGTAATGAAATATGGAGAGTGAGAAAGAGCTAAAAAAGATTAGACATTTAAGAGGAGCTTTAAAAAAAGCTCGAAAGAACATAGGGTAGGATAAAAGAAAAGGAAATAGTTTAGAAACTTTTTATGATAACCCTATACAACAGAATGAGAGGTAAAATAAATGATATGTAAAACGAGTGAAAGGCAGAAAGAACTAGCTAAATGAAAAAGTAAGAATCTAGAAGTGAAGATAAAAGGTACAATTTTTAAATAGAGCTATGAACTTAAAACTAAAATCTTTTTAAAAACTTTAAAAAACCTTGACAGCATTCTATATTTTTTCTTATAGTATTTATCACAATTGTAATTAAATAATTGTTAGGATAAGTATTTGTTCAATGTCTGTCTCCCCTTCTGGTTTGTAAGCTTTATGCTGATAGGGACTATGTTTTTCTTGTCTACTGCAGTATTCCCGGAGCCTGGCAGTGTGCTGGTAACATATTATATGTACAGTAAATTCTTTTTGAGTTAAAGAAAAAGTAAAGAGAATGTTATATAGAGAATGTTCCTTAGAAGTTTTGTTATGTGAAATTAGAGTTTAAAGTAGGAGACTAAAGAAAGACAAAGAAGTTTTAAAAAAGAGAGTAAACTAAAGTAGGCTAGGAAATAATGTGTGTCTCAGCAATAAGAAATTCTAGAATAACATTGTTTGCTGAAATATGTTATAAAACATCAGTAATATGATGAAAAAAGCAAACGAGAAAGAAAACATGACAGGGAATCCAATTCTACAGTCTCCTCCCCTCGCCCCTCGCTATGGGAGAGCTCCAGGAGACTGAGACCTTTTGGCTTTTCCCCTTTGGGATAGTGCTTTTGTAGGCCCCCTTCCCTTTTTTATTGAGGTGAAATTCACATACATAAAATTAACCTTTTAGAGTGAACAGTTCAGTGGCATATAGTACATTCGTAATGTTGTACAACCATCACCATTATCTAATTCCAAAACATTTTCATCACCCCAAAGTAAAACCCAGTACCGCCTAAATGGTCATTTTCATTTCCATTTCCCTGCCTCTCAGCCCCTGGCAAGCAACAATCTGCTTTCTGTCCTTATGAGTTTGCCCTGGCCTCTTTTTAAACTGCGTCTATTGGAGAGGGCTATGCTATGGCCAAAAAGAAATTATTTGGCTTTAGAAGCCTAGGTAGTACTGGGAGTCATATCTCTTTTAAATATAAATTTATTTCTTTAATAGCATTTTCAAAGACTTTGTAAATATAAGTGGTATTTGTATGTGTATTTTATTTTAAGCTTCATAATTTCTCTCAATTCTTTAGCTTTCTATCCTAAAACTGTATAAAATATAAATTACATTGATGGTTACTTATAGTAATCTAGTAATCAGATATTTATACTATGTAATTTGCATGTGTAGCATTACCACTGACTTTCTGGACTGGATAATTCTTTGTTGTGGGGGCTGTCTTGTGCACTGGAGAATGTTATGATAGCCTCTTGGCCTAGGTGCCAGTAGCACCTGCCTACACCTTCCAAGTTATGACAACTAAAAATGTCTCTAGATATTGCACAATGTCCCCTTAGGGGCATAATCACCCCTGGTTGACAGCTACTGCATTAAAAGTATCCCTCTTGAGAATTTGGCTTTCTCTTTATGTAGAAAGAGACTATTAATACATTATTTGTTAAATAGTATCATAGAGTGAGTGATAGAAGAGAATTGCTAAATCACCCTTGAAGGTAGTCAGTCATTGATTTTTATAATTATTCCCCAAATTGCTCCCATTTCCAAAAAAAAATTTATTTTAGTTTTTAATTTTGATTTTTGGCAATACTTTCCTTGCTGGTTATGTAAGGGTCATTTCTTGTTTGGCTATGCTAAGCTAAAGGAATTCAACTTGATTGCCTAATAGGAAGTAATTTCATAGAAAAAGTAAACACAGCCATATGAGTTTGTTGAGAAATACATGAAACATTCAGACTGTTTTAAAATACAATGAATAAAGCATTCAACAGTTGAAGAAAGAGGGAGAAGTTTTTTATTTTTTATTTTTTTGGCTGAGGAAGATTTGCCCTGAGCTAACATCTGTTGCCAATCTTCCTCTTTTTGCTTGAGCAGGATTTGCCCTGAGCTGACATCTGTGCCGGTCTTCCTCTGTTTTTTGTGTTGGCTGCCACAGCATGGTCACCGACGAGTGGTGTAGGCCTGCGCCTGGGAACTGAACCCTGGGCTGCCAAAGTGGAGCATGCCAAACTTAATCACTAGGCCACGGCGCTGGCCCCCTAGGGGGAAGTTTTTTACACGAATTTCTCTACTTTGATGACAAAAGAACTTAAGACAACCATCTTTTAGTGTTACCACTTAATTTACTGGTAATTATTAAATTATTCTTTCTGTGCCTCCTGGTTATGCCCTAAAAGTTCTGTTTTCTCAGTGTGTAAAGGCTCTTTGGCTCCTATTTAAATCTTGTTATGTCTCAGTAATCACGGGTTAAATGAATTAAAAAGGAATATTTGATTTAAAATTTGTTTCAAAATAAATTTGTAGCCTATTTAAATATTATAATTCTAATTATGGATTCCCTATAGAGTTGAAAGTGACAATTTTTAAGGATTGTCCTGCTATGAGCCAGTTTTCTAACTAGTTTGTGATTTCACCTGTAACTAATTAACTATAATTGAGGACAAAATTTTGGGGAAAATAAGATGAGAGGGTTGGGGGAAGAGAGCCAAAAGAGGGGAAATTTAATGTAATATTACTAGATATTATAAGTTAAGTGGTAAGGTTGAGAGATGGCATCTCAACTGGCTTTTTACTATGCATAGGCCATCGGAAGAAAGAAAATCCACAGAGTGGAGCTTTGGTTGTCTTCTCTGCATCATAAAATTCAGTTTCAGTAAGTTCTGTTTCAGGTGCGTGGAAGAAGGAGATGAAGGCCATCTCTATATAGTTCTTTTTTTTTTTTCTTGTGAGGAAGACTAGCCCTGAGCTAACATCTGATGCCAGTCCTCCCCTTTTTTCTTGAGGAAGGCTGGCCCTGAGCTAACTTCTGTGCCCATCTTCCTCTACTTTATATGGGATGCTGCCACAGCATGGCTTAATAAGCAGTGCGTCGGTGGGCACCCGGGATCCAAACCTGCGAGCCCTGGGCCGCCGCGGTGGAGTGCGTGTGCCTAACCACTGTGCCACTGGGCGGTCCCTCTGTATAATTCTTTATATCTAAATTTTTCCTCAGTGTAGGTGTGGAGAGAGTTGTTATTAACATAATATGCTTTTTATAAGAATACTTGTAGCTGGTTCTCTCTCCTATATGTGCTTGGAATGTATCTAATACATTCTTATTATTTACTTATTTAGAGACTACGTTAGGAGTGAACTGGAGTCCGCCTATGAAGGACCAATGTATTTAGAACCTCTCTCCATGAATCGGTTTACTACAGCCTTAATAGGTAAGTATTATAAAAGAATTAAAAGTATAGGTAGGAACCAACCAGTCTTACTATCTTATAAAATTGGTGCATACTTACTACAAAAAATAATTGGAAAACTTCAAGTTATTCATGGTGACTCTTTCAAAATACAGCCGTTGTTAAATGTTGTATTTTCTCAGTCTTTTTTTCCCCATGCGTAGGTTTTTCTTATTTTACATATTTATAGTCATACATAGCCTATAGTTGCTTGGGTTTTTTTGTGTTTTTTAAGAGTATTTTAAGGATTTGGGAAGATTAATTTTTAAATAAAGCTAATTATTATATTTGTCCCTCGGTATTAAGACTGATTGGTTCCAGGACACCTGTGGGTACCAGAATTTGTGATGCTCAAGTCTCGTATATGGAATGGTGTAATATTTGCATGTAACCTATGCCCATCCTCCCTTATACTTTAAATCATCTCTAGATTACTTATAATACCTAATACAATGTAAATGCTATATAAATATTTGTTACACTATATTGTTTAGGGAATAATGACAAGGAAAAAAGTCTGTACAAGTTGAGTACAGACGCATCCATCATAGGCCTTTTGATCCGTGGTTGGTTGAACCCATGGATGGCAGAACCCATGGATATGAAACCAGGTAGCAGGATGTTAAAAATAGAAGTGCTGGGGCCAGCCCCGTGGCATAGCGGTTAGGTGCGCGTGCTCTGCTGCTGGTGGCCTGAGTTCGGATCCCGGGCGCGCATCGATGCACCGCTTGTCAGGCCATGCTGTGGCCGCATCCCACATAAAGTGGAGGAAGATCGACACGGATGTTAGCTTAGGGCCAGTCTTAGCAAAAAAAGAGGAGGATTGGCATGGATGTTAGCTCAGGGCTGATCTTCCTCGCACACACAAAAAATTGCTGGTTAAGACCTCAAAACCATATAGATACAGTCCAAAGTGACATACCAGACCCAACTATGCCAGAGTTGCAAAACAGGAAGTGAGAGGAGACCTGTTTTGTGACTCTTTAAACTCACCCATGTAGAGAGTGTTAAAAGGTTGAATGTTGGAGATCGAAGGAGGATTTCTTTAGAGAGAGTTGTGTTCTCTCTGATACCTCCCCAGCCCTTCACATCTAGAGAATTCAGCAGTGGACCATTTGGAGAGTCACGTGTCTTCTGTGGCTTAGGGGGGATATTATGGACTGGTGTCTGACCCAGACCTGCAAAATCTAAAGCTGCACCATCCAAAACTAGCTACGTGTGGCTCTTGAGCACTTGAAATGTGACTAGTCCATATTAAGATATGCTGTAAGTATAAAACACACACCCTGTTTCTAAGACTTAGTACCAAAAAGGATGTAAAATGTAACGTTAGTGGTTTTTTTTTTTGCTAAGGAGGATTCACTCTGAGCTAATATCTGTTGCCAGTCTTCTTTTTTTTGCTTGAGGAAGAGTAGCCCTGAGCTAACATCTGTGCCAGACTTCCTCTACTTTTTTGTTTGTGGGTCGCCACCACAGGATGGCTGATGAGTGGTGTAGGTCTGTGCCTGGGATCCGAACCCATGAACCTGGGCCACTGAAGTGGAGTGCGCCGAACTTAACCACTATGCCACGGGCCAGCCCTGCATGTTAGTTTTTTGATATAGATTGAATGTCTCTATGGTAATATTTGAGATATATTAGGTTAACTAAAATAAATTGTTAATTTCTCCTGATTTTTTTTTTTCCTTTTTATAATTTTACATTACATATGTGACTTATATTATAATTTTAATCTTATATGCAGGCCAACAGTGGACTGTCTGGCTGTTGAGTTTTCTGACTGTGGAGTAAAAAGGTCTTGTGGGATTCTCCTGTATTTAATCTGTATAGAAAAAGGATGTTATTTTCCTATGGACTAGATGGGGCCCCAAGAGCCTATGGGATTTTCTTAGGTCCTTCCAAAAGGATGGAAGGACCTAACGATGATAAGGCTCCAACAGGAAATGAACTTCTAGAATCCCAGGAGCTGAGGAAATAACCAGAAACAGCCAGAGGAGGGTACATAACAAGCACCAGGGGTACTAAAGTTGAGAGATCCACAGTGATGGGAACAATCTCAGAGGAATTCATAAAAATGCCCAGGAGAAAGGAGATCAACTTTATATACCCCAACTCCCGGGAGCACCAACACCATATTATTGTAAGAGTACAGTTGAGTGAGAATTTCCTACTTCCCTCCCTCTCATTCTGTACCCGCTTCAATCCTGGATAAGTCAGGAAGAGGGGGACATGGTGCAAAGAAAGAGGAAGAAGCCTACCATAACCTCTCTATCCCCTTTCAATTGCAGGTTTTCTGTCTGTAGTCCCATAGGAGGCCTAAGCTAGAGTAAGGGAAAAGCCTCAACTGTAAATCAGTTTCAAAGTTTGGTTATTATTAGATTGAGACTGTAACCTAAGCTAGATTAGAAAAGTTATGGGATTTGCTTTAGGAGCAGCAGAACACTGATGTTCACAGAGTGGATTTTAAAAGATAGTAGGAAACAAAAATAATCTTGCTTTATGACTATATCCTATGAGTTAGTGTATTCAGTAATGGTAATATTTAAGTATGAAAATACTTGCTAGGTTAGAAAGCTTGTAAGGTATTCTCTTATTCTATGATGAATGCAATTTAGTATAAATCTGAAACATATTTCCTTAAATTTTTCCTGTCAATGGCTATGATAGTCTGTTTACTGGACTAAGATTCAACGAATTGGAGATAACACAAAATCCATAAACTATTAAGTAGTGTGTTTTCTTCTGACTTTGATTTTAAGGTAACTTTCTACTCCTTTTCTTCTGTTTCACTAATGAACTTTTAATAAAAAGCTAAGTAATTTGGATATGTCATCATTTCTTAGAGTTGCACACTTCTTGGAGATATTTCTAGTAGTGGAATCCTGAAATCCAAGAGTACATTGTGATTTCAATTTATTCAGAATTACCAGTTGGAATACGCACATAGAATTGAACAACTTCCTAGTCTTTTGGAGCTATGGGAGAGATTTTTACTAACATTATGACTCCTTCCTTCTTTCCCTTAAATAGAACTAGTCTTCTCTTAAAGAGAATCATAGCATATGACTCATATTCTTCTATGAGAAAAGATAAATGAAGCCTGTAACCCTAGAGCTGAGCACTGAATGTGCTGGCGTAGACTTAACGGGAATTTTCAGAGCTTAGAGGAAGTTTACATCATGCTGAACAAGGAAATTTAAATATCATAGCCAAGGGTAGTGAAAGGAAGATATACCAGAGGGAAAATTTCAAATCATTCTAGTACTAAAGCATTTCCTCCAAGCACTTTATTTCTTTCAGGATTTTAGCTAAATTTTTAATCAAAGAAATAACTTATTTTTAAAAGTCAAATACCACAATTTTATGATGAAAATTGGCTCTCTCCTGTACCACTCATCTCCCCTCTCAGGTATCATTCCCCAGAAATCTCTTCTTTCAACTCATGATAATTTCTTCCCTGCTGTTTTCTCTTTTGTCCCTTTCTGGAAATCCTGTTAATTGGATAAGGTTCCTCCTACATTGACCCCCTAACTTTCTTACTGTTCTATTTCCCTTTTCTGTCTCTCTCTCTCTCTTTTTTTTTTTTCTTTGACTTTCTGATATTTCCCAGCTTTATCTTCCAACCTTTTTACTGTATTTTTTTGTTAAATATTTTTAATATCCAGAACTTTGTTTTCATTGAATGCTTCTTTGTATCATGACAGTCTTTTTTATTTCTTAGATATATTATTTCTTTGAAGCTTTCTTTTTGCATTTTCTCCATTTCCTCTGAGATCCTTTTTCTGTTTGTTTTGGTCTTTGTCTTTCATGGGACAGCAGTGTTTCTCAAGCTTGGATTAGAATCATCTGGTTATGTTAAATAAAGAATTATAAATAATCATTCCTAGGTCTCATCTGAGGCTGATTAAATCGTAAATTTTACTTAAATATCTGGGAGTCCTTGACTGATCATTTGTATTAATGTGAGTTATTAAGTTGTGGATTGGAATCTCTTCAGGATTTACCAGCTGATTTGTTTCACAGTTGGTGTTCAGATGGGACTGGCTGTTTTAGGGGGGCCCCTAAGTGTGAGTATTTGTAGATCTTTTCACTTGAATTTGGTCAGTTTCCCTAAAGAGGAATCTTTCTGTCCCCATAGCGGAGGCCAGTGTCAGTGACTGGAACTGGGTGGCACTAAGTATGGCAGCAGTGTTTAGAGGTCTAGGGAGATCGAGTCTTTCGGGGTAGAGACTTTCATTTTAATCCCCTCTTTTCCTCTGGGCACCTCACCTCTGCCCTGGGCTGTGCCTGGTGACCAGGAGTCTGTTTCAGCCTCTCCAGAGAGCAAATTCAGTCTTCCTCCCAGGGTGGGGAAAAGAGTGGCCTTGGCCTGGCTAAAACCACAGTTAGCTGCCTCATATCTCTTTGTTTTCTATCCTCCAAAGTGTTGTTGACATATCTCACTTGGTGGCCTCTCCTCTTGTTTTATTATTATGAGTTTTCCTCTTTTTTGTGCCTTTATGAATGTTTTTCACAATATTTGAATATCACTTCTTTAAAGGATAAAATTAATACTTCGTGGGAGAAAATACCACATGTGTTATAGCATAGTAGATTGTTAATAAACGTTGAGCCTTGTGTAAAAATGGTTGCCATTTTTGTATTCTTCTAACAATAACATGAACAAAAATCTCAAAGTATTACATTGCTTTCCACTGACAAGAAGGAAGAAAATTTGACTAAATGATTCTTAAATTAATCTGGAAGATAACATGATCAAGAATTCCCAAGAAATTATGAAAGGAGCAATGAGAGGAGACTTGTCCAATCAGTGATATGGAACACTGTGGTACTGTCATCAGAGCACATCATTAAAAAAAAAAATTAACAAGTCACGACACAGACACAAATATACAAAAGATTTTGAAGTATACTAAAGTGGCATTCAAATTACTGAGAAAAGAATTGGATAATTCCAATAGCTAATTTTGAGACAACTGACTAAACGCCTGGAAAAACAAACTTAGATCCTTACTTTTTATCTTATTCTGAAATAAATTCCCAATGTATTAACTTTTAAATTAAAGGTTACTAAAAGAAAATGTAGGTGATTACTTGTATAATCTTGTGTAGGGGGAGCCATGTAATTAACCACGTCACCAAAGTAGAAACCACTAAGGAAAAGGTTAATAGGCTTGACTGTTTACAATAAAAACTTCTATACTATAAGAGAAAAATGTTATTAAAATATTCAAATGACACATTTGGAAAATACAGTCATATAACAAAGGAGATTAATATATTGATCAAACAGTAGAAGGCTACATATCCTAATAGAAGAATGGGCAAAGAATGTGAACAAGCATTTCACCAAATAATTGCAAATGTTTTTATATACTTACTGGTAATATCAGTGCTGCTGGTAGTCAACAAAATACAAATTAAAAAGAACTTAGGAAATATTTCTTGCCCTTCCCTTTCTTAAATTATTTTCACTGTTGGGTAGTCAGTGGGAAAATAGGCACCTTGTACAATGGGTGTTTTGTTTCTGTAGGGCAATCCGACAGTGTGTGTCAAAAGCCTTAACAAATGTTTTATCTGACTCAGTAATCCTACTTTTAGGAATTTAGTCTAAGAAAATATTAGGAAATATGCTCCAAGTAGTTTATACAAGGATGTCATAAATGTACAAGCTTATTCATAACAAAGCATTTTATAATTGTGAAATATTTCAAAACAGCCAAATGCTAATATTATGTCATATATAGTCAGTATAATATACCATACAACTTAATAAAAACCTATATATATATTTACTACTGTGGAGAGATATATGCATAATGAGTATTAAGTGAAAAAAGCTGATTATAAAATAGTATGTACATTATAATCACCTTTATATAAAACGTTTGTGTATATTCACGTGTAAAATAAATCTGAAAACGCAACAAATACTATGAAATAGCTAACGTTTATTGAGAACATGTTAGGTCTCAGATGCAATGCTAAGGCTTTACATGCAGTACTTCATTTAATGGACCCAAGATATTAACAGTGCTATCTTTTGGTGATAGGATTATAAGAGATGGAGCTTTTTTACTTTTTACTTATCTGTATTTTCTAACTTTTTATAATGATGATGCATAATCCTCTGTGAGAAGAATTTCTTAAACTTTTCAGTTATAACTTTCATTATTGAGTCATTTGGGAACACTTGCAGTGTCTTATAAAGGCAATGAAAGGCAATGAAAAAGCCTCACAATAAATCTTGTTGCAGCATGATCTTGGATAAATAACTGTATCTCTTGGATTTTATGCTTTCAGCTGTACACCAGAACAGTTAAATATTGAGAACCTTTGTAAAAGGAGCTATTTATAAACAGTAGTAACTGAATTATTATAATATTGAATTAGACATTTTTAAAAACTTTCTCCATATTATACATGCCATCTGGAATATGATGAAGACCAGTGGATATTTGTGTTGCTTTTTCCAAATCAGTCCTCAGGAATTGGTGCTAAAAATTCGTAGAACGTGTGAATGTGTAATTATGGTCAGATGAAGTTAAAAGTTGATTTATGGGCCGGCCCTGTGGCTTGGTGGTTAAGTGTGTGCGCTGCGATGCTGGTGGCCCGGGTTCGGATCCCGGGTGCGCATCGAGGCACCACTTCTCCGTCCATCCTGAGGCTGAGTCCCACATGCAGCAACTGGAAGGATGTGCAGCTATGACATACAACTATCTACTGGGGCTTTGGGGGGAAAAAATAAAAATAAATAAAATCTTTAAAAAAAAAAAAGTTGATTTAAAGTACTATCTAAGAGATCTTAATTAGACTTCTTCAAAAGCTGTGTCATCATCCTTGTTTTTTGTTTTTATTTTGTGGATACCAAATCTCAAAATTAAATGCATTCTCTTTCCCATTTTAGGTCAGTTGGTGGTATGTACTTTATGCTCCTGTGTCATGAAAACAAAGCAGATTTGGCTCTTTTCAGCTCACATGCTTCCTCTGCTAGCACGACTCTGCCTTGTTCCTCTGGAGACAATTGTTATCATCAACAAATTTGCCATGATTTTTACTGGATTGGAAGTTCTCTATTTTCTTGGGTCTAATCTTTTAGTACCTTACAATCTTGCCAAGTCTGCATACAGAGAATTGGTTCAGGTAAGACTGACAATCACACACAGGTAGATAAAATTCTATGTAAATATTAAGTATATTAGAGATTTCGTTCCCTTTTATTTCACAGTCATGGTCATGGTAACATTCTGTTTGACAGTTTCAAAATAGCAACTATTTTCAACCCAATTAGGAGCATCTGAGATTCATTATTATGAAGTTCTGTTGAGAGGTAGTGAAGTGAAATGATTGTCTGGAAGCAGACTGTCTGGGGTTTTACTCTGACACTGCTGTTTACTAGCTGTGTCAGAGTAAATCTATCCCAGTGTAATCTATCCCCAGTGTAATCTGGGGATAGTCACTTAAGTTCACTTATCTGTAAAATGGAGCTAATAACAGTGGTGCTTAGCTGAGAGGGTTGCTGTGAGGCTTAAATGAGTTCAGCGCCAGGCAGACGATGTTCATTCAGTATGTGTTAACTGTTACAACGAAGGCAAAAATAATACAGAATTGAATACCTAGAGATCCAGTCCTGGTTTTTTCCTGATTATATAGTCCTACTGTGACTAGTTTTTTCTCTATGTTTGCCTAATTTATTTAAATTGAGAAGTTAGACAGTTGTGGGCTATAATATGATGAATTTCATTTAGATGTAGTGCTTGAACTGGTTTTGCCAACATAACGTACTTCTCTCTCTCCTACTTTTTTCAGCCTTTGCTCTAAAACAGATTATTCCCAGACACAAACAACAGATATCGAGGAGATAAATATTTCTACTTGATGTAATTGATAAGTTTCAGTAAGTTTTAGCATGTAAGACAGATCTTAAAACTGACATTGGTACATAAAGAGAGCGTCAACACGCGCATCCTCTTCCACCTCTTGACTGTGTACGTGCAGTTAAGGTGCAGGAAGCTCTCAGGTTGACCAAACGGATACTACTAAGTGAAGAGGGTTTTTGCTGCTGTTGTGGCCCAAGGGGCAGATTTCCCAGAAAAATTTCCCTAAGCTCTTGGCCTTGGCCTTGGCCTACTTCTGCCTTCTTTCTTCATCTTACATAACAATTAACTTGGGCGATTTTCCTGAAAGTAGGTCTTCCAAAGAAGAGGAAGTTATTTTCCCACTCTCAATGAAGAGCTGCTTCATGGGGAAGGGTTGTGGTTGTCTTCAGAGTAAGAATGACAATTTTAATGTAAGATATGTATGTCTTTGAATTCAGTCTGTGGAGCTGTCCTGGTTTGTAAGAAACAGTAGATATTCAGTAAATATTAATTGGATACTGTTTAATTAATCACTGTTAAGGACAAAGCCTCCATTTTTCAATGTCATATTTACCCTCTTGGTTGCCATAGGTTCGTGCATCACTAGGTGTTATAGTTGAAAATAAATTGTAGGTTATGAAATTCATGACCTGGAAAGAGTTGGATAGGCAAGAAATGGAAAGTGTCAGGTGTTTTAGTGGTCGTCATCTTGAATGGAAAGGAGCAAAAGTACTCTCTACCTCTCAATGATTAGTTTGCTGCTAATAATAATTTTGCAGCTAGTTGGGAAGTTTCCTTTTTCTTTCAATATTTTCTAGTTGGGGAAAATTAGAGGTTAATCTTGACTAGATTTTAGCAAAAGCATTTGATTTACAGATGCAAAAAATTTAAATTTAGAATAACCTGCAAGTCAGTGTATTTTAACTTAATACTTAAAGATCTTTATCTACCTAGGGATAGATATTAATTAGAAACCGGAACAACTTGTAAGTCAATGTATTTTAATTTAACATCTTTATAGTTTATTGAAACATTCTGGTATCACATTGAGAGGTCCAGCAAGACCAGTTGGCAGCTTAGGTGAGAGCTTTTAGCCTGCCTGGCGGAACTCTGTTTTGTTACCACAGTCTCATCCCTGGCTTAGTAACTCCAGAAACTTGGTTACATTTATGCTCTCAGGCTAAATAAGATAATGAGAACTGATTCCTCCTAATTAATCTCGTAAGAGACTGTTTTAGAAACTAGAAAACTAATTTATTGACTTACAGTAGATTAATAAACTTTTTTTAGGTGTACCTTTTTTCCTGGTGTTAATGCACTTGGCAAACCAAATCAATTGAGAAATGTTGCTTGCTAAATACACAGTAGGAGCAAGGGGAATTGATTTGCTTTGGGGGAAAAGACTTGCTAACTATCTTTTGCTCCACAATAGAGTAAATTTCTCCAGTGATTATTCTGTCTTCCATCAAACTATCGCTCATCTATGACATTGCTGAATAAACCTTGGAAAAGTCTTCCTATTACATTTCCCTTTTTCCTAGTCCCTTAAGCAGTATTGCATCATTCATGCTAGTTCTGATCACTTTGGTTAGATATGAGGAAGTTTACCAAGTCTCCTCAAACTGCCTTTGACTAGTTTTATTCTGAATGTGACTTTATTTTGACGTTATCCCTGAACTATTAGGGCAGTATTCTGTTATTTGATGAGTGTGTATCAGGTGTTAATAATAATGCAAAATCAGTAGATTTTAAAAAACATGCTATTTACTAACTGTTATATATGGAGCTAACTTTAATGGAATTTAGGTGAAACACTCTTGCAATAGAAGAAAATCTATTTAATTTTTCTCTTTTAGTACTGTAAATTCTTGTGTGTTTAAAAGTGTCTATTGAAATGATATAAGATGTCTTTCTATCTTATTTTCTTATTCAGGTAGTGGAAGTGTATGGCCTTCTGGCCTTGGGAATGTCCCTGTGGAATCAACTGGTAGTCCCTGTACTTTTCATGGTTTTCTGGCTCGTCTTGTTTGCTCTTCAGATTTACTCCTATTTCAGTACTCGAGATCAGCCTGCCTCACGTGAGAGACTTCTTTTCCTTTTCCTGACAAGGTAAATAATAAGAGCATATGATCTATATATAACCTTAGGAAGAGAAAACTGATCTGGGAATAGTAAGTTTTACAAATTAACTTTTATCCGTCATGTTATAGTACTTCATATTTAATTAGGATGGGATTTTCATTCAGTGGATGCCTAGGTCTGGCAGTGCAGGGAGGTGCTAATATAATAGAGGTGGTGTATTTGGCTGCACTAAGGATCAAAGTGCAGCAAATGAGTTGTGGAAAGATATATAGCAAATTGTAAAATATTTTTTCAATTTCAAGTTAAGTTGTTGGGTCAATAAAATAAAAATATGTTACAAAAAATAAGTATGATTTATTGAGTATTTAATATGTGCCAGCCACACTACAAAACACTTTTCCTCGTACTTAATCTTTACAGCAGCCCTGAGGGATAGATGCCTTTGTTATCAGTACCATTTTATAGCTGAGGAAACTGCACCAAGACTAACTTGCCCCTGGTAACGCTGCTAAAAGAAGCAGCACTGACACTCAAAGCCCATCTGAGTTCAGACCCTGTTACCTATACACTTTCACTGTGCCTTGTTATTTTTAATGTTTTGCTTCATTATTGAGATAGAGTCAAATAACTGGTGAAATGAGTATATCATAGTACTTTACTATTTAACCCAAAGGAATTTTAAGACTTGGTTTTTAAGGTTTAGTTTTAAAAAAAATATCTTAAGTTATTAGAGTCCTTTTTCTACTTCATGTCTTTGTTGTGAGCTTATGTTAGATCCACATTTGTCATTTTTCCACTCTGAGTGGAAGAATCTAGTGCATGGGTATACATCTTCGTTCCTTGGCTTGTTGTCACTTTAAAAGGCAAGAATGTTCTGGAAAGTAAATAGAGGCAGATACAAATTTTGAGCGTTAGTTAATAGAGCCATTGTTTCTCAGCCATCCAGAATGCTAGAGCACTGTGCACTAAGTGGTGCAGCGAATGAGAAGTTGAAGACCAGTTTACTGTCCTTAAGGAATATGGCATTTGTTAAGATTGAAGACGTTACACAAAGTTAAATATCAATAAAAATATTGTGAGGTGATACCTATTTTAACAAATAAGTAAAATAAACTTATTGGTGAGTCATATTTTGTACTTTTTGAATATAACACTTGATAAATAGCTTCTATAAACATGCAATAAATTGATATCAAATACATTTTCATGGCCAATTCATTATTGTTTCACTATTTGTTTTTATGTAAATATTATGGAGGTTTTATGCAGAATTTTAAAATGCTCTAAAAGTAACTGAATTTAAAGAGAAAGAGAAATACAGTCATGTGGTTAGGATAATAACCTTAGTGTGGGACTGGGATTGGTGGTGTTTTAAACCAGATCGTTATCGATTGTAAAGCACAATCAAATGAAGTATAGCATAGTGTAATAGGCTTAACAAATCAGTAAAGCTGTGAATGAATTTGGACTTATTTACAAAGTAAGAAAATAATAGATTTTAGATGAGGTTTAGATATCTTAACAAGATAATTTTTCTCTCTATTCCTTTTTTTTACATAAGATAGATTGCCCCTTCTCAAAATAAGAATGTTTTGGGTCTGGCCCGGTGGCACAAGTAGTTAAGTGCGCGTGCTCTGCTGCAGCGGCCCGGGGGTCGCCTCTTTGGATCCCAGGTGCGCACCGAAGCACTGCTTGGCAAGCCATGCTGTGGTGGCGTCCCATGTGAAGTGAAGGAAGATGGGCACGGAGGTTAGCCCAGGGCCAGTCTATCTCAGCAAAAAAAGAGGAGGATTGGCAGATGTTAGCACAGGGCTGATCTTCCTCACAAAAAAAAAAAAAAAAGTTTTAATTTGGTTTTTAATAGAGAAGTTCCCGTATGGTTCTTTTTGTTAGTTTTTATCCCTGTAAGCGTCATTCTTTGTCCTTCTTGAGCTCTTGTGCACCAAGTTATATTTGTGTGCTGCCTTGCCTTTGTGTGCTGCCTTGCCAAAGAACAACTTATGTACAAAAAGAAGGATTGCAAGTTACCCTGACTAAACAAACCAACAAAAACACACACACAAACTGAAAAACAAAAAGGAAGTTTTTTTGCAGCTAAAAAATAGAAGCTAAAATCAATAAAATGTCTCACTGAAGACAGAGGGGAAGAAAGGTTTTATAAATTTCCCAAGCTCTCTCACTTCCCCAAAGCTACGTTGAAACATTTTGTTTTCTTTAGTATGTTTTCTTTTGAAAAATAACACCACATTCTTTTCTAAAGTAAGAGAAAAAGAATGTGCTCCTCTTGAAAATGTAATTAAATCATACTGTCTGAGTGTAGAAGATTTCTCTAAATATGGAGACAAGAATAGAGAAATAATATGGGCCTTCAATAAAATTTTCAGACTTTTCAGTGAGAATGAAGTAGTTGTTAATATTTTAAACCATGATTCTCATATTTTTTAATTACTAGACAGTTTGTTTAAACATGTTATATAATGATTTCTCTGAGAAAAATGTCAATCATTTCAGAAATTAGATTTGTATAGAATTATTTATTCTTTTAGCTGTCAACCACCATGATTGGTAGATATTTTGGCTCCTAAGAGATATTTCTTCTCATCATAATGTACATTGATCTACATAAAATAGATGTTTTCACATAAAATCTTATAAGCAATGGTATAGGTAGGATAACCATGTAGCAGAAGCGTGGAGCTACATAGTAAAGGACAGGTATTGATTTGCCTAAAGGAATTCATCATCCATACAAATGAAATTCTTCACTGAAATTCTAAAACTTAAAGTGCTTTGAATATTTTTTAGATGTTGTGTACATGTTAAAATCCAAAATATTAGTACATAATATTACATATGTTTGCAAAATACTTATTGATAAGTTAATATCTAATATGTTCAATGAAAGTATTGAATGTATTTCCATAAAGTATGGAAGTATTTCTAAGCTTTAGCGTAAGGTCTTCCAGTTCTCCTTAGATATTCATAGCAAACTTTTATGTTAAAAATTAATATTAAAATTATTTTTAAATTGTCTTGGGCTGTATTCTTAGACATGCTTTTGAAATAGCCCAGAAAAAAATGTGTTTATCTAAATCTAAATTAAATTTCAAAGCACCAATTGTATGGAAGATACTGTTGTAGTGAGAGGAGTTGGGGGCTGCAAAGTCAACATAGGGCCTGCCCGATAGCAGTTGGGTCAAATAAAGAGTTTGGACAAGTAACCACATCAGCAGTACAGTCTGAAAAATTTGAACAGCCAACATTTTTCAGAAGAAACAATGGGCAACTATACAAGTTCCTTTTAAATATTATCAGCATGTTAATGTTTCTTAAGGTTTGAACAAGATTTAAGCCCTAAGAGTTTTACTGCATTTGAAGGAGATGATAGGTATATAAAAATAAAGAAGACTTTGTTTCAGATAGTGTGCTGTGGACTGAATATTTGTCTGAGAGAGAGAAGAATACAGGTTAGGATAATATAAAAATAAGAATGGGTTTAAATTATTAACGCAATGGTTAGATTTCATCTAAAATTTTGATTTGAGGTGTTTTAGTTAATGAGGATCAGATCAAGTTTGGTTGGTTACTTCAAGGCTTGTAAAATGTTTTTATTCCAGATAGGTGTTTTTATCTGTCAATATTTCCTTCCTTTTTTCTAGTATTGCTGAATGCTGCAGTACTCCTTATTCTCTTTTGGGTTTGGTCTTCACGGTTTCTTTTGTTGCCTTGGGTGTTCTGACCCTCTGCAAGTTCTACTTGCAGGGTTATCGAGCTTTCATGAATGATCCTGCCATGAATCGGTAAGTTCTTTACTCTGAATATCTGTAGAAATTTAAATCTTCTATGTAACTTGAAGAAGTAATGATGAATTTCTTTGTTGATGAATATTAGAAGAAACGGAATTTTGAGGAGGTTTTTTTTTGGAATGGTTGCAACATTTGGATTAAAATACTATGAAAAATAACTAAATTCCCATGTATAAGAGAGAGATTTTTTATTGTATATACATAACAATGCATATAGGACACTTTCCTAGATTTATTTAAGAAGTTCTTGGTAGTTTCCCTTTTCCCATTTACAGTTTGTGTAGCCCTGTTAAAATCGGATTTCTATATTCAATGCTTTCTTAAAATTTTTTTTTTATTTTTCAACATAATTTTGATACTGATTGAAGTTTCAAAGGACACATTAATGAGAATACAGAGTAGTTAATCTAGTTGTTACTAAGTCACTAAGATCAGGTATTGGGAAACCCTATTTCTAGAACTTGTCATAATTTCTGTTATCTTAATATAGGAATTTAGTGGTTTCATTTCTATAAGTTTATATAACCTCTTCTTAAAGTCTTTAAATCTTTATGGAATATTTCAGAGTTAGTAGATGGTGTATACTTTGGAAATCAGGGGAAAGTTGTGTGTGTGTGTATGTTAGGTTTTTTTCTATTCTTTCAAAAAAAAAAACCTATGCACTATAATCTTCCTGCCAGTCCCAACTAACACTTTTATAATGGAAAAAAAGTGGGGAGGACAAGAGAGAAAAATAATTCATGTATAAGTTCACAAAATTCATACCATTCAAAAAGTACAAAATGGAAAGTGACAACTTCCTCCCCTTCTTCCCATTTCCTCTCCCCAAAGGTACAGCTATAGATAGTTATTTTAAAATTTCTTATAGGGAAATGTGCATATATGTATATTTTTGGTTCATTTCCACATACTGTACACACTGTTCTGTGCTTTATTTTTCACTTAATATGTTTTAGATAGTTTTTGTTTTGTTGTTTGTCAACACAAATGCATCATTCTCTTTGATGAAAGGATAGTATTTCAAAATATGAATGTCTCTCTTTGTTTTTTTGCTATTAAAAAATAATGCTGCTATGAGTAACTTTGTACATCTCTGTTTTTTTACACCCTTAGTTAGGAAAATTTCAAACCAACAAAATTGAGAGAATAATAAAATGAACCCTTATGTACCTGTCACCCATCTCCAATGATATGACCAGTGTCGTGTCTTGTATGCCCTTATCAACTCTACCCACCCGGTCCCCTCCTCCATAACCTGCTGGCAGCATTTGTTTGGAGCAAATCGCAGATATAATATCATTTTACTCATAAATATTTCTGTCTATAAATCTTTTGAAAAAACATAACTACAATAGAATGTTCATTCCTAATAGAATTCCTTGACATCAAATACCCAGTTGGTGTTTTCAGATTTCCCTATCTAAATTTTTTTAAACATTTTTTTGTTCAACTCAAGATTCAAATAAGGCCCATATTGCTATGAGTTGATGTGTCTCTTAAGTCTCTTTATTATTTAGGTCCTGGCTATCTCTGTATTTTTTCCCTTTTATTTTATTTGTTGAAGACACCAGAGCCTGGATTTTGCTGATGTCACATAACATATTCCATTATTCGCTGTATTTTCTCTTATACATATATCTTAATTTTTGTAGTACATCCATAGGTAAATTATTACCAGTAAGATTATTGAGTTGAAGGTATGTATATTTTAAATTTATTAGCAAATTTCTCTCCAGAAAGGTTTTATCTGGTTATATCCTAACATTAGTCTGCCCGTTTTTTCTCACATTCCTTGTCCGTACTTGGGTCATCACACTTTGAAATACTTGCTAATGTGTGGTTTTGAAGATTGTACCTATCCTTTGCTCATTTCTCATTTATTTGTGAAAGTTCTTTCTAAATTGAGTCAATAGGGTAAAAGGTCTTAGGACTTTGTATATAATATATTTTCCATATGGAAATTGAATTTCAAAAAGGTACTTGTATTTATGTCTTCTGGTTCTTAATGCTTAAAGAAACCTTGCCTACTCCAAGATTATGAAGACATTTACCTATGATTTTATCTTTTATAATCAGGATATCGCTTATGATGTAAATATGTATAATTCAGTAGATATCTGAGAATGGTTAGAGCTATCTGGCTCATTAGCAAAAAGAACACTTTCATTTATTTATCCTAGAAGTTGCTTTTTTTCTTCCTCATTATATGCTAAAATAATAGCTATTATGTTTTGCACATGTGATATATTATGACTGTATATTACGTTGATGTTATAAGTTAATATTCTGATCAGGTTTTTTGTCTTAAGTCGGAATGGGTAACAACAGTCTGAACCTTTGGATTTTTTTCTCTCGAAATTATGTAAGATTGTGATTATTGTTTGGTTTTCTGAAAATGTGTTTTTTTTAGGGGCATGACAGAAGGAGTTACGCTCTTAATCCTGGCAGTGCAGACTGGTCTGATAGAGCTACAGGTGGTTCACCGGGCATTCCTGCTCAGTATTATCCTTTTCATTGTTGTAGCATCTATCCTACAGTCTATGTTAGAGATTGCAGATCCTATTGTTTTGGCGCTGGGAGCATCTAGAGACAAGTAAGAAACTTTCTAAAAGAAATTTTTGTAATATTCTTTACATGAGTTTGTTGTCTGAAGATTTAGATAATGTTTAGTGATAGAAAATGGATGAATAATTGGTATTAGCTTAAGTTAACAAGTTTACGTTTTTATTTTTTCTGTATGTTTCTTTTCTGTATTTTTCTCTCGATTCTTATAGTTAAAAGTCACATCAAAGACTAATTACAAATCAACTTTTTCTTCTTCAGAGAAATTTAATACTTTTTAATATTTTTCCAGTTTTAAAATTAAGAACGTAGAGCATAAAATTTAGACCAGTAAATATAGCAAATAATATTCTGTGTAATGCTAAAGGAGAGAAAGCATTGAGAGAAATGCAAATAAAGGAGAGAAAAATAAGGCTGTCGGGCAATCCTAAAGCTAGGCATTTATGGATAATAGCGTCATCTGATGGCCTTTTTATTTATTTATTTATTTATTTATAATTTTATTTATTTATTTATTTTTCCAAAGCCCCAGTAGATAGTTGTATGTCATAGTTGCACATCCTTCTAGTTGCTGTATGTGGACGCGGCCTCAGCATGGCCGGAGAAGCAGTGCGTCGGTGCGTGCCCGGGATCCAAACCCGGGCCGCCAGCAGCGGAGCGCGTGCACTTAACCACTAAGCCACGGGGCCGGCCCCTGATGGCCTTTTTAGACAATTGCAACCTACTGAGGTTATAATTGGGGATTCCTCACACCTTATGGGACCAGATGAATTTAATAGCTGGAGTCATGTTTCTTAATATTACAGAAATTTTCTTAAGGGATAAAAGTTAAAGTATTTAGCTCTTTAAGATACTCTTTTGGCTTATTGTAGTTTATACAAGGACATTCTATAAAGAATTGCTTAGAATTCAGTGCCACTATTTTTTTCCAGCATCTGTCTAACACACTGATTATTGATTATCAAAATACCTGAATTTATTACTGCCTTGGTAGTGTTTTATGAGTAAGGGAGCAGGCAGTCTTTTGGGAGATAGAATTTTGACAGCAGAGTTTTAAAACATTCATTATTAGCATTTTGATTATAGTTCATCCTATGTATCTTTCTATCCCCATATCCCACATTGCCAAACATTCTGAAATTTTTCTCAAATGGTAGAATGGCTTAAAGAATCAATTTAAATAAGCTCAAAGCTCCTGGATATGTTTCGGATAGTCTTAATCATTATAATTAATTATAGTTATTTGAGATTTGGTTTTGAGGTTTAAAGTTTCTCAATAGAAGCATTTAAGATGTTAAATCAGTGATGAACTCAGTTAAATAGTCACTTAAATTGGGTTGTTTTTGACCTAAATACAATTACTATTTTGTCATCTCTGGCAGTATCTTTTAGTATTATTAATTATACTGATTAATTTAGCATATATTAATCAGACTAATGTAATACTATAGAAATTTTGGAAAAGAGAAAGAAAAAAAAAATGTAATTCCACTGCCATAAGAATCAGAAATAGAGTTCTGGATCCTTCCAGGATGCTAAACTAGCCTCATTACTGGCTTCTTCCTCCAAGATCAAATGCAGAGGAAGTTTAGAGTGAAAGGAGCAAAACTGAGAAGGCCTGTGTGTGGGTATGGGGTAGTTGTTTTGAATTGGTGTCAGTGTTATTACTGATGTCCACAGCAGCATTAGCCTGAGACGAGAGGTTTTTGGCTGTGAAAGGATAAAATAGGAATGAACTGTTAGGGTTCTGTTCTTACTTCTCTCTTACCATTGCCCATGGTAATAAGAGAATACTAGCAACAGCTATATGCCAGTACTTTTCAAAACAAATGAAATGGAAAAGTTATGAGAAAAATATAATTTACTAGAACTGACTCAGGAAGAATTAAAAAGCTTGGGTAGTTCTATAACTTGTAAAGAAATGGAAGCAAATTGTGAACATCTTGGCCTAGATGGCATTACAGGCAAGTTCTGTCAAACTTTGAAGGAACAGATTATCCTTGTTTTAAACAAACATTTCCAGACAATAGAAAGAATACCCCCCAGCTCATTCTGTGAGGCCAGGATAATCCCTATATTGAAATCAGACAGAAAATTTGAGAAAAATAAAGTTCTGTTTCACTCAGGAGATATTATGAAGCTTTTTGTAATATTGGCTCAAGTTTAGAGAAGTTCACCAGTGGAACAGAGAGCCCCCAAACAGATGCATATATGTGTGGAACTTTGGTTTATGACAGAAGTGGCATGTCAGATGAGTGAGGACAGGTGGTACTCTTTGGTAATGTAGCTTGAAAAAAATGGTTTCTATTTGGAAAAGGATGGAATTGGATTCCTATCTCAAACCATAAACAAAAGAATCAACTCCAGAGTGTTTAGAAGACTTAAATGTCAAAACCAAAAAATTAAAACTCTATGTAAGTTGGTTTTTTTGGACCTTCAAGTAGGAAAAAATTTCTTAAACTGACAGAACTGGCTATGAAAGACAGACTAAGAATGACTGATTATGAAAGAAAAGAATGATAAATCTAACTATTAAAATTAATTACATTTTTAAACCTACAGATAACTTAAATAAATTAGAAATGATTATTACAAACTGGGAGAAGATATTCATAGTATTCACACTTGCCCAAGAATTAGTATCAAGAATATATAAACAGCTCAAATCAGTGAGAGAAATGGATAAAATGCATTAGAATGAGATACTGTTTTAAACCTGTGGGATTGTCAGTGAATAAATAAATAGAAAGGAAGGAAGAAAGGGAGAGGAAAGAAAGTCAGCTAATACCTGGGGTAGAAGGAGAGATAGATCACAGGGTATCCCAGGTTTCTAGTGGTCATGTGAATTGGTGTAATCACTTTGGAAAATGGTTTGGTGTTATCTCCTCCTATGTATATACCTAAGACATTCTTACATATGTTTAGTAGGGACATAGCACAATTCACAATAGCAAAAACCTGGGAACAACCTATAATGCCAAACAAGAAAGTGGATGATAAATGTGATAATAGTCACAGTGGAATGTTAAAAATATAGTGACACATAAAACAGTATGATTGATTCATAGCGATATAAAGTTAAAAAGTAAATCCAGAAAGATGATAATATAGAATGTTATTTTTAATGTTAAAAACAAAATTATAAAATATGCTCTTCAGGAATACATGTAGATTAAACAAAACTATAAAAAGAAAAACAAGCAAGACATTGAAGAACATGGGATTCAAGATAATGGTTTCCCTGGGTGGGAGGCAAGACATGGACTAGGCAGGCCTGCCATGTGGTTACATGTGGGTTATTGTCCAGGCCCTCGCTTCTGTTTGGGGAAATGGATTCATGAATGCTTGTTAGGTTATTTACAATAGCAAGTTAGTACATTACTAACTAAATAAAAAGAGGGTCGTGTACAGATCAACGACGATAGTGTGTTCTGAAACAAGAATTATGATTAAATCAATTCGGTGTACTGGGGATTAAAAAAGGAAATGAAGATATCTTAATTCTCAAATTAGAGGAACAACTAAGAGATATTGATAGTGCATGAAATACTGCTTCTCTCTGTCATTAAGGAAATAATTGTTAGGGGGAAAATCCTCATATGTCTTTGGAGTTGCTTGGACTAGAGGTAATTTCCAGTGTTTAACCTAAAAAGACATCTCAGATAGTTTTTGTCATAGAGATAATTGTTACTTTTATCAATAAGTTTTAATGCTTTATTTAGCAAGGAATTTTAGGACTGTAGTCTACTTATTGAAATTATATAGCAGGCTTTTCAAATGACAGACTTTTTAAGAAACAGGTTGGGGTGAATGTAAAAAAATTTTTTTTACTTTATAGTGCTTAACCGACAAAAGGAAGAATATTTCAGTGTCGTTTTCCACTATTCTTTTTATTTTTAATTTTAATTTTAAATTAGATTTTTATTGACTATTAACTGCTTAAATAAGGATATATATGTATATATGGGTGTATGTAATACAGAAATTAGACATAAATTTAAAACTCTTGGCATACTGTTGTATATACTTTTCTGTGTATGTGTGTAAATATATACGTACTTTATATAAATGGATCATAGCTAACTTGATTTTGAAAAATATATTAAAGTTTTAAGGCAAGTCACCTTATTAAAGAAAATGATTTATAATTTATCATCTAATATAACTACTGTTAACAGTAATTCCTGCCTGCCTGCCTTTCTTTTAAAAAATTGCTTGTGTTTGAATCTCAAAGCAGAGCTATTGACAGGTTTATGTTTGTCCTTTAACTTCTGATAATAGAAATGTTTGACAAGAAAAGACATAAAACGCTTTCCAAAGTACCTAGCTTTAATTTTTACCGTCATAATAATTCACTCTCTTTTCTGAGTTACTAATTATAGATAGTCACACACAGTATACCATTATACTTTGTGTGTGGTTATTTTTCCTCCTACTCATATAATAGTTAAAGGTAAGAAAGATGATTTATGCTACTTTTTTGTCTCCTTGAAATGCCTTGCATGAATTTGAGAACATATCACAGATGCTGATATTTAATTAAAATAGCTTGATTTTGTTGCAGCCATGAGCTTTAAACTATTTTGGTTGAAATCCACATTTCTTCATAATGGTTTTAAGTAATCTGTATTCATATTTTATAGGAAACCATTAAATAATAATTTCAACTCTTGATGTTCACTTTACTTAGATTGTGTTTGAGTTTTGTTTTTAAGAGAGGGGAAAGCTGTTTTGGGCTCATGCTGATTTCTTTGTAGATTTGTGATCATAATGTTAAAAAATTACTCCATCTTTGACTTTTGTTTACCCAGGAAATAAAAGTATCTAGTATTTTTTTTTTGTTAAGTCCCTTGTGGGAGATAATAAGATCCTCTATCATCTGTTTGCTTATAAATTGGATATATAAAGTCAATAGTTCTGTAAGTAAACTTGTCGAGGGTGGAAATCACACCTTTTTTTTATGTTGTACAAAAAGATTTTTCAAAGTTCTGCTGAAAACCCTTGTTGGGGAAGGTTTTTGTATATTTATCTTTCAGAAGTTGGTATACAGTCTTTCTTAAATTGGGGTGTGTTTAAGGAATGATCTATTAGAATATTACAGTGTATGAAGACATAAATAAAAAAAAAATTATGTTCCTTCTCCTTTTGCCATAACTAAGGGGCTTCTCCTGTGTGTGTATTCCACTGTTGACAAGTGGGGTTCAAGTGGAATCAGAAACGGAAATCTAATCTCTTGATTATTGAGTGTCTTAAAAGCATAAAGTTAGACTTGTAACTATTCGCCTGTGAAATAACCATGATATCTTTTGTCCTGCTTACATCAGAGGGCTTTGCATTTGGGTGGATAAAAGGGTAGGTAAGAAAAGGTAGTAATAGATGGAAAATAATTTGAAAAATATCAAATTTTCAAGTTTTATTTGTCTCTTACTTCAAACAAGCCTTTGTGCTTAGGATCTGGGCTGTAAGAAGAAGGAGTAATTGTCCTTTTTTCAAGGAGTTTGAATTTGGGCAATAAGACTTTTTTATGTGTGTGTACATATATGTATATACATATATAAATATTTTAGATAAACAAAAGAAAAATATAAATAATGTTTAGATCTATATGATCTATAATATATAAAATATATATTATGTATAAATATCTATGTAATTGAAGCAGTACTACAATTCAGTGTATTTATTGGTTGGTACAGGTGTTAAGAATTCTGAGAGGGTAGGTGATTCCTGGAGAAAGGATTTACATTACCTGTATAAACATATTTGTTTAGCTTGATCTAGCCTAAAGGGTTTAGAAAAAGAGAGTGGGATGGAGGCATATCTGGTGGGATGTAAGAGTGCTTGTGTTTTTCTGGGAGGACAGTTAATTAACCATCTTTGCTTATAGTGAGGAACAAGTGTTGACAAGTTTGGACTGAAAAATTGGGAGTAGAGGACCTCAACTGCCAGGTTAGGAAGTGTAGAGAAGGTGTTGGCAATATTATGCTAGTAGAGCTTTAGGAAGATTCATCTGGCTGGCAGTGTCCAGGATAGATCCAGGGCTAGAGGGAGGAAGACCAGCTAGTAGGTCTTAAGACCCAGTGGTTCATAGTTTTTTTCCCTAACCTCAACAGTTGTGAGGATTAATATACCTGCTCAATGAGAGCCATTCCTTTTAGTAACACTATACTCACAGCGGCAGAGATTTTCATCACAGGATGGAGCAGGTGGGGAGAGGATGTCATATAACTTAAGACCACAAATTACTGTTAAAATTATTAAGGTTTAATGCTACAAAAGCATGAAATTGCTTTGAATCGCTAGGAGTGGGAATGAAACTGAAAGCAAATTGAGAAAAAAGAATTGATGATACTTGGAAGCGACTGAGTGTGGAGACTAAAAGAAAAGGAATGAGTAAGGTGGCTTTGAAATGCCACCCCTGAAATTTAGTCGAGTGACTGGCATGGGGAAGGGTGCTCAGGACAGTAGTGGTGAAATGTAAGCATGGCACAAGACCTGTTAGTTGTTAATGTGATTGTTGTGCTACTAGATGACAGGCACTTTAAAAGAATACTTTTCTTTCTTTAGGAGTTTATGGAAACACTTCCGTGCCGTGAGCCTCTGTTTATTTTTACTGGTATTCCCTGCTTATATGGCTTACATGATTTGCCAGTTTTTCCACATGGATTTTTGGCTTCTTATCATTATTTCTAGCAGCATTCTCACCTCTCTTCAGGTAAGCCTAGGATTAATTAAATTTATTTAATAACTGATTCTTATTTTTCCTTCTGGAAAAGGAATTAAACTTTTTCAGGATTAATGATTATAAGTGGCCTGTTTTGTTGATTACTTCCCACTCTCTTTAATGAAATACATTACATTTATTTGAGCATAGGAGTTAGAAGGTAGGTTATTAAAATACTAGACCTGTTTTTGTCACTGTATTTTTTTTAATCAAGGTAATTAAACTTTGTAATTTCTCTTTTTCAAAATGGTATAATACAGAGCTATCATATAAATCTCAAATTTCTAAGTAACTATAAAATATTAAAAGATTTTAGAGCTTATTTGGAGCACAATTTTTTAGTAAATACCCACTCAAAAATATCCATAGTTTCATGATGTATATAAATATATGACGTCTGTGTGTATTATACACACAGACGTGATATATACTTATATACACACATACACAGACACAATATCGCCCTGGAAATGATAACTTGTATTGATAATGTATTGGTAATGATATTGTAACTTGAAGGTGGATTTTTGCTGCCTGATCAGTAAGAAGTAAAAGAAATTACAGCACTGGCAATAAAAATGTATTCATTGTTTCTTGTAGAAGTAAAGGTTCTTTGAAAGTTGAGGAACAGGCATGACTACAGGATTAGGAAAATTTAGATAGAATTTTGATGGGTTTTGGTGACCTGGGGAATAAGGGGAAGGGATGAGTCAGAGAAAACTGATTACTAATCACACTCATTTTAGGAAAGTTATGTCTCAAGGTATATGGCTTTTTGGTATCTAATACCTAGGTCACTGAGATCACCCACATTTTAATTACACAACTGTCTTTAGACACTAAATATGGCATCCTAAAAGTATTAGGAATGTGTTTCTATTTTTGAAGTCTATGAAAAACCTTTCTCAATGATCATATTCTGTTTTAATAGACATACTTCTTTTTTTTTTTTTTTTTTGCAGGTTCTGGGAACACTTTTTATTTATGTCCTGTTTATGGTTGAAGAATTCAGAAAAGAACCAGTGGAAAACATGGATGATGTCATCTACTATGTGAATGGCACTTACCGCCTGCTGGAGTTTCTTGTGGCCCTCTGTGTAGTGGCCTATGGCGTCTCAGAGACCATCTTTGGAGAATGGACAGTAATGGGTTCAATGATCATCTTCATCCATTCCTATTATAATGTGTGGCTTCGGGCCCAGCTGGGGTGGAAGAGCTTCCTTCTCCGCAGAGATGCCGTGAATAAGATTAAATCATTACCCGTTGCTACGAAAGAGCAGCTTGAGAAACACAATGATATTTGTGCTATCTGCTATCAGGTAACTCACACAGTAAGAATCCATTTGGGTGGGTCATATGATGTATCCCTTGGGACTTTATAACCACATTAATGAAATTCAAGTTAAATTTCCAGGCAGAATTATCTCCTGCGTAAAAAAAATGGGCCTCCAAAATTATTAAAGACCTGATAAAATATTGCCATTTTATTTCTAAATTAAAAGTTTTTAATTTAGTCCCTCGAGTTCTAATTTATTGTTATTTTCAACATTATTGCTCACCCATAAATAAAGGAAAAACAGGTCAGGTGTATTTTATATTTACTCCTGAATATACTTACTTACACACACGTGTATATGTACTATCAAATATATCCTATCAATCAGGAGTCAGCAACTTCTGAAAAGTGGTGTGCCAAGATTCTGACTCTTTTTCCTTCTGGTATTCCCCGGGTGGGGAAGAAGTGTTCATTTACTTAATGTAGGTGGAGAGGGTATGTGCTTACCTGTGGGTTGACGGATATCTGAGATGGGTACAAGCTTCTGTGTTTGGGAGTGGGGGACAGGGAGATATGGTGAGGCCACCAATTGGTGTACCATTGCACTTGGCCTACCTGGCATCTTTGGCACATGTGCCATGAATAGCTGATGATTGCCTGTTATTAAAAATCGAAAGATACTATTTAAATCAGCTTAGAAATATAACAACAACAACAAATTGGCCTAGAGTTTAGTCACCAGTCATTTGTGCAATAGAGTGGTTGAGTAGCAGCTTTTACAGCTAAACTGTACTGTTGGAAGTGTGGACAGAAACTATGCACAACAGCAGAAACTGTTCCTTTAAAATCACTCTTAAAGAGTGTGGGCTGGTGGAATAAAACTATAGATAGTGTCAATGAGTATAGAGGGAATGTTCTTTCTCCAAGGCTGCTTTACAGTTTAGATGGGGTGTGTATGTATTTGTGTGTCTAAGACTATCTAGAATAAGAATTTTTTCTAAGAGTAAAATGCAACTACCACTTTTTTATTGTTATCAGAGCATACTTTTGGGTACTGGCAAAATAATGTTTTCCAGGTTGTTTTTGCATGTGAGGGGACTGGGGAGTAATGTAGGTTCCTCCCAAGTTAAATGGTCGTTGTCTTAGTTCTGGCTCCTTCATGCTTGGTAGCCTCCTTGTACACAAGACAAAGCACATCAAAGATAGATTCAGGCCCATCAGCCTCAGTACCCGATGTCTAAATGTTCCATCTCTGGGATTTAAGAGTCCTCTTTTTGTATTTCCTGTTGTCACATCACTTTTTTTGAGGTGCTAGAACTACCTGCTGATACCACACAGAAAATGAAAGTCAAATGGCTTACCTTCCCAGCTGGCTGCTTTTCCCTGGATGGCTTGCTGCTTAAAAGTTGACTCCCAGGTGTTACCAGTTCTTGGCAAGGAATTTCTGTGATCACCACAACTCCTTGTTTTGGGACTTTAAACAGAATTAATGGTTGATTCACCAAATGTATATTCTTGCAATTTAAACTTCATGTCCTCAGCCTTCCCTCCCCAAATATATATTATGCAAGGAATATTAATACAAAGTATACCACTTTTATTACAGTGGTTATGGAACTTCAGTGTGCATAAAAGTCACATGGGTGGCTTGCTATAACTATAGATTTGTTAATGCCATCTTCAGATATCCCAATTCAGTAGGCCTGGGGTGGCCCAAGATTAGCAAGCACTCTGGGTGATTCTGACGCAAGTTGAGAAACACTGGCTTCTACAGACCATGTCTTGAAAACTGGGTATGTACGTTGTCCCTAATGAAATTGCCACTTCCTTGCCAATACCCTGGTGTTCTGTGGCTGATTTTGTCTCCTTGTCAATAATCTCATCCTGGAATAATCTGTTCAGCTGTGTTGAAGCATAACTGTGGAAAAAGTCCTGTCTTCATCAGATTTTCTGAGGTTCTGATTATACTCCTGCTATTCCGATGGAGACCCAGGAATCATACTCTACAGTTGTGTGACCTCATGTTTCATACTAAGGCAGAACTCAGTTAAGAAGGTTGTTTCTTTCTCATTTTCGGTTTTTACTTCTTTTTTTTAATTACTTAGCCAGTGGTTCTTGCATTATTTATATAAAGGGGTCTCTGATGGCCCTTTTATACAAATGAATTTTATTCTAAGATCTGTGTTAACGGATTTTCTCTGGGGAATATGTGGAAAATAAATGTTGGAACTAGAACTTCTGGGGGGTAGCAGCAAAGATTTTACGTGATAGACATTTATGAGGTATCTTGTTTTCCCCCTTTTTAGGACATGAAATCTGCTGTGATCACACCTTGTAGTCATTTCTTCCACGCAGGCTGTCTCAAGAAATGGCTGTATGTTCAGGAGACCTGCCCTCTGTGCCACTGCCACCTCAAAAACTCCTCCCAGCTTCCAGGGTTAGGAACTGAGCCGGTTCCACAACCTCATGCTGGAGTTGAGCAGAACGTTGTGCTTCAGGAAGGTACTGATCCCCCAGATCAAGAGCGTCCTCCAGGAACCGGGATGGAAGAAGGTTCTAGGGACAATAATGAGTGCGTTGCCAGAAGATCAGAGAGCCAGGAAGGGACTTGTGAACCCAAGGAATATCCTGCTAGTGCAAAAGATGAAGCATGTCCTGTCGAGGTCAGCCTAGAAGAAAAGAAGCAGGAGTAACGCTTTGAGCCTCCGGAGGAGGAGTTAACTCACGATGCCATTTGTGCTCAGATTTGCGGAATGAATGTATGTGGTGACTAGGCAGGACACTCGACATTCCAAGGATCTAATCCAGGAAGTACTCTCAGTGGAGACCACCTGCTTTCATCCCTTTGACATTGTGGGAGAAATTTTGCAATGTATGCTAATCAAAATGTATTTATATATCCTATGGTGATGTTTTGTAGAGGTTTGCCAAGAAAATTTAACCTCAACAACTTCAGAAACTGCCCCTGATTTGTAAGGAATAAATAAAATCAGATTTGAGTGTTTGAAAGAGGCTAAAGAAAGGAGGATGAAGAGCATAAGGACAGCGTGGGAAGAAACAGGCAGAGTGGAATTGACATTTCCCTCTCTATGGGACAGGATCATTCTTGTTACAAAGTATGGGTAGTGATCAGCCCTTTTCTCCACTCCTTTTCCCTCAGTTAATTGGGACTCAGTCAGGTGTGATTGAGTTTTATACAGCACTGAAATGAAATCAAAGATGTAAACGCATTGATTGTATTCAGAGATTGAAGCACGCTCATACTTGGTATGTGCTTAGGGGAGGGTGGGTGGGCACTTGGCCTTGCGGGTGCATTCATGTAATCTGAGACTCCTGAACTTGATGATGGAGTCTTCAATATTTTGATGTATATGAAACTTTTGTTAATATATTGTATACTGTGTTGGCTGTGTGAAGTAAACTAAAACTCTAATGAACACTTTGGAGTCCACGTTAGTGTGGGAGACCAAAGTGGGAAGGGCTTTAGGGCACTGATTAAGGCCCTAAGTGTACTTTTCAATCCTATGTAATGTTTAATTCTTGCAACTGAATCAAAACAGTGTTAAATTATGGCAATATTTGCACCTTGGGAATGAGTACAGAACTGTATGATCACACTCTGCAAATGCCACTTTTAAAGCTGTTAATAGACTTTGCACCTTTTCTTTGACAAAGATGTGTCATATTTAAATTTTTACATTCATCATGGCTACAGGTAGAACTGGGGAGGGGGGAATGTAATTTTTTTATGGGAATTTTGATATGAAAAGAAACTAGTCATTTATTTATACAATAGGCTTGGCTCAAAATGTGTTTTTCAGACTCAGTATTCCTAATGTGGGATGTGACTTTTATTTTTAGTAGCAAATTTGGATGTAGACTGACAGACATAGCTGAATGTCTTAATAAATTTAAATTTGAAGATAACTATATTTTGTTCCTGTGATGATGATTATTGTGAACTATTTTGTTGAAATTCTGTTCTTAGGAGGTTTTGTTTTTATTCAGTGGGGTTTGTTATATCTTGATCCCTGTCAAAAATGCACTGCAGATGGCAAAACTTTTTGATTGAAAAGGACGAGTTTTTTTGAAATCTTCTACCAGTGGTAGCAAGCCTAGCTCTGCATCAGAAGCATCTGGGAGCTTTTAAAGAAAAATTACATATTTCTGAATTCCATTTCAGACCTGCTGAATCAGCCTTTCAGGGTGCCTGAGAACATGCATTTCAGAGCATCCTGGGTGATTCTATCCAACTAGCCTGACAGCAGCACAATTTTTCGTTTAGAAAAGAAATGGCTGGATGAGAATCAATTTCTCCCCAGGTGTAGCTCAAAAGTTTCTCACCGGGCTTTTGGTGATCCAGGTTAGGCAGAAAACAGAGCACATGGCTCCCTCTACTGTTAGTCAGGCTGTTGTCCAAAGACCTAGCAGCATCTCTGATTTAAAACTGATTTTCAGCCTTTGTGTAAAAGGTACGTGATCAAACATTAAACTTTTTGGTGCCTTATTTGAAGGAATAAAATTGCAGATAAAGTTGAAATCATTTATGGCATGGTGAACTTGGCTATCCTTGAGCATTGTTTACTCTTCTTACCCAAGGACTCTCACATAGACCTAAACAAAAGTACTCAGATGTTTTAATAAAAGTAGAGACTTCTCTGGCATCGGTTTCACATTATAATACATCCTTTACCTCCTGATGGCACAGAGACCCCAGCTCTACTGAGCAAGTCACATGAGCCTCTCAGCAGTCTGGTGGACAAGTCACCCTCTATCAGTGTGTATCCTTTTGCTTCAGTCCGGAGAGCTGTATCGTGTTGTAATAAAAACCTTCAAAATCTCAGTGGCTCTAAGACAACAAAGGTTTATGTCTCACGTACACACTGCATATGTGCCTGTCTGCGAGTTGGCCGGGAAGCTGTATTTGGTGCAGACGCTCAGGGATCTAGGCTGATGGAATAGCCACTGTCTTGAACCTTCCCGATGCTGATGGCAAAGGGAAAGGGCTCTGGAAGACTGTACGTTGGCAATTACGTGCTCCTCCCGGCGGAGGACGCGTGTTTTTCTGCTCACGTCCCGTGGCCAGACCTATGGCCCCACCAGCGCAAGAGGGTGCAGGTCAGTCTTCCTCCCGTGGTCTGGAAAGAGAAGAGATTAGTGCTGGAGACTACCACACCTCAGGTGAAGCAACAGAAGTTTTATCTACACATTCAACATTTGGGAGCACACCTGTGAATGATTCAAAATATACTGGTTGAGAACCTCTGACTTAATTTGTTCCTTGTTCTAATATACTGGGACAGTAGCATTGTATAATGCCATCTGTATTTCAAATTTTTGTGTTCCGGTCATGTTTGTAATAGTTTCCAACTCACTGCCAGACTTTGGACTTAAGACAAAAGTTAAGCATCTAGATTGCACTACTGAAGAGAAAACAAAATTAGATTCGATTACCCTTCTGTTATACTTGATCAAATTAAGTGAGAAAATATCACATCTCTTATGGACCCTTTTTAGGCCACTTTTCCTGTCCATTTAACGATTTCCACTGTTTTTCAGACAGTGCATGCGTCTTTTCACTCATCAATTTTCTCAAAAACTTTTTATCACCTTATGAACTTTGACATTCAAGTTAGTACTGAACAATCTAAACCTTCATACTAGTCATGAACATACATTTCCACTTTGTGGTGGTCTTCATTTTATAAAACTTGTTCTAGTGATCTAAATCATGCTATTTGCACAACATGTCTCTAAGGGTCTGGTTTTCAGACATTGGACTGAACAAGAGGCTCCTTGAGGTCCCTCATTAGGGCTTCGGTGTTTTCTCAAGTATGCCGCGTTTTCATGAGCATTTTACATCGGAACACTGCTTTCCCAAAAGGTTTTGACATCATGTCAAACTGTGAATTCAACTGGTTAATGGGAAAGGAAAAATTGTGTGGTTTCCAAGTTTAAAAGAAGGGCTTTTTTCTAATGCTGTGGTAATGGGACAAGAGGCTCACAGAGATTTAAGTACTAATAAATTACGTGCCAACTTTGAATAAAACACCTCCAAATGGGTTTTACACCCTATTTGCTTCCACTCTGGCTTTCATGAGACTAGAGTTTCTCCAATTTTAGAATCATGGCACGTTGAAGGTAAGAATTACATGGTTTTGGTTATTTTTTAAAATGCTATATTATTTTTAAAAATACTTTTTCCTCCCTTTTTTCAACACTGCTTATTATTTGGAAAGTAAAGTATTTAAAAAGAAGAAAAATCAGGCCAGCCTGGTGATGTAGTGGTTAAGTTCTTGCGCTCCGCTTCGGCGGCCTGGGATTCACGGGTTCAGATCCCCGGCGCAGACCTATGCACCACTCATCAAGCCATGCTGTGGCAGGCGTCTCACAGATAAAGTAGAGGAAGATGGGCACAGATGTTAGCCCAGGGCCAATCTTCCTCAGCAAAAAGGGGGGTTGGCAACAGATGTTAGCTCAGAGCTAATCTTCCTCACTGAAAAAAAAAGAAAAGTCACTCATAATCTCGCTTTTGGAATTAATCTTTTCAAGTTATTTTGTGTTCAGAGATAGCAAAACTACGCCATTGAGAAGCACCCCCCGCCCCCAGCCTGGAGTCATTTTCACTTCTCTTTTAAAGTCTACGGTCTATCATTTGGCTTCTGAAATTCAAATACATTCCAAACCATTGTGTAATTTGCCAGTTCAGGCACACCTGTTTCTCCCACATGTGAAGATCAAGAATGCTATGACTTTAAAAATAAGGTTACATTTTATAGGTAGTACTTGGTTAGAAAATAATCAAAAATACTAGGAGCTGCTTGTAGAACTGGTTATTCTCGTGGCTACTCAGAAAACGACTTGCTTTCTCTCCAGTGGATTCGACACTCAGTTGCATTGTGGTTCAGAGTAAAGGTAGGACGTTTCTAACGAAGACGAGTAAACCTCTCTCTTAACCTGGCTTCTAAGTCCTGTTCATTTTCCTTGCTCTTACTAACGCTGATGTTGTTCTTTTTCTCTTTTTTATGAATGTTGGCTCTTTGATCCTTAGTTTTCTTTCTATTCTTAATAGATATAAGCAACTGCTTTCTTTTCTATTGTTTTATATGTTCTAAGGTAAGAGAACGGCTTCTGACTAGCTGGAAATAATAATCTTCATGAATGTAGAAGAAATTCTGAGTCAATTCTAGATGGAATATTCAATTACTTTCCAAATGAGAACTTGCCAAACTGAAGTCATCTCTCTGAGTGGCATAAAGCCTGCTGGTTTCCTCTGGCAATACTTTACCAGTCCCCTTGGGTTTAGGGAAATAGCAGAAGGAGTGAGAAGAATCTTGACTCAAGGCAAGAGCTCTGGGCTGTGATTTTTGCTCCCTCTCTAGCTGTGTGATCCTTGGCCAGCCTTCGTTTTTCTGGGCTTCAGCCTCATCTGGAAAAATGATCTCTGATCTATCATTCTCCTCTTAAGATTTTGCCTGTCTGTATTTTTAATCTTTACCACTGACTGAGTGATAAGCTTCATATATTTTTTTATGTGCTATGCCAAATATTAAACTTAGCTAAGATTTGGTTTACCACTGTGCTCTCAGTGCCTGGCATGGGGCAGGAGCTCTATGAGTATCTGCCGCGTGAACACATGAACTTAGAACGTGGCTCCTCGTGTAAACCCCATAGCTCAAAAATGGCAGAGAATTCTGTTCATTCTAGAGACAGAGAGCATAACATTATGTGCCAGCTGGATGAAGTCATTTCTGTGAGTGGACTAACTGAATTCAGATACAGAACCGAGAGCTTCTAGAACAGAGGTTACAAACTTGGGACATTTAGGTAAAATCTGGGCTGATGTATTTTTGCTTTGTTTTATTGTTTGGCCTCAGTGGTGCACTTTTAAATGATGTTTAAAAAAACAGTCTAATTAGTTGCCAACCATTTAAAAATTGCAGGACTGGGCCGGCCCCGTGGCTTAGCGGTTAAGTGTGCACGCTCCACTACTGGGGGCCTGGGTTCGGATCCCGGGCACGCACCGACACATCGCTTCTCTGGCCATGCTGAGGCTGCGTCCCACATACAGCAAGTAGAAGGATATGCAACTATGACATACAACTATCTACTGGGGCTTTGGGGAAAAAAAGGAGGAGGATTGGCAGTAGATGTTAGCTCAGAGCCGGTCTTCCTCAGCAAAAAGAGGAGGATTAGCATGGATGTTAGCTCAGGGCTGATCTTCCTCACACACACAAAAAATAAATTAAAAAAATAATAAATAAAAATTGCAGGACTATACATACCCACTCAATTTCTAGCTTCTCTTGGAAAATGAGAAAATCCAGCCACCTGAGGTTACTCACTCTTGCCCGGCAACAGTTGGTAGGAGCTGAGGTGGGTTGAGTGGGCTTTCTAAATCACTCCAGATACCCTCCCCACCACCACCCACTCTAGAAAATGAAATTGTTATCATCAAACTCTTCTGTTTGCATAAGAGATGCTGGATGACTGGGCAAGTTTGGCTTCTCATTTTTTTTAATATGACCAGTGCAGATATTCTGTATTGATCAAAGTGAAAAATATAAGAGAACCAGAAGAAGTGTGGATAAACCTGATGTTCATTTGTGAAAGTGTACAATCTGTATATTTTCATTTTTCTTTAATTACAGTAGTTCAGTTAAAAAAAAAAAATCAGTGACCAAGTGTTTCATTTGAGTATGTTTTCAGTTTAGATTTACGCTTGAATTTTGCACTCTATGATATCACCAAATTGTCATGTGAACCTAAGCCAGTGTTTCGCCATCTTTGATGGACGTTGGAAGCAGGTGAGAAGGTTGTGAAAAATACAGATGCCTTGGCCCAACCCTGTAGATTCTGATTGGGTAAGTTTGGAATGGAGACTGAGCATCTGTTACCTTTTTACAAATTTTGCGAGTGATGCTGATCCCATCTGATGTGCAAACGTTTGATCTAGAGCAAATACGCCTGCTATTTTGGTGAGAGAGGGTTCCTTGTTTTTGGAACTATGGCTTTTATGGAAGATTCTTAGAGGAGAAATACACATGAAGACGTTTGCCTCTGAGGAACATTTGCGGTTAAGGTTTGCAGCAGGTGTAAGAGCTGACAGGGTTTCTGCAGCGAAGCGGCAAAGCCTGGCTGGCACGTCAGTGCAGGCGCACCTGTGAGAGCTGATCTACCAACCATTTTGGTTGATTAATCACCCAGAAACGTCTGACACTATTTATATTTGAAGGTAAAATATTGTCAGTTTTTTTCCCACAGCACACAGAATTAAAGAACCATAGACTTTTGGAAGTAAACCAGCCATCATCTTGTCCTGTTTTACAAGAAAGCAAATTATTCCACTTGTCCAAGGCCACACAGTTGATGGCAAAGCTGAGAAGAGTGCTTGGGTCTCCTGAATTCCAGTCTAGTACTCTTTCTATTAGACCTGCTCACTTCAAAAAAGTATCCCAATACCCACGTGTATTATGTTGCATTCAAGAGAGCTGTTTTGTTCAATTTAAAAGTATTATCTGTGAGCCTTGGTGAGAAGATGGAACAGTGAGAATTTCTGGGATATCATAATATTTAAAACTACCAATTTTACATGAACTTTTGGTGAATTGTTTAAAAGGAAAACAAAGAGTAAATAAGTTAAAGTTGGGGTGCAGACTGGATCTTAATATATGGCAAGCCGTAACCCAGTAAGACATGGAAGTTGGAAGCTATTGGCTATAAAGTGTCTTTGTACCACTTATTAGGAAAATGCTGTCTGTAGAGTTAGAGCCACAAATTGTGCAGACCATGCAATCACACAGTTTGCAGGAACAGATGGGAAGCATTTGAGACTGGGGAGTTAAGTCTTAGTTTAGAGAATTTAAAAATATATAACTGCTTCCTTCCCAAGACAAGTATTACATCGCTCTGAGAGGCAACACAGGAGGATAGACAGATATAAACATTACAAATTCCTGGTTTCTCACGAGTTGTTTAATCTTTTTCAAAGCCACTAGTCTTTCCTAAATTACCCTGAAACTCTTCCCTCTCCCTTAAAAAAATAAAGCACATTTTTTTACATTCGTAAAAAATAAATGTTTTGTACAACTCCAACAGAAGTGAGCTTGCAAGATGGGGGCCTCTGCCTGTGTTCTGGTGCTGCTGACGGTGGAGGACTGATTTCTCAAAGGCCACGTGTGTTAGCAAGTATGTTGACAAGGGAAGGACGCCAATTAGCTGAGCTAATTTGTGTCATGAGAGCATTTAAAACTTTCAATCTGTATTATCTGGGCCTACAGCCTGCCTTCATGCCATTGCCATTTATCTCATGTACGGGTTTAGGTTTTTGTAGTTTCTTCCACATTTAAGAAAAAAAAACAAAACAGCCTGAAGAAATGAGACCTAAGAAACGCAACTGCATCTAGAGTGCAAAGCAGCAATCAAAGTCCACTCAGTAATTTGGCGGGGGGAGAAAAAACTAACTTTTAAGAAATTTTTCTATAAGAAAAGACAGAAAGCAGTGTTAACTACTTAGAAAAAGAATACTTTTAATGAAATATGGAGCAGGCACATACTTGTTAAGTCCCAAATGCAAACACAAACTAACATTCTGCTTAGTCAAATGCACGTTCGTATACAGCACATTGTACTTTGAAGACAGAGGTAGATGGAGCTCAGTGAACTCAGGTGCAGTGTGACGCGCTTGGAATCCAAGATGAAGGTACGATTAAAAGCACACAGTTGTAGGACACGGACTTTGAGGGCCCCCCCCCAACCCACTCCCTGCCTGGGGTGGAGAGGGTGCATAATCATTCTCACTGAGTCACCCAATCCTTCTAGTGACTTCTACCATGTATTTAAAGAGAGTTAAACAGAGTCTGAGAACTAGGGAGCTGTCCCCTCTCCCTTTCCCCTTGAGGTCTGACTCCAAGACCTTGTGAACTCTGCATTCTAGTTAGCTCATGGTCCATGTTTTCCAAAGATCTGACGTATTTATCCAAAAGTAAAACTACATCCTTTTTTCTGATATTCTCCAACAAAATAATAGCTAACACTTGCCCTGTGCCAGGTACTCTTTTAATCCATTTACACATAATAACTCCTTTACTCCTTACACCCACCTATTGGGGTAGGTATTATCATCCCCATTTTTCAGGTGAGGAAACTGAGGCACAGAGGAGTTTAATGATGTGCTCGAAGTCCAAAGTGGTATATATTTGAACCTGGGCAGTCTGGCTTCAGAGTCTGCTTACTCATTACATTATGGTGTGTGCCTATTCACAGACACATGCTTTTCCAGAATTTTTCACTCTTATACTTAAAATCGGTGGAGATGTTAGGGAAGCCATCTTAGGGACTCTTCCTGGACACTTCTATGGGCTGGGTACTTTACAGGTTTCATTCCTTCAGTAGCCACCACAGACGATCTCTGTCAAACCCCACCTCCTGTTCTTGGATAGGGACGACTGATACTTTCTCGGTTCTGTGTGACATGTTGTTGAAACATAGCTTCAACCAGTATCCCACCCCACTTCCTCCCACCCCCAACTAGCTTGCCTTCCCTATGTCCCCAAGGCATCTAATCAACACATGTTTGTAAGTAACTCCTAAGCACCAGACGTGGGCTCAATGCCAGGGGTAATCTTGCCCTCATAGAGCTCTCGTAGTCCATTTGAAGATGCACAATTAAATAAGAACAATGAAGTGTGATGAGTTCTTTGATAGGGAGCCCAACTTCTCTACATACCCATGGCTCTTTGTGAAGTCCGTTGTTCATAAGTTCGAAGAGACTAAGGACAGGTTTAGGCTTGTCGCTCCTGGATTCATTTTCCACCAAACGTGAGAAAACTGGGGCCGGCCCGGTGGCATAGCGGTTGGGTTCGCGTGCTCTGCTTCACTGGCCCAGGGTTTGCAGGTTCGGATCCTGGGTGCAGACCTACTCAGCGCTTGTCAAGCCATGCTGTGGTGGCCTCCCATATAAAGTAGAGGAAAACGGGCATAGATGTTAGCCCAGGGGCAATCTTCCTCATCAAAAAAGAGGGGGATTGGCTACAGATGTTAGCTTAGGGCTAATCTTCCTCAAAAAAAAAAGTGAGAAAACCTTCAAAATTTAAAATTGAAACACAGTCATCCCTCGGTATGGTGGGGGGTTGGTTCCAGGATCAAAATTTGCAGATGCCAAAATCTGCAAATGCTCAAGTCCCTTATATAAAATGGTATAGTATTTGCGTATAACGTACGCACATCCTCCCGTGTACTTGAAATCATCTCTAGATTACTTATAGTACCTAATACAATGCAAATGCTATGTAAATAGTTGTTATACTGTATTGTTTAGGGAATAATGACAAGAAAAAAAGTCTGTACACGTTCAGTACAGACACAGCCATCGTAGGCCTTTCGATCTGAGGTTGGTTGAATCCGAGGATTCAGAATCCGTGGATACAGGGGGCCGACTGTACCTTTCTTGGCTTCTATGCGCATATTTTCCTTCCCAAAGACCAGATTTATCAACATTGTGGAGACAGGTACTTGGAATCATAGGGTCCCTTACCATATGCATTCTCCAACTTTGCTGCATATTGGAATCCCCTGGGGTCCCATCCCCAGACATTCTGGTTCACTTGGGCTGAGGTGAGACCTGGGCATCAGGATTTTGAAAAGCTCCCTAAGGGATTCCTGTGTGCACCAAAGTTTGGAAATCATAGTGTCCAAGAGATCAACGCTCTCTGCTGCTCTGTGTCTTTGACGCTCTGCAGATAGATCCCGATGAGCTGGGACCTTTGTAACTAGTGTCGCTGGGTTGTAACATGATTTCCCCCCATACTGAACTTTGCATTCTCAATGCCCAGTCTGCTCTTGGATCAGCCTCAGGCCAGTTGATCTCTGCTGTTCTGCCAACCTTCTGACTCAGACTTGGCAAACTGGCACCCCAGGGCTGAATCTGACTGGCAACCTTGCTTTGTTTTGCTTGGACAGTGTCTCTAAAAAATTTGAACTAACATTTAAAAATTTGCAGATTTCACATAAAAAGTCTGGATTCCTGAGTTCTCTGGAAAAACCGGAATCTCTAAGCCCATTCCCACTATAACATTCAACAGGAGCTTAGGAGCTCCTGCCCCTTAAACTGGCATCTACTGCCCCCACCACCCCCTAGTTCACCAGGCCCTACCCAGACCCCATCATTTATGTTACCTGTCACCCCTGCAGGTCACATACTTGGGAATTACTCCATTTTGACAGTTCCTTTTGCTCACCTTTTGCTGAGTATTGATTACATGTGCACAGCCCTTTCTGACCATGGTTTGCTTCCTGCTTGAATAATTTCTACTAAAGAAGCACTGGTCACACACATGCCACTTTCCAGGTTTATTATCCTCCTTTCATATTCACTATTTCAGGTCACTTCCACCTCGTACACCTTCCTGACAGGAACGGGTTAGCAGTGTTTTTGAAACATTGCAAAATTAAGCAGAAACCCAAAAGTGTGTGGTAGACCAAGTTCTCAAATCCAGATGCTTACGGGGGTCAGGTAGATAATGTAAAGAGCTGAGTGGCCGGCTGGGGACCACAGAGACCTGAAGAGCACTTGCTCCATCTGCGGGACTAACCTCCAGATAACGCAGCTCAATAGAACATTTTATGATGATGGAAATGTTCTGTACCTGCCCTGTCCAACATGGCAGCCATTAGCCACATGTGCCTACTGAGCTCTTGAAATGTGGCTAGTGAGAGTGAGGAACTGAGTTTTAAATTTTCTTTAATTTTTATTAATTTAAATTTAAATAGTCACATGTGGCTAGTGACTACAATATTGGAATGAGTCTAGTTGATTATTGCTGAGAAGAAGTGAATGTGGGTCCAGTGTGGCCAGATGTTCCAATCTCTCCAAAGCATTCAGGAATCCATGTTTTTAGTGAAATCTCTTCCATTTAAAATGTTGGCTCCATTTTTAAAACCTCATGAAAGCCAAACAAAACACATTGATGGGATGAATCATGGCCTGTGACCATCCATCCATGTCCTCCACCCATTGGACTAATGAACAGCCAAGGGCAAGGAGAAAAACTCCTTGCACATGTGTCAGTGGAAAGCAAAGGGCATAGTTAATGTGTTATTGCTCTGAAATATAGCTTCACTTACACCAAGGAAAGTTTGTTGGTTGAAAGTGTATCAGTGGCAGAGTTTGTATATATCCTATCCTCTGAAAGCATGTATCAAGGACATGTAGGCTGAGACATAATGGATGAAGAAAAGGTCTTCTAATGTGAGGAAACATCAAGGGCAAAGACGCAGAGATGAGAGAGGACATAGCTGGTTGGAAACATAAAGAAGTTTTATGTGTCTGCTCTGTCTAATACGGCCACTACTCCCCAGGTGTGGCTATTTAAATTTAAATAAAATTTCAAAAATTAAAAATTCAGTTCCTCAGTCACATTAGCTGCATTTCAATTGCTCAATAGCCACGTGTGGCTAGGGGCTACCATATTGGACCTCGCAGATATAGAACGTGTCCATCATTTCGCAAGACTATTGGGCAGCACTAGAGCTTACAGGGTGGAGGAAATAAAGGCAAGGGGTGGGGAAGGGGCATTGTTAGAGAGGCTAGAGAGATGCTCAGAGACATGGCCATGAGGTCATGAAGGGGCTGGTGCACTACATTGGGAAGTTTGGACTTTGAGTAGAAGATCTGTCTTTTAGGAAGCTCACGCTGCTACTATGTGGAAAATGAGTTGGAAGGGGGACAAGAGTGGAGCTTAGAGACCTGATAAGAGGCTGTGGCAGTGCAAGTAAGAGATGAGGGTGCCCTAGCAGTCAGACATTATCCATTATCCGCTATCCACCATACTTGGCACAGGACCTAGAGTACAGTCATCACTTAGAGTGCCAGGTGTAGAATACCCACTCAAAATAGCCTTAATTCTCCAGGCAAGGAAACTGAGGTTCATAGTGGTCAAATAAATTAAACTCACAGACCACACCACCGGTAAGTTCCAGAACTATGGTTTTAATTCACAGCTGTTTAGTTCCAAAGCCTGAGATTATTTTTTTTTAATTTTCTCTCTATACAATGCTCACATCAGCTTCCCTCACATCCAGAGAGTCACTCTCTCCAACTGCAATCTCACCAGCACTCCGTTTTCTGTTCCTTTTAAGATGAGGAGAATTATATTTCAGAGCACTTTTTTTTATAGCCAGCTTCTTCTATTCCAAATTAAGGGTAATCACAGCTGTTTGGTTGGGTTCAATGCCAGAACCCAACCTGGATAAAAGTCTTTTGTATGTTATATTAAGTGTGTGAGCTTTTATAAAAATATGTGTGCCTTTGAGGAATTCGTCAGACATCTGGGGAATTTAAACCAGTAATTTATAATAGATTTCCTTGACTAGCATGAAAATTCCCTAATGAAAAGAGCGGGGCTTGATCTCAAACTCTATGCGGCAGTGGAAAGAAACTTAGCTAAGACTTTGAAATTCTCAAGCCACTAGGTGTAAGTTTACTTGTTTATTTTGCTCCTTTTTCATTTGTTTTTTAATAAATAAGACATTTAAAAATTCCTTAAAACTGATTTTCTCTTTTTTTGGTAACATTTATTTTGATATACAGTCGTTTCTCCACATCCCTGGGGGATTGGTTCCAGGACACCCCACAGATACCAAACTCCCTGGATGCTCAAGTCCCTTATATAAGATGTAGTATTTTCATATAACCTAGTCCACCCTCCCGTATACTTTAAATCATCTCTAGATTACTGAATAATACCTAATACAAGGTAAATGCTATGTAAATAGTTGTTATACCATATTGTTTAGGGAATAATGACAAGAAAAAAAAAGTCTGTACGTGTTCAGTACAGACACAACCATCGTAGGCCTTTCCATATGTGGTTGGTTGAATCCAAGGATGGGGAACCCGCCAATACAGAGGACCGACTGTAATTTCAAACATACAGAAAAGCTGCCAAAACTTGCAAAGAACCTCTGTGAACTCTTCACCTAGATGCACCAACTGTTAACATGTTGCCACATTTGCTTATCATTTTCTCTCTTAACACACACATTATTATTTTTGGATCACTTGAGAATAAGCTGCAAACATAATGCCGCCCTACCCCTAAATATTTTAGTATATATTTCCTAAGATAAGGACATTTTCTTACATAATCACAGAAAAATGATCAAAACAGAAAATTTGACACTGGTGTAGTATCATTATTTAGTCCACATTATCTAACTCACAGGATTATTCAAATTTCACGAATTATCCCAACAATGTCCTTCATAGCTGTTTACAACTCTTTTGCCCACACCCCATGCAGAATCAAATCCAGGATTATGCATAACGTTGAGTTGTCATATCTCTTCAGTCTCCTTAACCTGGAACAAATCCTCATACCTTTTTGAATTTCATGACATTTATATTTTTGAGGAGAAATATGTAACAATAGCAATAGGTTATAAATTATGTATAGTACAAATCTATAGATTATGTATAGTACAGATCTATTGATTATTTATGGATTTATACATAATCTCTAATATATACATAAATCTATAATATATTTAATATATTATATATAATATATACTATATAACACATGTGAATATACTCATGAATTCTTACATAATCTATAATCTTTTGGGAAGAGATCTTAGAATGAAAGGGAACAGCAAGAGCAAAGACCCAGAGGCAAGGACCTAAAGAAATTGTATGTGTCTGCTCTGTCCAATATGGTAGTCATATTGGACATCTATACATATAATCTATTGTATAGATTATAGATGATGTAAGAATGTATGAGTCTATATTAATAAACAAATACAAACATAAATAAATAAGAGAATAGAGAAAGCTCTTCTTTCAGTAAAATAAATACAACAATGTAGAAAGGAATGACAGAATTAGAGAATTACCATTTTGCAACCATTATAGTAATAACTGATTCAAGCAAGAATTATCAATGGATACTAAAACTAGTGGATGAAAATTTGAAGAGGAAAAAGATATTTATCTGGCTTCAAAATATTGCCCGGCAAATTTATTAATTAGAAAGTAAAAAACAATAACTTTACAGTGGGTAAACCGGGTGGATACCATCTTAACTAAGTAGCCCAAGTTAACATCACCAGTGATGGGAAAAACCATCATCATCTGCCTCTTGATATGATGTGTTAAGGATGGCACAACTTCACTCATGTGGTATTCCTGCCAAAAAGTAAATCTATTCATGAGGAAACAGACAAACCCAAACTGAGGGCTATTGTACAAAATAACGTTTGCTTTTTAATGAAAAAGTTGCTCAAATCGAGTTACATCAAAAGTTGCATTATCAAAGCAGACCACTGGATGTCACTGTGGTTTTGCAAGTGGCGCAAATTTTATCCTTTTTGAAGAATATCAATTTCTTTGTGGACTGCCTCCTTCCTTTGACACTTTGTGGACTGGACACATTTAGCCAATTCCAACACATGTAGCTTTTGAGAGGCATACAAGTTAAATAAGGGTAAAGCAATGGAGGAGGCAGCAGCAGGCTTAGATTAAAGCCTGTCTCGGCCACTACAAGCTTGTCTCTGGGTCTTGGTCTCCTCGTGTGTAAAATGAGGGGATTTGGGTTGCCTGCTCCTACTCTCCTTTAGCTCTGACAGTCTATGATTTTAAGCTGATATTTTCTTAACTAAAATAGTTTCAGTGCTCCTTACAAGATTTTTGCCCAACCACTACTGGTCGTCTTTGTTTTTTCACCCAGTACTCTAACTTATCAAATGCTGTCTTTAAGTTGACTCAGTTTTTAAAAATGTAAATACAGGAAAAAATTTATAGGCCGATCACAAATGGACACCAGTTCACTTGCCATAAATAGAAGATACCCACAAAAATAAACATAATAAAAACAATATAGTGTAGTTAAATTTGAGCTACATGCTATTGTCTGCCAAAGACTTAGAGCCTGTGGCCTGCTCTGTTTTTCTTTTTTAATGGGGGTTTAGAGGTGTTAAAGAGAAGTTGAAGACAGACTAGCCCTGAGACTTTCCTCTTGATGGAAGCAAAAGAAGTGAGACTGAGAAGAGACTTTTCTCTCTGTGCGGTTCAGTATTATTTAATCCAGTATGCATGAAGCCAACCGCAATGCTTCATATACCGTCTAAAACCAGTCCCATGCTTTCATAAGCTGTTTTCAGTTATATCATTCTCTTTCCTTCTTGTAACTCCTGATTCTTCAATATTTCTACTAGACCAGAAAGAATGTGATTAGAAATCGTACATTATTGTTTTCTTCAATCTATATTTAAGCTTTCATTTTATTTTGATGTTCCTTTCAGTTTAATATCAGTTTAGCTTCTCTTTAGTGTTTATTTAAATTTGCTTTTACATTCAGTCTTCTCCCATTTAAAATGCTCACTCTCTTTTTAACGGAGGAGATGATATATACCCCTCTGCTGTCAATATCGAAGCAATTATGTGCCACCAAATGGCTTGTGATTTGGCATCTTCTCCTGATAAAGGCTTACAATAGATGGGATGTGGCAGAGGTCAGGAATTCTGCTGAGTACAACCTGAGGGTATGCTTCAAATTGCTTGAGCTTTACCCAAATCCCCTAGGACACAATCAGAAAACTGGTCGCCTTCAATTTTGGTGCAGAGCTTTTTTCTTCATTCTTCACAAGGATTCAGAGTGAAGACGTCGAAGGCTGAGCCGTCTAATTGCTCGCTTTACTCCCTAACGTTAGTGTCACCTCTCCTGCTTTGTATAATCTGTTATAATCACTAATTTGCTGGCCACAATTAGCATAGGGGGTTTTATGGGAGCAGAGACAATTTCTCAGCTACCCGACGTTACTAAATAATTTAAAAAGGGGAAGACAAAGAATTTCCATCAAATATGTTTTGTTTTCAGAATGCCTGTGTCGCCATTAAGGAAAACCGTTATAAGGCAAGGAAATCAGGAAACTCATAGAGATCAATACACCAATTATTTCCCTCATTATAAAAATTATTTTTTCCTAATTTTCTTTTCTTGGCGAAGTGGATTTAATTTGCCATTAAAAGCCCACAAGCTGAGAGGGCAGTTTCACTGTTCAACAGAACAGATGCTTCTTGTCTTGCACGAAACACTGTTCTTATCTGGAAAAAAAAACAAAAACAAAAACTAGAGAGATTTCTTTTTAGAAGAAATTTTCATAAAAAGGTTGATTCTGAATCAATAGAAACTTTTTTTCTATACCAAATTCTGTAGAACTATATTCTTACCACATACCCACCCCAATTCAGACTAAGAACCCCTGATTTTTTATTTCCTTTTCCTAGTGTTCATTGCTGTAGCTATGCTTTGATTCATACCAGGGTGAGCAGATATTATAAGATTTCATGAGATATACTAAATATACTAATGAAAATAAAATATGAAGCATGATTATTTTCTGGTGAGAGACTTACTTGAGATTTGTTAAAGAATTCTTCAGGTTTCCTCTAGCCACATTTGTTTCTGATCTTGATTAATGTTTATGAATCCATTATGCTCTTTATGTTTACAGATTCCTGCTCCCCTCCCCCAACATTCACTGAATTGTTTTATTACGTGTTGACATCAGTGTTAATGGATGATGGGAATTCTGGCAGAGTCTCTTTCCAAGGTTTGCTGAATATCACTAATAAGGGTGCTTTGAGCCCGTTTCTGGAACTATATCCCCAGGGCTGCAAATCATACTTTATTTCATTGTTTTAAAGTGTCTAGAGCCAACATGTCTGTTTGAGATACTGAGCCAAATATTGTCTTCCCAGCACATCTATAACTATTGATTCCTATGAGAGGCCTAATAATTATATTTGTGCTTATCTTAGGACCACAGCATCGAAAGAGGCTTTAAAGATCCCTTCATCCCATCTGGTGCCTGGGTCCCCACTGTATCAGCCTTCTGTGGTGCAAGTAATAGAAGCCAACTCTGGGCAAGTTAAATCAAAAAGGGTATTTACGCTGTTAATAAAAGGTGGCTCATGAAATTAAAATAAACATAGCCCAAGTACCAGCCTCTGCAAGGTCAGAAACCGTATCGACTCTGGGGATCTAGGTACCAGACGCTGACTGGCAACATCTTTAGGAGTTACCCAGTGGTGACTCCAAGGGGATATTTGGGGGAGCTTAAACTCCTGCTCACTCTGATTCTTAGTCTAGGCAGTTTAGATTTCATACCCTTATTCCAAATGCTGTGTAAAAGTAGTTTAAAGCTGTTCCCCAAATCCTGCCATCAGGCAGATTGCCACCCCCATCCCTCTACACAGAAATGTTAAGGCTGCCCCTGAGACAACCGCTAGGGGACATTAGCTTTGCATTGTCTCCTCGACTTCCCCCTTGGATCACTGCAGAGAAGACGGTCCTGGGGAAGAAAGTCCATGTGACTCATCTTAGGTCATGATGTGACCACCCTTTGTCCAGGGTTATTGTTAAGTCAAGGTTGTCACACTAGGGGAGAGATAATTCCTCACCAGGAGAATTGGAGGTTGTTCTGCAAGGAAGGAGGCATGGCAAAAACTCATGTGTTCACTAACCTTGCTAAGAGAGGGACAATATTCCAGTGACATGGGCTGTGCCGACTCTTCAGGTACCTCTGGATGAGGTACTTGTACTAATGGTGGAGTCAATATAGGGTTGCCAAACCTGTTTTCCAAAAAGAGTGGGACATATAGATTTTTTATCTTGAGCCATTTTTAAAAGCTTTATTAAAAGTATAATTAATATGTAATAAACTGCACGTATTTAAAGTGTAGTATTTGATAAGTTTTGACATACATACATACCTGTGACACTGTTGTCATAGTCATGTAATGACCATCTCTGTCACCATATATTTGCTTCATGTCCATTTATAATCTCCCTCCCTGCCCTTTACAGCCCTCCAAATAATCGTTGATTTACTTTCCCTTACAGTAGATACCTTCGCGTTTTCGAGAATTTACATGATTGGAATCCTAAAATGTTAACTGTTTTTTTTTTCTATGTTTCAAAATTACTTTGAGATCCATCAATGATATTATGTGACTAGCTCATCTTTTTTTTTTTTTTTTTTTTTTTTGCAGAGTAATATTCTTATCTTTGGATATACCACTATTAGTTTATACATTCATCTGTTTACGGACCTTTGAGTTATTTCCCATTTTTGTCTATTGAAAATAAAGCAGGTATGAACATTTGTGCACAATTCTTAATATGGGAAAAAAGGGTTTTTATTTTTTCCTGCCTCAAAGGAAATCTTTATTAATCATGTATGGTTCACAGATTTTTTTAAAAAAAACCCAACTTTTTAGAAACGCACAGTCCCCATGAGTGGCTTCAGCTTTGCATCATGAGTCTCGTATTAAAAGAAAATCAAAGTGGTACGATTTTGATGATGATACTTCCTAAATAATCTTTTTTTTAATAAAAAGTCTGCTCTTTCCTTAAATGTTACAGCAAAACAGATATAAAATACACAACAAATTATAGTTTATATTTACAAAAAAGCTGTCAGTGCAGTGCAGTTATAGATCATAAACGTATTAGTCAATCAGTTTAGTATGAAATTGGTTTCCTAGTACATGATTGTGAAAAAGACATTTAAAAAATATCCAAAGATTTCATCTGAGTCTTACTTTCTACAAGAGAAAATTGTGATTTCCATTCATAAAGAGCATGCTCAGGCAAACCCATTCCCAAAGGCTGGGCGCCCCTTCCTCATCTTGTTTCCTCTGCTGATTCTAACCCTGCAGCATGATATGTTGTAGAGTAAAAGGCAAAGAACCATTTACCGAAATAGATGAGAGATTAGAGCCAACGTTGCTGAAGCTAATGTACTTTTCAAAGAGCCATTCCAAAAAAGAAGAGGTGCAGAATTGCTTTCACATGTTACATGGTTAAAACGATGACTATTAAACATTCTTCTCACCCCCTGTGGCCTCACCTCCAAGTGTGATGGGTCTACTTTAAGTTCTGATGGTGCAAATCCTGCCTCTCCTTGAGCAGAATTCAGCTTCCCATCGCTTCCGCCTGCTGATCCTCACTCCACCTCCTTGAGCTCATCCGAAGCAAATCCTTCAGATGTTTAATGTCAGCTTGCAAGTCCCTCCCAAGTCCCCATCTCCTTCTCCAGACTTTTCTGAGCTCTGAACTTATTTTCTCTCCCTGGGAGGCACTTGCTCCAAATGTTTATATGTCCAACTCCTTCTCACTCTTCAGTTCTCAGCTCAAATGTCATCTCCTCAGAGAGACCTGCTCTGAAAGATCTTGCTCAAGGCCCTCACCCCCAGCGCCTCCCTCTATCCACCACCCTCTTCCTCACACTTTTTATTGTAATCTGAAATTACCTTTTTCCTTGGCTTACTTTTTACTGTCTTTCTTCCCACTAAGCTGTAAGCTCCATGAGAACAGAGACTTTCTCTGCCTTTCTGTTATTGTACACTCATTGTCTGGAACATATAAAAGTCGCTCAATAAATATTTGTTGACTGAATTAACATATTAATAGTATGATTATACAGTTTTTATTGTAATATATAATATATATACAGAAACGTGCATATATAAAATTATATATATTGTTTAAGAAATGGTTGTAAAGTGAACTGTTCACCACCATCCAAGTCAAGAAATAGAACAGTATTGGCACCTCAGCAAGTGTCCCTGCACTCCATGTGTCTATTTCCATCCAAACCACCCCTTCCACCTCTGAGAGGTAACGACTATCCTCACATATATGATACTCATTTACTTGCTTTTCTTTGTAGTATTACCACCAATACACTCATCCCTAAACCATGTAGTTTAGTTTTGCCTGTACTTAGAGCTGGATATAAATGGAACTGTACTGTATGTACTCTTCTGCACCTTAATTATTTCAGACTTTGAACTTCTGGCATGATGGAGTGAGAAGGTTGACAAATCTCACCCTTAAAAAACAACTGTGAAGTTCATCAGAACCTCAAAAACAACCATTTCAGTGCTCTGGAAATTGACCAAAAGCATACTGATGCAGTCTCCTGAACTTTGGGTAAGAACAGCATGAGTCTGTGGCATTGTTGCCTGGGCTGCTCCCATCCCCTCCCTGACCTCCTGTTCTGTGGTGGTAGTTCACTCAGGTTGGGCCAGGCCATGAAAACCAGCAGCCTTGTGCTGCCACCAGAAGGGGTTCCTTGATTTGGAGCATTGTCCATTAAAGTGGCAATCTTTTTTTTTTGCTGAGGAAGATTCGCCCTGAGCTAATATCTGTGCCAATCTTCCTCCACTTTACATGTGGGTTGCTGCCACAGCATGGCTGACGAGTGGTGTAGGTCTGTGCCTGGGATCCAAACCTGCAAACCCCTGCCACTGAAGTAGAGTACACAGAACTTAACCACTGGGCCATGGGGCCGACCCCTAAAGTGTCAATCTTGGTGCTAAGCACATAGGGAGAGCCAGCAGCTCCACTAGCCTGAGCTTATGGTCCTATTTAGGGCAAGCAATGGACTAGCAGGCTGCCAAAACTTAACAGGGATGTCCAGATGTGAGACAGCCATGGGAGCAGAATACATATTCTTTTCAAGTGCACATGGAACATTCTCCAGGATAGATCATATAGTGAATCACAAAACAAATCTCAATACATTTTAAAAGATTGAAATCATACAAAGTTTTTCCTCTGACCACAACAGAATTAAATTAGGGATCCACGACAGTAAGAATTCTGAGTAAGCCTCAAATATTCGGAAATTAAACAACACACTTCTAAACAACCCCTGGGTCAAAGAAGACATCACAAAGGAAATTAAAATATTTTCACACTGAATGAGAATGAAAACGTAATATATCAAAGTTTACCAGATTTATTGAATAAACACTTAGGGGGAAATTTTTAGCTTTAAATGCCTATATCAGAAAAGAAGAAACGTCTCTAATCAATAACCTAAGCTTCCTCCTTAAGAAAGTAGGAGGTAAATAGTAAAGATTGGAGCAGAAATCAATGGAATAGAACCCCTCTCGCAATAAAGAAAAATCAGTGAAAGTGAAAGTTGGTTCTTTAAAAATATTAACAAAGTTGACAAATCCTTAGCAAGTCTGACAAAATAAAAGAGAAATCGCAAACTGCCAAAAATCAGGAATAAAAGAATAGATGTCACTACCAACCCTATAGAAACTAAAAGAATTATATGGCAATATTATGAATAACTTTATGCCAACAAATTGGACAATTTAGATGAAATGGACAAAATTCCTAGAAAGACACAAATTGCCAAAACTGACTGAAGAAAAAATAGAAAATACAGATAAACCTATTAGAAATAAAGAAATTGAACTGCTATGTTCATAGCAACATTATTCACAATCACCAAGGTGGAAGCAATCCAAGTGCACATTGACAAATGAATGGATAGCAAAATGTGGTATATACAGGAAATGGAATATTATTCAGCCTCAAAAAAAAGGAAATTCTGACACATGCTACAACATGGATGAATCTTAAGGACGTTACACTAAGTGAAATAAGTCACAAAAAGACAAATATTGTGATTTCATTTATACGCAGTGTCTAGAGCAGTCAAATTCATACGGATAGAAAGTAGAACCGTGATTGCCAGGGACTAGAGGAGAGAAGAATGGGAATTTAATGGGTATAGAGTTTCAGTTTTACAAGACGAAAAGAGTTCTGGAGGTTGATTGCACAACAATGTGAATAAATGTACTTAACACTACTGAACAGTACACTTAAAAATGGTTAAGAGGGTAAATTTTATGTTATGTATATTTTACCACAATTTTTAAAAAAAGAAAAAAGAAGCCTGCTTGGAGAGCACAAGACTTCAGCACTTGGTGCTACACCTGTATCAACAAAATGTACCCCCAAAAATTGAAAAAAAAGAGAGAGAAGTATAGAAATAAAATTAGCAATTAAAAATATTTCCACAGAGAAAAGTCCAAAACCAGAAGATTTTTACTGGTAAATTCCATCAAATATTTAAAGAAGAAATGATACCAAAACTTCACAAACTTTTTCCAAAAATAGAGGAGAGACTACTTCTAAACTCATTCTATCAAGCCACTACTTTCCTGTTACCAAAACCAGACAAAGACCTCACAAAAAAAGAAAACTACAGACCAAGCTCCCTCATGAAAATAGATACAAAAATTCTTACCAAAATATTAGCAAGTTGAATTTAGCAATATACAAAAAGGATTATACACCATGACTAAGTAGGATTTATATCTGGAATGTTAGGTTGGTTTAACACGCATTTCTGTAGAGTATATACCAAGGAATGGAATTGCTGGATTATAAGGTAAAAAATTTTGTAGATAAGGCTAGAGTGGTTTCCAAAGCAGTATGACTGCTGTTAAAAAAGAGAAGACAGAGACCCACAGGAGGAAGATGGCCACGTGAAGGCAGAGGCAGAGATGGGAGTGACCCTGCCACAAGCCTGGGGCTTCGCTCTTCCCTAGAGCTTTCAGGAGAGCTCGGTCCCCCCAACACCTTGGTTTTGGATCTCTAGCCTTCAGAAGTGTGAGAGAATAAATTTCTGTTGTTTTAAGCCACCCAATTTGTGGTAGTTTGTTATGGCAGCCCTACAAATCTAATACACCTTAGAAACGACAACCTTCGTATTTAACTTACCCAAGTCTAGAAGTCAACAAAAACTCGACCCTTTCCTGGACAAATAAGGAACACAAGGAGACCTCAAACAAGAACCTTTTATCACTCCTCCATTTCCTCTCTTCCAACTCAGATGCTTTTGTTGTGTAACACCCTTAAGTCAATCCCTTTCTCCCCTACTAGAAATTTTTATTACCATTTTATGCAGCTGACGCTTATTTTATTTAACCACATTCTCTACTTTGTGCCACAAACTTTCTCGCATCTCAGATCTTTTTTCGGCATCACTCTCTTTCTGCCTGAACCGCATCAACAGTTCCTGTAGTGAGAATCTGCTGGTGACAAATTCTCTCAGGTTTAGTTTGTCTTTTGCTGGGTACAGAATTCTGTTGTGGAGATTACTTCCTTTGGATACATTGAAGATACCAGTCCATTGTCTTCTGCCTTCCACTAGTGCTGTTGAGAAAACAGCTACCTGTTTTGTTAGAGGTTAGACTAACTGCCACGCCTTTGAAGGTAACGCATCTTTTTTTTCTCTGGCTGCTTTTAAGATTTTTCTCTTTACCCTTGTTTTTCTGAAATATTACTATCATGCATCTAGTTGCAGATTTTTATTTTATTTATTTTTTCTTCCAGTTTTATTGAGATATAATTGACATACAACGCTGTATAAGTTTAAGGTGTACAGCGTAATGACTTGACATTTGTATATAACGTGAAGTGATTACCATAATGTTTAGTCAACGTCCATCACTTCAAATAGTTAAAATTTTTTTTCCTTGTGATAAGAACTTTTAGAATCCACTCTCTTAGCAGATTTCTTTTTTATTTATTTGCTTGGGTTTCCTCGGATCTCTTTGATCCAGAGATTAATGTGTTTCTTCAGCTCTGGAAAGTTCTCAGCCATTTTCTCTTCAAACATTTCCTCTAACTTATCCTCTTTCCCTCCTTCTAAGGACTTGGTCAAATGTATGTTAGATTTCTCACTACACCCTCCTAGTGTCTTACTTTTTTTTAAAGTTTTTCCTACTCCGTGTTTCATGCTGGATAGTTTATTCTAACTTATATTTAATATATATTTATATATTATACATTAAATTAGATAGTTTTATATCTAAAATATCTCTTATTTATCAGTTCATTAATTCTCCCTATGTTTTATTCAATCTGCTGTTAAACCCGTTCACTGAGTTTTAACATTGATTATTTTAGTATTTATTTATAAAAGCTTTCTTTGTTTCTTTTTCAAATTCACTATGACAAATTTGATAGTTTCCTATAACATAATCAGTTTCCTATAATACACCCATTTCCTGTAGATATTATCTAGTTTGTCATTTATTTCTTCAAGCATGGTAATTATGGTGATATTTTAGTCTGTTCGATACTTTCCACGTCTGAGGAGAGGGCAGCCGTGTGTCTGCGTTCTGTTGGTTCTGTTGGACCTCATGATGGAGTGGTGCTTCTTTATGTTCCTGCTAATCTTTGACTGGATGCCTTCTTTGCCCTAGTAAAGTTATTTGTAGGGATAACCAAGGCCTGGCACAGATACGGCTGCCTCCTGAGAAGTTCTGGGTTTGCTCTGTCAGGTACCTGGGTGCACTATCAATTGAGTAGCACCTTAAACTATTTTCACAATTTGAAATTTCTTAGCCAACTCAGGCTGCGGGTACCTGAGTGTAGATCCTCCTACGGGCCAGTCTGGGGCCAAAAGTCTCCTGGATTTGGGGAAATAGGGACAGGTTTAGACTGACTTTGCCCTGACGTTGAAAATGTAGTGCTTTGAAATCCCAGCTTCTTATGAGGAGGTTTCCCAAGAAGTTTCAACTTGCCTGGCTTTGAGCCCTGACCTTCACTTCCTCTCGCCCCATGCGGCCCCTGAGCAGAAGCCCATGTGAGCAATCACCAGAAATGCTTTCCGGCACAAGTGCTTCAATGTCCAATATGCCACCTATCTCTCTGGTTACAGGTCTTTCTCCAAAAATTGGCCTGGGTACTCCCCACCTGTTGTTTTGGCTCTTCAGTTCTTTTTAGGAGATTTTGAAAATATTTAAACCAGGGGAGGGGGGGCAGAGAGTGTTGATCTGAATGACATAGCTGCCATGATTGGAAACTGGAAGCTCAATGATATTGTTTTTAGTCTCTCACATCCTTAATGTCCATGTTGGCATGGTATCCCCAGAACATAATGGAATTTGGGAGCTGAAATACTTATGAAGTACTCCACACACGGCTATGGACGAGTACAAAGGAAAATGAAGAGAAAATGAACTTTGTTTAGATTTCTTATCTAATTCCAGCTATCTAAGAATATGGCTCAAGTCTTCATGAAAGAACTGCCTGACTGTCTCAATGCTGTATGATTTCCACAAATCTTAATACAAGAAGCTGAGCTTATACAGTCTTTTTAAGTGTTAACATATTTACTAAAGAGAAAATAAATGAACAAATGATCAGGCTTGTGAAGAGAAACCTTCAAAGATACACAATTAAGGAATCAACAATTGCTCTAGTTCATTAGGAATAGAGGCTATATTTTATATTTTAAAAATATCAATATTTTCTCACACATGCCCCATGCAAAGTTAATGAAATAGAATATTTTCATGAAAATATTTTAAAATAACAATGCTATGAAAATTAAGACTACTGTGAAGACTAAACCAAAATGTAACCCAAATTATAAAACATTTTGGTCTGAAGATACAAGCATATTCTTATTGTCCTAAGATTACCTGCTGTAAAGTTTAAAATCCTTGTGACAATTGCAAGTGTCAACTTTCCTACTGATGTGGCCCACACGTTTCAAAACCCAGCCTCTATTCTATTTTATTGTATATGCTTTTTGAGGGATATAGTCCATTACACAATAAAATATTTTCTTTTTCTTACTTATGCAATACAAGCGTTCATTCAATTTTAGAGTGTAAGTACTGAGTTGATTGTTCTTCATTCTCTAAAAAGTCAAGTGAGGTAAGAATAATGGCCATAAAGTACATACCACAGAAAAGTTACTTCCTTTCCCTGTGGTTTCCAACAGTGATGATGAAGTCAGAGGAATGAATGTCACAGGGCCTTTCCAGGCCTGGGGCAGGGGTGCTTGGCAGCCAGGGCTTCTTTCCTCACGTGGTGCAAGCCAGACAAACCCCCCCCCCCACTCCACAGCCTCTAGATGGCGCACCTCAAATTCCATTGGTTTGAGTAGCTGACTAAAATCATCTTGGGTGATTCTTCCACACTGGTCTTGCACATATACTCAGAAATTGAAATCTCAAAGCGGGAAAGCAAACCTCTCTCAGAGTCAGCACAGTGGAGTGGTGAAGGGGGCAGCGTGGCCTCAGGGGGCAGCCTGGGATGGAATGTTGACTTCACCACCTACTGCCTTAGGATCTTGGATAAACTATCTCACCACTCCGTGCCTCAGTTTCCTCATTTGTTAGAGGAGAATAATGACTGTTTCCACCTCATAGACGTGCTGTGAGGAATAAATAAGATCATAAATGGAAAGAATTTGAACAGTCAATGGCATATAAAAAGTGCTCAATAAATGTTTGATATTAACATTCAGACTTGAGAAATGTTTTGCACAGGTTTGGTTACGTCACCTGGGGAAAGTAATATTCTTCAGAGAGAGTTTTGAATGTAGTTCAGAAATAATTAAATGACATCCTTGATTGAAATAGAAAGGCAATTAAGACAATGAAGCATTTTTCTCTGTGTTATCTAGGACATATTTTTCTCATTTTCCTCTTGTAATGGGAAAATTTGAACCAGTGAAATTTACACAGAATGGTGACAAATTACCCATCCTGAGGTTAATTGTTCCCCAACAAATGCATATCAAGTAGGGAAGGTGGATAAGATTCCAGAAGCTTCAAAATTCAACTCTGGGTAGCTTGATATTCGGGATCCAGGCAGGCCTGGGTGCTGCCAGCATATGATTTTGGAAAAGTTCTTTAATCCTCTGGGTCTCAGACTCCCTGACTATAAATTAGGGGTAGAAATATCGAACTGCTGTGGTGATATTGGCAGGCTTGTAGGTGATAGGCTATACAGTGCTATTACATAGTAGCTGAGCAACAACCCAAAGCTGACTTTGCCATATGCTCCAGGGACTTATTGTAAGAGGGAGCAACCTGTTCACATAAAATGAACCAATTAACCAAGCTCTATTCACTTTAAGATTTTTTTTAAATTAATTAATTATTTATTTATTTCCCCCAAAGCCCCAGTAGATAGTTGTATGTCATAGCTGCACATCCTTCTAGTTGCTGTATGTGGGATGCTGCCTCAGCATGGCTGGAGAAGCTGTGCGTCGGTGCACGCCCGGGATCCGAACCTGGGCCGCCAGCAGCAGAGCACGCACATTTAACCGCTAAGCCACGGGGCCGGCCCGCTCTATTCACTTTACCCAGGCAAATTGTCTCCCAAATGTGTGTCTTTGGTTATCCGGGATGGGGCACAAAACAACCCGGATATGTGTCTAGGAATAGGGTAGTGGGATGGAGAGAGAGGACAGGGAATATTTAGAATGTCGTGGAGGTTGCATCCATTAATTTTTCCATATACATGATTATTTATCTGATGGTGTATTATTTATTTCACTAACATGTATTGGGAAAGCTCTATGCTGGATGAATTACCCACAGTCCCTGTCTTCAAAGGCACGTAGGGAAGAAGGGGAAGTGTAATATTTATAGAAAACCGCCTATGTGGCTGGGTATTATATCTGTTGGTTCGAAACCTCAGGAGCTTCCCGGGTGAAATCTGAAACTAGCCCTCGTACACGGAGAGCAGGAAGAGACAGAAAAAAGAGGCAGACCACTCCAGATTGGTAGGTGGCAGATTTAATAAGCAAGGGAACTTACATATGAGGCTTGTCGTGGGTGGCTGGAAGATGAGTAGATCTCTGCACGCACCCACTAGAATCTTAAAAGTTTATATAGAGGTCTCAGTGGGGTTTATTCTGTCACGTATACTGTCCAGATGGTCTCAACAACACGTTGCTCTCTCAAGGTTGCATCCTTGAAAACAATTCCCACTGTGGGAATGGTGGGCAAAATGTACATTTCAAGGACGATGGGAGGGGGTGAGGAGGTTCTGATTGCCGGAGTCCAGCTTGAGGGTCAACTGGTGGTCACGTCCTCTCAGTGATCTTCTCCAGCAATATCAGAGTAGGCTAATGCTGAAACAACCCTAAAATCTCAGTGACTTAAAATAATAGAACATTGTTTCTTGCTTGTATAAAGTCTATTTCGTCATACAGTCATTCAGGCGCCCAGCTTCCTTCCACCTTGTGATTCTGATATATCCTAGAGCAGGGGTCAGCAAACTATGGCTCGTGGGGCAGACTTGACCTACTGTTTGTGTAAATTTTTTTTGTAAATAAAGTTTTATTGGAACACAGCCACACCCATTCATTACGAAACGCCTATGCTTTGTAGTTGCTCTCACACTACAACGGCAGAGTGAAGTACTTGCAACAGAGACTGCATGGCGAATGAACCCTAAAATATTGACTGTCAGGGCCTTTCCAGAATAAGTTTGCTAAGCCCTGCCCTAGAACACTGGAATCTTGTCTTGGATTCTCTGATTCAGCCCAGGGGAGAGAACAGTGGAAGACTGTGTGGGAGGTTTTTATGAATTATGTCTGCAAATGGCTTGCATCAATTCCACCTACGTTTTGTTGGCCAGCACTCAGTCATATAGCCATACCTAGCTGCTAGGGGAGCTGAGAAATGAAGTCTAGTAATGGCCCAGGAGGAAAACACATAGCAGTTCTCCACAGACTAATATTGCACTAGACTCTTCCATTCATTCTATCCCCTTTCTTCCTCAAAACAATTGTTTAAAATAAGTACACTACTACTTTGCAGATGAAGCACCTGAGGTTCAGAGAGGTTAAGCAACTTGCCTTAAGGTTGCCCAGCATCAAAATAGTGGGGATGAGGATTAGATAGTCAGGATATTTTGCTCTGAAGCCTGTGCTAGTCTTTCTGAAAACAATTTTTTTAAATTGTGATAAAATATACATAACATGTACCATTTTTAAGCATCCAGTTCAGTGTCATATAAAATATATTTGTGAGAGTGGGAGGTTTCCTAGATTTGACAGAAATTGAAGCTTAGGGCTTTTCATTTCAATGATAATCTTAAAAAGTTAAGTGTAGTCAGACTTATCTGGGTAATTACCTTAAAACGGAGTGTTGCCACAAAATTTCCAAGCTCAAATTTTAGTTTGTGTTTGTTGATGCCAACAGTGATTTTTATTTGTCATAGGCTGCTAAGAAAGGGACACAGGTGACTTTGATACTAGAATGACTCTTTTAAGCTTTTCCTACATCATATGAATTAAGGATGCTTTTCGGTAGTTCAAAAAAAGAGAAAGAATGGTGACATTACACAGGACATAATTATATAGACATGCCTCGCCCAAAAGAATCTACTTTATTGAACTTAGAACCATGTTGACATTTGAGTGGCAATTTAGTTTTCACAAAACAGTGTCATCCAGCACATTTTATTATTGTTCATGTATAAATCTTTGGTTTTGGGGTTTTCATTAACTTTGTAATTTGGTTTCACAGCTGTTTAAGCGTTATAAAGAATTTATCCCTATTTTTATGCTTGTGCATATTTAAGTAAGATAGTAAAATTAATTTAAATAAAAACATGAGAGATCCAGGAGAATATTTTCTCTTTAAAAGGTATGTGTATATGACTCAAGTTTATGAGAGTCCACCCCACAGAGATAATTCCCTTTTACAAAAGACTTAAATTTGAATTAGGAAACTGTACCAGTCAGGACAGACTAAGTTAACCTGCAATAACAAGCAAACCCCAAATCCCAGTGGCTTGAACCACTAAACCACTTGCTTACATCAAATCCGTTGCATACGGGTAAAGAATGCCTGTCATTGTGATCATGACAGCAGGACCCAAACTGAGGATCTACCCAGTAATAACCTCTGGTTATGGGGAGCACGTATTCGAATACTCTGGGGGTTCTCTCATTGCTAAGTAAATGCTCAGGCTTAAGTGAGGCAGATGACCACACCTAACGTCAGGGATAGGACTACAATCTTTTTAGGTCCCCAGAGGAGAGAGAAATCAGGAATCAGGTGACAGCAATAATGTCTGCAACAGAAAGCATCCTGCATCTTTCTGTAAAGGAGTGCCCTGTGGCCTGGTTTCAATACTTTCTATTTCCTCGTAAAATTGTAGACAGCTTTCTTAATTTCACAGGCAGCTGTGGCTCTTAAGTACAGACAAACCCTGCTGCTTGCTAGCCACGTAGCACAGGTACATCTAACCCTCAGCTCCTCCCCGTGAAATGGGGGAGAAATGTCAGTTGCATGGTTTGTTGAAAGGAGTCTGGGCAATAATTCATGTGAAACCTCTTTCTCAATTGTAAATTATTGTCCAAATGAAGGGAATAGTATTGTCTCTGGCAATCAGTCATGCCACATTAAGGATAAAGAACAGATAGTAATGATTTCACCCTATAGCACTTGTCACACGATCAATATTTTCTCACAAAAAGTTTCCTGAAGATTCACAAGAAATTTCCTTAGGTGATCTGATAATGAAAACTAAAGAGAATAGTTCTCCAATAAAAAAAGTAAAATTTTCCTCTTGGCTAGAAAATGACAAAGTATTTTACATGGCTCTAAATCTATATGGCCCACTTTTCTAGCAGTATTCTCATTAAAAAAAATTGAATTTGAAGAAAAGAAGCACTGTCTGTCTTGCCTAAGAGGCAGTTGTTTTAAATTGGGATTAGTATGAAAAAATTAAAAATGTTTCACAAAATAGTGCTGGGGATAGAAACATAGGAAGATTCTTATATTGTAGCATCAACTCCTGAAACTCATATCACACAAATATCTCAGAATTCTAACTTAGTAGAACTGGATGGCATCCTGAAGACTATCTTGTCTAACACTCTTATTTTCCAGAAGAAGAGAGTAAGGTCTGGAAAAGTTAAATGACTTGCCCTAGATCGTGTTCCTTAAACACAAGTTGATTAGTCAAGTATTTTTCTCTTTCACCAACCTGAAATGATAGAAATGAACACAATGGAGGAAGAAATGCTTTTCTGTTCCCTCATACAATTGCTAATAAAGTCTTCTAATCAGAACCTCCGGAACTCCCTTCATTGGGTATCTGCAAGCGGGCAAAGGGCCCACTTGAAATTCTTGTGGAAGTCTAGCAATGATTTTGAGGCTCTTTTTGAACATTTCTAAAATTTAGTTGTTTTCCCCATTTCACAGTTTTCCAAATGATGTTTTGACCCACAGGAAATGTATGAACTGAGTAAGAAAATGAGATGCAGACTTCTAGTTGAATAATTTCATTATCTGATTATTCTATTTAATTAGATGTGGAAGGCTACTTTTCACTCCAGGAGAAAAATTTTCACATTGTCCACAAAAAGAAAATGAAAGATGAGTTACCTTCCTAGGCATATTAGTCAGGAGAAGCTTGGTTATGCTGTAGTAAAGAAAATGTTTGGGACTTAACAGTCACAAAAGATTGGTTCTTATTCTTACTAAATGTTTGCCATGGGTTGGAGGGGTCTCCACTCCACGTTATCTTTGCAAAGAGTGACAGACCGAAGGAAACTCCATCTGGAGGTCCCTAGCAGCTGTGGCGTGAGGAAGGGTATTCTGTGACTTGCACACTGGCTCTTACAGCCTGTAAATGACACATACCACTTCCGCTAATTCCTCCTTTGTCAAAGCAAATCACAGGGTCACATCTAAATGCAGAGGGATCAGAATACTTCAATCTTACTAGGTGCCTAGAAGAAGAAAAACCATAATTTTGGTGAACATCTCTGATGGCTAACATACTAGGAATAAAAAAAGAAAAGAAAATGGAATAGATCCCCCAAACTGTCAAAAATCAGTGTCTCACACCATCAATATGAATAAAATCCCCAATCAGGGACAATAAAATATCTGTCAGCTGTACAATAAAATCTCTTAACATTAATTTGCTGGAGGTAAAATTTCCTGAATCCATTTTTTCGTCTTCATACAAGAGTATTGCATAGAATGGGAAGCAGGTACAAATGAACTAAACCAAATTGGGGCTGGGCTGAAGTTTCTAGAAATGCCTTGTGGGCCAGCTAAATGGGGAGGCACATTTATGCCTTTCGTGGATTTTGTTAGACTCATTTATCTGAGGAGAAATCGTTTCCTTTTTTTTTTTTTTTTTGTGAGGAGATCAGCCCTGTGCTAACATCTGCCAATCCTCCTCTTTTTTTGGTGAGGAAGACTGGACTTGGGCTAACTTCTGTGCCCATCTTCCTCCCGCGGCCACAGCATGGCTTGCCAGGCAGTGCCTTGGTGCGCGCCTGGGATCCGAACCGGCGAACCCTGGGCCGCCACAGCGGAGCGCGCTCACTTAATCGCTTGCGCCACAGGGTCTGCCAGAGAAATCGTTTCTTTAGGACGTAACTGTACTAGTCAATAGAGTCTTTCTAACATAATTTGATGGTAGGAAAATTATCACCTGATCAGACAGAAAATTCATTTTCACTTAAATCGCTAATAGGAGTAATTTTTAAATGGGTCACTCTAAAAAAAGACCCTGAACTTTTAAAACTTAGCCTTTTTGGGAAATGTCTGAAGGTCTGGAATATGTTTAAACTCTCCTGATTTGTTTCCTTTAGTTGGGTACAATCATTTGCTTAGATACATATTTTTAAACTTTTAATGTATTACTAGCAACAAAGTGTTTCAAGTGGGGAAAAACTCAAACTAGCTCAGAATGTCCCCTAAATTAAAAAATAGAGTTTTGTACTTTCCAGAATAATAAGCACTTTTATAGTCTTTCTTTAAGTCTTTCTTGGTAAAAATCTACAAAGCAGGAGGAAAGGGTGAGAGTCCAAGTCTGCTGATTTACTGTCTAATTATCTTTCCCCCCTGCCCCTTAAAATTTTATAACAGAGCAGGGTTAGCATTAACACTCCAACCACAATAAACTAAACATATTTTATTATATATTTTATGTCCAAGATGAAAATCAAGATATAATAGTGAGATAATTTTATACAGAGTTATGGTGAATTCTATGTTACTAGGGGTAAGTCAATTTCGTGTTGTGTTTTAGTTTTTTAAACTATGATTAATAATTATATTAATAGCAAATTTTTATTGAGTATTGACTACAGTACGAGGGGCTTTATCAAGAACTTCACTTTTTTTTTTTTCCTGGTTTAATCCTCACAGCAAAGCTTTTACATGTGAGGAAGTTGAGGGTGAAGTGATTTGACCAAGGTCAACTACCTAGTTAGTAGTGGAATACTCTTTTGGGATGAATTATTGTGGTAATACTTCACTCAAGCCATCTGATAATTGCAGTGTTTTTCTAGCCCAACTCTCTTGGAGAAGAATTTAAATTGGCAGTGGTTCATTTATTCATAAGTATATAAATGCCCACTCTGTGCCTGGTCCTGTCTTAAAGCCTGTGGATATAGAGCTGAATAAGACTGGAAGGCACAGAGGTTAAGAAGAATTGGCTCTGGCATCAGATAGAGTTGGGTTGGGCTCTGCAATGCGACCTTGGACGGGAACTCTCTCAGTTTCATCTGCCAACTGAGAAATTATATTGATGCTTACTTAACGTTTTGCTGGGAAAATTAAATGAGATAATGAAAGTAAAGTGCTTAGCATAGTACATTGCATAAGAAGTGCTCAGTAAATACGTTTTATTGTTATCGTTGTTATTGTTGTTGCTGTAAGCAACAATAGTCATGGTTGGGGAGCTCCCTGATTAGGGAGGGGAGAGAGACATTTAAACAGTATTCCTGTCCACTGTGGTATGAGCACTAGGGAAATCAGGGGAAGGCACGAGTGACTGCCTAGAAGGGGTTTGGGAAGGTTTCACGCAAGAAGTGAACTTTGAGCTGGTGATTGTAAGAGGAACCGAGCTCCTCCAGGCGGAGAAGGGCGTAGACATTCCGGTCGTGCACAAGGTGCGGCGGTACCGCGTGTTTGCGGAGACGTTCTAGTGAGGGAAGGAGGAACGGCGAAAGCGAATGGAAAACCAGTAATGGGAACTCGGGGGCCTGGACCTGGAGGGGCTCTGCCTTCGGTGGCAGGACGGGAGGGAGGCTGGGGGATCGCGAGGTGGCGCTGTGGCTCCACGTAAGGGGACGATTCGGGAGCCCGCGGCTCACCGCCTCTCGGAGGCCGCCCTGGGCCGTCTTGGTGGGGTTGGCACCACCTTCCTACAGCCACCAAATAATGACGGTGATAATAAGCATATAACAATAAGCAAATAACCCGGAAGCGGTCTCTTTTAGGACACACGGTATCAATAATCACAAACTGTCCGCAAGGAACAATTAAGAGCGCGGAACTGTCCAGCAGGGATCCTTGTGAGCGCAGTCCCGGTAATTTGCGGGCCCCAGCGGGAACCCGCCTCTCCTGCCCCGAGCCGAGAGGGGCGCTAACCCGCGGCCTCCGGGCTGGTCCCGCGCCCCAGAGGCGGCTCCCAGCTACCTGCAGGCCGAAGGAGCAACAGGTTCCACTCCTACCCTGGGGCGCTCAATCTGCATCCTGCCTGCTCCTTTCCTTTGACTGGATCTGAGATTTTTTGGGACTTTTTTGCTGGGTTTCACATGCACGCATGGACACACGAACCACGTGTGAGCCCAGGCTCAGACAGAAGTGTACGATGCTCTTGCAGACATACTCACACGTATTTCTGCACATGCACACCCACTCGCATAAACGAGACACGTCTACACGTGTCATATGCACACACTATACACACTATACTCACGCTTCTGTGCAACAATCCTCTTGAAGCACACGCATACACATGCACCCAAGTGCGCGCTGTCACAGGCACACACTCACATTGCACAGGCCCACAAATATGCAGCCACTCTTCGTTCATGCAAACATATTTGCACACTCACATCACATGCATCTCGGTAGCCAACAAAGACCTCCAAGCGCTGAGCGATGCGTAAATATCCAGTGAATTGCGCCTCAGAGGAAATATACGCTCGAATTTTTCGCGACCTGGGCATCTCGAGCTCGTCTGCTAAACTCCCTTTTCCCACTTTCCCCTAAGCAAACAAGCCTTCTCTTCCCGCCTTCCCCTCCAAATCCTCCCAGGCCTCAGTTTCTTCCATCCAGGTTTGCGCTACTGAAGGGATGCTAATTTCCAAGCAGCCAGGGATCCCGCTTCTCCCACCCTGGAGCCTCCTTCCGCCGAGGGACTGAGGACCCCTCGCTGATCACGCGGGCTGGAGAACTGTGGATAAGGGCCAGGGGTGGGGTGTGGTCGCGCCCAGGGACAGCCTTGGACTGGGAGATCCTTTCCGGCAGTGCCCCCAACTGTATTCTCCCGGCTCAGAATGACTTTAGCTTTTAGCTGTCTATAGTCGTGCCAAGGCCATATGATCTTCCTCCATTAAGGCACATCCGCAGGTGTCCTGATTTCTGCCCTCGGATGGGCGTCGCAGGCATCCCCGCAAAGTCTTGTGTTTAGTCTCTTTCAATTAGGGACTTTGCGCCTGGAGCTCTAAGACCTGAGCTAGAACTGGGAGAAGTGATTGACTGGAGGTCACCTAGGAAATGTAGCAGAGCCAGGCGTGGAGCTGGCACAACCCTGGCGCGCCCTGTCCCGGGCAGCCCCGAAGACGCGCGTGGGTATCTGACGGCTGGGATGCGCATCCAGTCTGAGCCTTAAGACTTTTCAGAACCCATTCCCCTCCTCTCTCCCCTCTGCTGCCTGTCCTCCGGAGGCAACTTGCCCCTTTGCTCCTTTGTCATCCGGGGACTGGAGAGCTCCAGGGATCTGCTAGCGTTGGGGGGCAGGCACCAAGGCGAATGCGGGAGATACGCGCACCCGCTGGGTGAGTGGTTTGGGTCCAAGGTTCAGGGCACAGGCTCTGGAGAAATTCCGGCTCGGCGACTTTATTAAAAGTGTGGCGGTGGACAGGTTGTTTCACTTCAATCACAGGGCATCGGTTTCCTCACCTGTAAAATGGTAGTGGTCTTACCTGCCTTCGTGTTCTGTTGTGGGAATTCGGTGAGTGTATGCCGGTAAAGCCTTATTCAACAATTGGGATCTATTATTATCTGGGGACCGCCCCAGGGGAAACCCAAGAGAGTCTGCAGGCTCAATCCGAGAAAGGTTTGCTAGAACCCCTTGCCCCAAGCCCTCGTCCCGGGCAGACCAAGCGCTCCCAAGCCCGGGACAGAGCCCCCACGGTGTTGTTTGCCTGATCTCTACCTCCTAGCTGTCTTCGTCCCGCTCTAGGCCTCAGTTTCCCTGTTTGTACTATGGGAAAGGCACGCTCCCAGGGGCTGAAAGTGTTGGTCAGACTGGGTGAGCAAACGGAGCCTTCTCTGCATCGCTGGGGGTCGGAAACAGGGGTCAGGGTGCGGGGAAATGCCCCTTTCCCTTTGTCTCTTGCAAGAGATGGCTGAGAGTAAGGAGGGAGGACAGATGGATTTCCGGTGGAACCCTGGCCTGTTGCTCCTACGCGTTCCCGAGGGCAGTGGGTAGAGGTCTTGGAGGGGCAGGGGCAGGGTGTTGCGCGCGGGCGGCCGGGCGCATTGCTCGACCAGCCTCGCCGGCGTCTGAGTGCCGCTCAGAGCCCGCTGCGGAGCTGTGCCCGGCTCGGGGCTTCACTTTCCCAGAGCCTTAGGCCGCCACCCACTCTTATCCCTCTCCTCCTGCGGGTAGCGCCTTGGCCTCTGCCCACTCCCGCCCGCGACTCCAGGCCGCCAGTCGAAGCCTTCGGAGCGGGCCGCTTGGCGGAGGGACTTGGCGCCGTTGGCCTTAATCACCCCATCTTTCCTTTTCCCTTCTTCCCAGCACCGAAGGAGAGGCGTCTTTCCTCCGGTCTCTCTCTCTCTCTCTCTGGCTAGCGGCAAAAGGAAGGGGGCATTTCCCTAGACTGGCGGCTCTTCTGCGGGCGCGTCTTTATAAGGCGAACGGAGATCGAGGGAATTTTCTAAGTGGCAGGTCCCAAGTCTGGCCTCCTGGGGGCGGACGAGCAGAGAGGATTCCCTCTTTTCCCGGGACGTCCCCGCTAGTCCTAGTTCGGCTGTATTTATCTTGTCTCTGCTCTTTTTGGGGGGCGGGTATGTTTCCACTTGCACCCCGGAAGTTACTACGGCCACTGACGCCCTTCAGGAAAGGGAATTGGTTTCCCTGTGCCTTAAGAGGGGTGGGAGAGCCAAAAGTGAGGAGGTTTCAAAGTTCGGGGTGGAGGGGGGCTTGCTCACTGGGTCTGAGCTTCCTCCAGCACGAGAGACCCAGAGGGCTGGGCAGCCATGTCTGCCATTTGGAGCGATTGAGAGGGAGGGGCAGACGCTAATCCCCACCACGGAAGAAACTCTGAGAAGCTCAGCGGGAGACTTAACCCCAGGAGAAATAGCAAGACTTTCCAATTGCTCCTTCCACATATAAACCCGTTCTGCTGTATATTTTCCTTACGCACAGGTTCTTTTTCCCTCACTTTCCTCCTCCCTAATTCTGCAGGTCTGGACAAGGCCTGGAAATCTGCATTTTTAACAAATGCCCCCCCCCCCCACATATGATTAGGCTGATGATCTGGGTTTGGGGATTACTGTTATAAGCTACCCTGAAGTCATACCATAGATACGTTATAGAGTCTGAGCAATACTGTACACACAATTCTATCACTTCACAGGAGCTGTGACTATTAATGCAAAAAGGATGAAGCCAGTCTCAGTCTATACTTTACAGTCACCCCTCTACACATACACTTTGCTTTCTGGAGGTGGTGCTAACTTTACACGAGGGAAGATTGAAAAGCGTTTAAGGCTCTTTCAGAGTTTAAATTGCAATGGCTAGTTCAATATTCACCAGAAGAAATCCACAAAAAGCTACTGCTCTGCTGGCCCGGGTGTCATTCCCAGTTTTCTATCACCCTCTCTGGCTCTTTTCCACCTTCTCTTTAGCCTCCTTCCTACTTAAACATTTATTACTGGGTGAGAAATCCAGGTTGAAAGCACAAGGACACCCAGAAGAAAACCTATGAATACACCCTGCTTGATTAAAATAAAGTACACTCACCATCCCAGGGGAAGTACCTGCTGCTTCCGCACAGCCAAAGGGAATTAGTCTTATCAAAAGATTCCTGCCCCTTTTATTTTTCCTCCTTCTATGGCCTGGCGGATGTGATTGCCTCCCTCTTAGTTGCTGGAGATTACTGGCTCTGGGGCAGGAATTGGGGCTGCTGAAGGCTTCCTCTCTGGGCCAACTTCTCTTTTGAATCAGGCAGCTTCAGGCCCCCAACAAACATCATTTGCAGAGTGCTTCTGGATTCTGCTTGACGCCCCGGAAATCCATCTGTTGTGTGCCTCTCACTGATCCTGGTCCTCAAGAGTGGCTGTGTCTCTTGTTTCTCTGGCACCTTTGCCACCTCCCATTGGCAGTGATCTGATCCCCCATTATGTGTGTCCATCACAGGGGTATGTACCCCACCAGACTCAACTTGGAGCCCTGAACATTGTTTACTGGAGAGTAAAGTGGAGGCTCAGGCAATTAAGGAGAGGGAGGCCTGGGTCTTATGCCAGGGCTATCTGGGACTCATTGATAGGAGGGTGGCCTCTGCTTCCTGGTGCCCCTTTCTTGAAGGATCCCCTCAGAGCAGGCAGAGGATGGTCCAGGCAGGGGAAGGGATTGGCTCTGGGGACACTTTGAGCCTTGGAGGTTAAGCCTGGAGCTTTGGGAATTTTTCAGCGGGCCCAGTTTCAATTGTGCATTTCAATTCTAGAGGGATGGAGGAGGTCCAGCTCCCCTTTTCCCCTCCCCACAAACCTACAATTCTTCCAGTCTCTCCACCAACATACCTCTCCTGAACTCTGTGCCAGGAATTCTGGTAGATGCTCTGGGGATCCTGATAGATCAGACAAATCTCTTCAGGAGTGTCTTGGAGGAGATGGCAATAATTATGGTACCAGGAATAAAGTGCTCAGCACATCAGCGGTCCAGATTAAATGATATAAGAGCTGGGCTGGCTTTGTGCACAAGAGATAAAGCAGTGTTTGAGGACAGTGGCCATGTACCCACAGGCCTGAAACACAGTCTTTCATCTAGTTTAGGAATCCGGAAGTGGATCCCACTTTTCTGCTCTGCCAAGAGCACAAAGCATAACTCTTGCTGGTCTCCATTCCATTCAACACGGGCATGTGTACTTTTCCACCACTGACCCCACGAGCTTCCTAAATCAAAGGGCCAAGGAAGGCCGGCAGAAAGGGGACCTGGATTTCTGGCAGAGAATTTCTCCCAAGGAGTCCTTAGCAGATTTGGCTGCAGTCAGGGAGTTCCTTTGAGGGCAATGAAACAGAAGTTCACCATGTGCTTATTAGAGGTTACAACCTGCTAAAAAATGATGGGGCACATTACCCAGAAACATCTAGCTATTTCCTTTGCTAGCCACAAGCATATATGCCGAAAAGTGTGAGGCAGGAGACCAGCTCTTCTTCCCTCCCTCCCTTCCTTCCTTCCTATGGCAGGGGCAGAAGTTGGGGAGGGTTTGTTCAAGCCCTCCATTTTAACAGAAAGAATGAGATGGCGAGAAACCCTACACCAAATAACCAACTAATCAGAGACTAATCAGTTATTGCGCTGGTAGTTACTCTAAAGAAAAAACTACTTTGGGGGCGGGGGTGGAGGAGGGGTTGGGGACTGAATCTGAGGAAGTTTTAAAACGCATCCTGAAACAGCTCTAGTGAGAGTGTTCATTCCACCGTTTACATATCCCGCAGATTGCTCGAGAGAAGTGAGCATGTGAGGATAGTGCCTATCGCCGGCGGCCTCGAGGCTAGCGGCTGAGTGAGAAGCGTTTCAGAGGCCAGACTAGGGGCAGAGCCCAAGTTCGCCTCCCCGAGGATCCACAGCGCCTCGCTTGCCGGGGCCAAGGGTCCAACCACCCCTCCCAGCGTGGACGCACTCCCCTCCGCGAGCGCCCAGCCCCGACCTCGCGCACCCATTTTCCGCCCCACCACCCTCTCCTCAAAGCGAAGAGGTGGGCACCTGGGACTCGCGTCCTGCTTTTTCTGCCCGGGCTTTCCTGTCTCCTCCACTTTTTGCCCCGGCGTCCCAGAACAGCGGAGCAGGACGCGGCATCGGCCCTGGAAGGGCGCAGCCTGTGAGCCTCGAGCGCGCTCAGGGCGCGGCGAGGATGCTAAACGCACCGCCAAGGCCAGGATGCAGACCCCAGCTCAAATTCCTGAGAAGAATATCCCTCTCCCCATCCTTCTGTTCCCCTCTCCTGTCCCCGTCTGCCCTGCTCAGCCCCGCTCCTCCCCAGCTCAGACGCCGGCGCTCAGAGATCCTTCGCTCGCCACTTTGAGAGGAACTTTGGCCGGCTCCCCTGCGCCACCCGGAGAAGGATGTTAATGAGGGAGCGTGGCCCCGCGCTGCGAGCCGGCAGGCTCCTGAGCCACGATTGGCTGCGGCGAGGCGGAAGGATGACGTTATGCAAATGACGGGGCGGATCTGTGAGGCGCGGACCCCGCCTCCTCCCTTTGGGGTTAGTGTGCTTGTGTTTAGCTCTGGGGAGAGTCAAACTGGATTCCATAGGGAAAGCCTGCAAATCACTTCTATTTTAGCAAGGAGAAAACAGAATCTCCATCCAGCAGGGTCCACCCCTCTCTCTTTCTCCCTCTCCTCTCTCTCTTTCTCTCTCTCTCTGTCTTTCCCTCCCCCCTTCCTCTCTCCCTCTCTCTCCCCCCTTCCCCCCACCCCACTCTCCCTCTCTGGTGTATCTGTCTACGGCAACCGGCGTGCTCCTCATCTATACGCACTGAAAGGAAAGAAACATCTTTGGTTGGGAGAGAAGGAGGAAAAAAAAAGAGAGAGGAAAAAACTTGCCTGGTTGTGGAAAATGACACTTGAAGTAGCAAAGCCGGCAGCGCGAGTTGAGTCTATTGTTTCTTAAATTGCCATCAGGGCTTTTTTTTTTTTCTTCCTGCTTCTTCAAGTGAAGGGTACCTCTACAAAAGGAAACTCCAGCCCCTCCTGTCCTCCACCGGCCTGTGATCATTACAAAAAAAAAAAAAAAAAAAAAAAAAAAAGCACCCAAACCAAAAATTAACCAACCAAACAACCCCCAACAGCCAAGCATACATCTCTATTTTTTTTATTTTGGTCTTTTCGTTGGATTTTCCCCTCTTTTTTTCTCTCCTTTTTTTCCCAGGTTATCGCTCAGTTTTGAGCGAAGGTTTACATTTTTTAAAATTTTGCTTTTCAGCCCGCCTTGATCTTCTAGCGCGAGTTCATCGTCTCAAAAAAAAAAATCTCTGGCTGGCGTTTTCTTTCTTTTTTTTTTTTTTTTTTTTTTTTTTTAATATTTTCAAGGGGGAGGAGATTTTCCACAAGAAAAGGTTGTTTTCATGTTTGGGATTCAGGAAAGCATCCAACGGAGTGGAAGCAGCATGAAGGAAGAGCCGCTGGGCAGCGGCATGAACGCGGTGCGGACGTGGATGCAGGGCGCCGGGGTGCTGGACGCCAACACGGCGGCGCAGAGGTGGGTACCGCTCGGGGACCGCGGCCGGGGAGGCGAGCCGCGAGCAGTGGAGCCGGGAGGAGGTGGCGGCGGCGGCCGCCGCGGGCCGGGCCGCGCTCGTGCGGCCGCAGCTCCGCTCCTCTAGCCCCCGGCGCTGCGCGCTCCCCGGCCGCGCTGCTTGGTAGCCTGCGGCCGGAGAGCTGCCTGCGAGGAGCCCACGCTTTGCCTGCACTTTTCCCGGCCTCGTCTGTGACTGTTTTCATTTTGTTTTAAGCCAGAAGAGGCGTCTCACCAGCATGATGTTGGATATCTGTTATTTTTATGTGATTGCTCTTTCTTTTCAGGCCGGCTTTCTCTTTCTCTCTCTCCTCTTCTTCTTTTTCTTTTCTTCGTTCTTCCTTTCCTTCCTCCTTCTTGTTTTTCTTTCTTACTTCTTTCCTTTCTTCCCTCCTTTTTAAACTTTCTTTCCTTCGCTTCTCCTTCCTTCCTTTCCTCCCTTCCCTCTCTTCCTTCCTCCTTCCGTCCTTCTTCCTTCTTTCCTTTCTTACTCCTGCTTTCTTTATTTCTCTCTTTTTTCTTTTCCCTCCTTCCCTCTTGTCCTTCTTTCCTTCCTGTTCCTTCTTCACTCCTCCCTCTTCTCTCTTTTTTCTCCTTTCCTTACCTCCCTTTCTCTCCTTTTTTCGCTCTCCATTTCTCCCCAGAATCTTCTCTTATTTCTCCCATCTGGTTCTGCCTCCTTCTCTAGCTTTACGTTTTTCTCAGTCCAGCCGGAGAGCAACTCCCAACTTTAATTCTGACATGTCCTAAACGTCTTCCCCACCCTCTGTCACCATAGCCCCTTCTAACCCCTCTCCCAGTCTCAGTTCCTGGGATGCTAGACTGTGTGGCCTGGAGGCACTGCCCTTGGAGAGTGACCTGGGCGAACTTTCCTGGGCACCCTCAGCACCCTTTCCATGGACTCCTGGTCCCAAGTGAGAAATGGCCTTTTTTTTTTTTCAGGCCACAAGATGGACTTGGGGGAGTGGGAAATCTGGTGGCCCTAGGCCCTGTCCGACTCAGAGAGGGCGGAAGGGGAAGAAGGAAGATGACTAATTACATCATTCTCATCTTCTCTGGGCTGGGGACAAGTGTCCACAACGCTGTTCCCATCCCCGCTGAGTATAAAGATGGGGGTGGTTGGTAGTGAGAGTGAGTTAGGTAACTAGGCTGGAAGTGAAAGTGTGTGTGTGTGTGTGTGTGTGTGTGTGGCGCGTGTGTGTGTGTTTGAGCGCGCGCCCTTGTGTTGGGCAGGTCGGGCTGTCAGTGGCCGCCCTGCGCCCTTGGCGCCCCAGCCTCCAGCCCCCCGGCGGGCGCGCTCAGCCGGCAGCAGCCCTGGTCCATAGCATTTCTGGAATGAGTGTGAGGATTTCTGCGGAACCTCGAAACTTTGTCAGGACAGGTCTTTAAAAAACACTCGCAGTTCCCTTTCCCACAGCGACCACCCCTGACAGCTCTGAGTTCCACCCTCAGATCCTTTTTCTCCATATGCTTTATTTGGGGGGACATGTGGCTTCATGAGGCCGGGCACCCGCGGTTGCCCGGGGCGCATGAGGTTTCCCGGATGATGGCTGCTGCATCGAGCAGCTGAGCATATTCCCCATCCAGTCTCACCTGCCCACGGAGCTGAGACCGGAGATTCGAGGGGATGGCGGGAACCAATTCCCATGCCCCCCTCCCTCTAAGTTGTAAACGACCCGCTCCATTCCGCGAGCGCGGGTTTACCTCATCCACTGCCACTTTTCTTTCTCCCCACGCAGCGCGCATCAGGTCGGAGTAAACGCTTAAAGCGTTTTATCTCCCGCGCAAAACCCAAACAAAATTTGCACATTTCTTCCGCGAGCTCGCACGGCGCGCCCTGTCTTCGGCGGGGAGGACGGGACACGCGAGAACACGCATGTTCCGTCGCCGGGTGGGCCCGGGGCGTCTGAGCGGGCGTGTAGGACGCCTACTGGGCGTTTTGGGGGCAGAGGAGGTGGGTGTATGAGGGTTCGCGCGTGCGTAAGGGGCAACAAGGGGTCGCGGGTCGGTGTCCCGCTTAGCCGTCTAACTCTGCGTCTTTGGCCGCAGCGGGGTGGGTCTGGCCCGGGCTCACTTTGAGAAGCAGCCGCCTTCCAATCTGCGGAAATCCAACTTCTTCCACTTCGTCCTGGCCCTCTACGACAGACAGGGCCAGCCCGTGGAAATCGAGAGGACAGCCTTTGTGGGGTTCGTGGAGAAGGAAAAAGTAAGTGGGCGCAGCTCCGCTGCCCCTCGCCCCCCGCCCGGAGCAGGCCCAGGCGCTTCGGAAGGCGCGCTCCTCCGCGAGTGCAAAGCATCCGTTACACACTCTTGCGCGGGGTCCCCCAAGCCCCTTCCCGTCCTGGGCGAACCCATACTCGTAGTCCACGAGGTTCTGCTCCAACAAAGTTCGCGCGGAGTCCCCAGAACTGGAGAGAGGCGAGCCTAGCTTCGCATTCCAGAGTCAAGGGCGCCCGGGATGAACCCACCCTCGACCGCGCGACCACGCACGGCTCCTGCTTCTGCTGGCCCAGGCCTGAGCCCCCAGGCCCTGGGGAGGGGATCGCCGGTGCGCGACCCATGCAATTTTCTGGAAGGGAAGAGGGAGCTTAAAAGGGGGTGGGGGGCAGAGGGATCACAGTTGGCCGCAATTTCTGCTGCTCCCGGGCCTGTCTGGCTCCCGGCCGGGGGTCCCGGCTTGGGAAAAGTTGCCTGAAAGTCGGTCCACTCACTCACGCCGAGTTCTCTCCTGCGTCTCTTCTGTCCTTGCATCCTGCTGCACCCCAGGAAGCCAACAGCGAAAAGACCAATAATGGGATTCACTACCGGCTTCAGCTTCTCTACAGCAATGGTGAGGCTCCCGTCGGGTCCGCGCCGGCCCCCCGGGGCTCCGGGTGAGGGCAGGGGGCGCGGGGAGCTCCAGGTGGACGAAAGCCTTGAGCAAAGCTCAATCGTTCGCCATCCGCCATCCTCGGGGTAAACCTGTCTATCCTGTTTCGTCTGAGGAGGTTTCACCTGAGGAGGCCCTGAGTGGCTCGAGGGCCGCCGTGTCCGGCCCTCGTGTACCTGGGGCCAGGTGTGGCGTCCTGGCCTTCCCTGGGCCACTTTCTTTCTTTGTCCCCTTCCTAAAATCGGTTCTCTCCGCTTAGTCCAGACTCCAGGCCCAAGTTCCTCGGGCTCAGGGAGCTAGAGCAATCATGGCCTTGATGGCTCCCGGAGAGCGCGCAGAGGGGCTCCCCCCACGGGAAGGGAGAGTAGCCAGGTGGGGGTCCCGCCCCATTCCTAGCTGCCGTGCTTGGGTGCCGCCTTCCAAGAGCGCTCGGGCTAGGCCAGAGACCCCTCTCTGGACACTGGGGAAGGGGGTCCTGGCTGTACTTCTCCAGGACAGTTGGAGTTCCGTCAGCCTTGGAGCCCCATTCTTTGTTTGTTTCGCGCAGATCCTCTCTCACTTAATTTTCTTTCGTTCCCCTGTCCCCTCCTCCCCTTCCCCAGGGATAAGGACGGAGCAGGATTTCTACGTTCGCCTCATTGACTCCATGACAAAACAAGTAAGTCTCCTAATTTCGCGCCGCAGGGGTGACGCTAGGGCCGCACAATTTGGGGGAATCTAGAAGCTGGCTACTTCATAGCAAGAGGTCTGGGACTCAAACTCTCAACTCCAAGGCGGACCGGGGACCGCGCTCTCAGCGGGCCTTCCAAGGGGCCGTACGTACACTTGGGCCCGCCGCGTGGGGAAGATGGCTCGACGGCTCCTTCCTTCCAAAGGGAACTCAGACCTTGTGAATTAAGACTACGGGGTGCTGAGCGGGGAGAATATGGGCTGAACTTCCTTTTACCCGACCGGGGAGCCCCAGGGGGCGCAAAAGGTGCCCGGGGACCCTGGTGCAGAGTGAGCTCAACTTGTGAAACCCAAACACCCGGGCCTCCCCCGGGAGGTAGAGAGTAGAGGGAGTGGATGGGGGGCAGAGACAGTTCCCCAGGAGTGGTGAGATGGGTTGAGAGCGCAGATGATCCACTCCACAGATTTTTTTAAAAGGAGGTGGTGGTGGTGGTAGTGTTGGAAGAGGGAGCAACAATTGTTAGAGGATATTTTGCAAAAATCCGCTTGCTTTTGCCTCCAAGTTTGGCAAGAAGCCAGGCAGCATGAGCGAGCTTGTGGTCTTAAAGGTACATAGGCGGCATTTTCTTAAGCTCACCAACACGCGGGTGTCAAGCAGTATACATTAAGGTTGAGTTATGGTTTAAAAGATACAATTATGAGCCGAGTCAGAAAAGAGGCCTGACATTTTAATGAGGTGCAGGAGTTTTTTTTTTTTTTTTAAGTTTAAGAAAAAGTTTAGTTTTGGGATTAAGTAGCTGGTTAGGTAGTTGGAGGACTTAGTAACAAAAAAGAGGACAGCTTTATTGGGTGGGAGAAAGAAATCAGAACAAAGAGAAAAGTTATCCATTGTGTACCAACAACCAATTTAGTAAGAAGGTTAAAATTAATGTGCTTGATTGTGATTTTAAAATATTCCCTTTAAAATAAGGGAGGTGATCTTTTTTCAGACGCACTGTACTGGCTTGGAAGATTTCAAATTAGGGTATACTTACATAATTAAAAAATATGTTTTTAGATAAGCCATGGCTTAAATATGTTGTACAAAATGCACATTAATAAGCTGTTGGGAGTTTTAAAATCTACTCAGCAAGAATCAGTTTAATAACAGCTAATTTTGATTATTACTCTCGTATTCCATTGTAAACCAAGCAGAAATCATGAGGGCATGAAATATATTTTTTAAAAGAATAAATAAATGTCTATTGAAATCTATTTCAAGTTATTTGCCTAAAATATTTGACTTTCTTGAAGGTCTATTTATTTCTTAGTTGATTATTCAGAGTATATCCACATTTATACTTTTACACGTGGTCTTATTTTCTTTACTGGTTTTGATTATTACATAGGATAATTCCCTTTCATTTGGACACATTGTATTTTGTTAATTTTTTTTTCCTGCCGAGCAGAAACACAAAAGCCTGATTTCAATAACACTTTTTTTTTTTTTTTTTACGATCTTAAAAAAATGTCTTAAGTGGAGTTCTGTTTTAAAAAATTGTCTTTGACACTCTGGACATCCTTTCCTGCCATCCTCATCAGAGGAAAGAAAAGATGGGAGGGGGAAGGGGAAAGTATGAACTCTAATATGTATTCCATATATATTTATTAGAATTTACTTTTTAAAGAATAAAAAGTCCCCACAAACCAGTATGTAAGGCCTGTCTGCTTGGGCAGCATTGGCCACTTAGGCAGCACCATGAGACCAACAATGGCAAGGAGTGCAAAATTAGGACATGTTTGAAGTGATTAACTTCTCTCCAAACTTTATTTTAGACCTCTTAAATAAAAAGTGTCACCAAGAATTGATTTTCCTATTATGACATGAACTGACTTTACACATATGCATATGGTAGGAGAATAATCTTGATTTTTATAAAGCAATATATCAAATATCATTTTACTAACAAGGTCATGGAGCTTAAGAAAAACTATAGCCTAAGGCATTCTTTGACCGCTTGGTATCTTAAATTCTATCCTTGGGGGAGGAACTAGAAGAGGATATAGTTTATTTTTAATAATAGCAAGTATAAGAAAGTCATTTGCCATAATATGACGTCTCACTGAAAGTTAAAATTATAAATGTATGCAATTATAGATTTTGGTGGCGAGTGACCTGAAAAAAGGTATAAATAATTGTCTGAATTTAGTCTAAAAAAATCAAGAAAAGGAGATTTTTTAAGACATACCTGTTTGCTTTCATAATAATTGTCTAATGTCTTCTGTGTAGCTTTCACTTTGAAAGGCAATCCATGCCCATTATCCAGTTGCTTGTTCGTTGATTATGTGCTGGAACAATTTGGGAAGTAGGTTAGCTTCTTGTGTACACAGTTAATACAATAGTCTTTAAAAAGATCAGTGTGAAGAAGCATAACTTTCCTTAGCTGTGACATAATTATTATATTTTAGCCGTAATGAGTAAAACTGGATGCTCATCTCACTTGAAATTATTCTATGATAATTAAATACCAACTCTAGTTTAAAATTTCTTAAACTTTTGATTTTAGTTAAGTATGTAGTGACCCCTTCAATCAGAAGTAAGACGACATAAACTGACTGATTAAATGGTTACATTTTTTTTTCTCCTGTGAAATTCTTCCAGATAGATTCAGGATTTTGATATTTAAAGTGCAGAATGGAATAATTTCAGTGATGTGATGAGTTCTAATAACATCGTAAATTTTGGAGGGAATATCTAGCCACAGTTCAAGTGTCTTCTCTTAGCTACTTGTTTATCATTACATTTTTCATATCAAATATGCTGCTTTATGTGTGTGATGTCATATCTTTGACTCACAAATTGGGGTTAAAACTCAAAGAGAATCTTTGGCAAGCAAAATCTAAAACTAGCTGTGCACTCGATATTTTCATATAATGTTCCTGATCTTGGGTGGAGTTAGCAGCATTGAGATCAAACAGAAATGTATTCAATCAACCAAAATGTATTGGTATGACACAGTGTTTCACACCTTTTCAAAGTGTCTCATTACACTATTTTGGGTAATGACTCTTAATTTTGGACTCTACCAGGAAAGATGAGGCTTCATTAAAAGTGAATGTGTAAGGATCTGAGCCCCCTTATCCCTATGTCTCTCTTATAAAGCACAAAAGATATAATGATATTTAAAAAATTCGTCCACCAACTAGAAAATAAGAGGCTTGCTTTTGGGAAGGGTTGTTCAAAACCAAGTTTAGCTGGACTAAAAATAGGTTGTTTTTGTGTCATTGCTGTTTTTGGTATTCCATTAGTGAGCATGCAAAAAACCCTGTAGGATCCAGAAGTTTATGGCTGTTGCATCTAGAAACAGTATTTACTGCAGAAGCTCAAATGAATCTGAGGGGGGAGGTCTGAGGTTTAATGTGCCTCATTTCAGATTTTCATGTAGTATTTGAAATATGATTATGTTCTGTGATTGCTTCGGTGAGTTATTTATCTTTCAATAGTTAAAAAAAAAACAACAACAACCTTTTACTTATCTTCCTTCCTACCATCTTGCTTTTAAAAAAGTGACATTTTTATAATCCAAAGAAAGAGTACCAAATTCCATACAGTTATCAAAAACAAAACACTCCCTACCCCCAAACAAGAGTTTTTTTTTTTGGAAAGGGGAAGATAATAGCCACATAATCCTTGTATGTATGGATTTGAATGTAGGTGATGTGGTGAGGGGACTCTAAAAAGGTCCAGTGGGAGGTCCAATGTGCAATAATCAGAAATGCTGTCATATTTCTCTTCCCAGCTAATCTTCTTTATGTATTTGTTTTGATGTTCCCGGTACTTTAAGTTATTGATGCAAGTGCATTTTTTCCTATTGATTGTTTCATTATATCCTGCCACAGCTACAGAGATTTGATTAACAAGCCTTTCAGTTCTTGGTCCTTCATTGGTAGATAAACACATTTTAGTATATCAGTAAGTTCCAAAGGAATTCACTAGGCCAGCAGAGAGGTTCTTTCATGTATTTGGGGAAAGAAACAAACAAAAAAGGACAGGGCAAGTTTATAGTCAGGAGCCATATTTCAGCAGCTTTCTCTCTCCTTTGGTAACATGTCAAAAATGCAGGTGATTTAAATTTCCTTGCACATAGAGGAATGAAGAAGTTTGGAATTTTTATGCATGATCAGGACCTGTGTTTGGGAAAATGTAAACTCATCACAGTGGAAAATGTGTTGTTTGGAGTCTGGGGGTGAAAACAAAGCTGATGGTTTTGGAGAGATTGCCGGAGCCAGATGGCCTAGTACTTCCCCAGTCTGGCGGTCCAACTGCTCCCTCCTGGATAATATACAGCCATTTGTTCGGGGATATTTACGCTAGAGCTGTTTCCATGTGAATGTTTGAACAGCATTAAAAACGAACATATTAGTAGTGATGCATTTATCGAACTTGTCTGACTGCACCGATAGTCTGTTCTTATGTCTTTTACTTATATTGCTGGGAGGAATGAAGGAGTGTTTGGATGTTTGATGAATTGTTTATCTAGTTGTTGAGCACGAATGATTTGGTCTTAGTGAGTAATTAAAATCTGTAAGCATTTGGAATCAAACTAATGGAAATAATGGTAGCATCTACCTCGAAGCTCTGTCGTGAGAATTAAATGAATTCATACATGTAAAGTGCTTAGAATAGTGACTGGCACATATTAAGTGCTTAATAAATTAGCTGCTTTTATTATTTTATTATTATTATTATTGTCCCGTTGGGTTGACACAGCCAGTTGTATCTGCTAATATAGATGTAAATGTAGTTATTATATGAGTGAAGTATCTTTTATTACTGCTAGAAAAAGAAATATAATATGGGATTGTTAGAATGATTCAGTTTTTATCTTGGCGTTTGAATAATATAAGGGATTTTATTTCTTTGAGACATAAAAGATGCATTCTAAAACTAACTGCTTTGGGTATACATTCTCTTTTTATTCAGGGCTGTGATGTAACTGAACAGCATACTGAATATGATATCATTCCTTTGCAACTTTCCTAATTCACTTCTGAAAACGGGCCTGCATAGCTGCTGAGCTGAAATTACATCTTTGTAATTTGTTCACCAGTAGCCAAGCTGCTAATTGAAGCAAAATAATTTTTTTATTTTATTCCATTATTAATGTTCGATTGCTGTTTGACAGAATTGTTTATGAAATGTCAGATTTGTAGTGTTTTCTTTGGCACAGGTTAGTTTTTAACTAGGGCTTCTTTACCTCCTGGAAATTTCTAGGACCACATTAGCTAGGACTTTTTCTTTTTTTTTTAGCGACAAGCGTAACTTGGTGGTCGAATGTGATATTAATGTTACAGTGCGTTGCTGTTGTAGGTGTGCATGTTATTTTTTTGATTAGTTTCAATTCTTGGTAATTTGCTGCTAAAGGTTCCTTGACAGTTTGTATTTAGAGGACACTTCACTTCTGGTTGAAAAAGGTACTCTGTACATTCATGAACTTATTCTTTAAAGTGACAAATTAGGTTTGGCCTTTCATTTTGTATGTGGAAAAGGGAGTGACATATTTTCAAGGTTACTGTTTTGATTTAAATTGAACATTAGGAGTTTTTGTTAGTTATAGATAACTCACCTCTCTCTTTCTTTCTCCCTTCCTTCCTTCCTTCCTTCCCTCCCCCCCCTCCTTCCTTCCTTCCTTCCTCCTTCCTTCCTTCCTTCTAAACTAATGATGACAAATCTCCTATTGTTTGTTGTAAACCAAGAAAGACTCCTAATGAAAACATTTTTTTCCTAAAATCCTTTCGGATTTTGAAGAACCAAAGTTAAAAGTATTCTCCTCACCCTTTTTGTTTTGGCATGGAGCACAAAGAGTTAAAACTATTAGAAAAGTAAACAAAGAAAAGCCAAGCTCAATTCTCTGTATTTCCTTTGGCATCCTATTGAAGTGTGATCCTGGTGTATGTGCACTGTGTATTTTTTGTTTGCTGTGTGGTCTTTATCCATAGTAAGTTTCAATTAACTTTTAAGACCCAGCGATATTCTAGAAAAGCAGGGATGAGCCACACTTCACAAGATGCCTTCTAAAACAGTGGCAACAGAGGCAGATTTTCTCTATTGATTGATTTATTTCTTTTCAAAGATGTTGTAGGTTAATTTATAATAGGACGTTTGAAATTGATGGCATTTTACCCTCTCACTGTAAACCTTCTGGCACTGTTGCGAAAGGATGTGAAAGTTTAACAGTTCCTATTTTTTTTCTTCTTTTTTGTTAATTATAAAAAATTATTCTGAAAAAACCCTCAATCTGAAAGTTTAAATAGAGTATGAAAAATAATTGTGATATTTTCCTTCTGCTTGTTAGAGGAGGACATTAAGAAAAGGGAAGCTAGTATATAAGAAACATAAATCTGCTCCAAATATGTCAAGTTTTGACAACTTGTTTATCAATTTCACCAGATTTTTAAAGTTGAGATGAAGTTAGTGCTGTTTCGTCTTTTAGTTTTCTTCCCGTACAAGCATTCTTACCGCCTTAAGCGATTTATTTGCCATTGGCAGGATTAATGTAAACATCGTTTTCTACTTGATATTGTATTTTTTGGTTTTTATTCATTTATTTAAATAATATATTTTCTATGCTTTCTTTCCCCCTCCCGCTCTTCTTTGTAACAGGCCTCCCATTCTTACTCCTGTTAAACACATTGATTTATTTTAACCACTGTTGTCTTTGTCGCTCTCACAGCAGACTACCTTCCTCACAGGGAGCAGACGCGTGATTTACTATGGAGGATGAAAATAAGCCTTCTTCTTGGTGTTCCATTGTCTGGGCCCTAAACCAGCTGTCTATTAAAATGGTTTCACTTAAAATAGTCAGTGCTGTTTATATGCTTCTGTGATCTCCCAGCTGATCCAGCCTCAACAAGCTTTACTCACACTCCATAGAGGCTCATATTTAAATTAGGAAGAAAAGCAGAAACTTCTGTCTAAGTTGGTGTTAGAAGATCTCTTTCCTTTTAGGCTTAAAGTCTGAGTTTGCTGAACTGTGAACCAGTCTTGACGTGTGTACCAAATGTAGATGGTAGAGAGTTGATGTGTGGCTAGCAGTCATATGTGTGAGCCGGAAGGAGAACTTTGTGGCATTTCAAAAAGTCTGTCTTATTGTTGACACTCTGCATTACAGACATTCATCAAAATAAATTTATCATGTTTTCTATATTGGATCTCATCAGAATGTTGACTTCTTGGCTCATACCTTTTATATGATATTGTGTGTGTGTGTTTAACAAGACTTTTTAATAAAAAAACTGCTTAGGTGAGGTTGGAGGTAGGTCTTCTTTGACTGAGTTCCACTCAATAGCTGACCCTGTGACACTGAGGTTCTAGTTTACTCTATTTACAGGATTTTAGTTCTACTTCATAGGAGAGTGAAAAGATTCCCTGTTTCACTTGCTTTTATTTCAGAAGTCACAGAAGCAGCAAGCACTTTTTTCTCTGTGTTTATGTGCTGAAAAATATTGTTCTATTGAGGCCCCAAGAAAAGGGACAACAGACACTTCATGTTTCCACCCCTCCTCAGAGTTCCTAACTATTTCCGAGCAAATCCAAACTCCTGCTTTCGTTTTTCTATGCTTGATTTAGAGAAGGATTCTCCATTTTGACTTTGCTGCCAGAAGAGAAGTGGCAGTTTGGCATTTGGTGAAGAGCTATATTATGGAGGCCTGGGCCTTCAATAAATGATGTTCAGTCGCCAAAGATAAAAACATGGGATTCCTAGGGGTCCATGGATCATCTGCTCTTTGGGGTAGTCATGTCCATTTTCGTATTGCAGCATATTTCTACTTGAATATCATCATGGGCCCACTGATTTCAATGGAACCAGCAACCTCAATAAAAATAATTTTGGAATCATCTAGAAAGAATAAAAATGGGAAGGTCTGATGTAACTGATACTCCCTCCTCCCCCCAAAAACCAAACTTTTCTTTTTTTTTAACAAGAAGGAAAACCCCTTCAATACCTGTGAATTTATTTACCAAGTTACTTGTATTAGTTTAGCATGACAAAAAACTAAAGTTGAAACAGAGGTTATCAGGAATATTAAGAGAACATACAAAACATATGGTGATAATAGGATTTCACAGAAATTCGTGATTAGAATTTTTTAGCACCATGTATGAGATCTAATCAGTTATTTACAGTGTCTGATTTTTCAGCAGTGATTGCAGTAAATAAAGCAGGTAGATATAATTTTTGGTTTTCAAAACATTTTTGATTTACTTAATGCGTTTTCTTGAGTAAAGCAACTTCTTGTATATTTGCGAAGATGCTTTAAGAATACGGGAAAGAATTCTCAATGCCTGCTAAAACTAGTGGGTGAAAATTTGAGGTATAATATGGCATTAACATAATCTAGATTATCTCCCCAGAAGATAGTTATGAATTATGTAAGGTGAAGTAGTAATTTTACAGTGGGGAAATCTGGCCGGTGATGTCTGGTGAATGGCAGGCACCACCTTAACCAAATGGTCAGAGTTTACTGTTACTAGTAGAACTAGTTAACAGTGTGGTTTGATACACTGAGAACTCAGCATCATATTTGTGGTATTCCGGCCCTGAATTGTATAACTTTAGTCTAACTCTGAGGAAACCTCAGACGAACCCAAACTGAGCTACAAAATAACTGGCCTGTATTCTTCAACAATGTCAGTGTCATGAAATAGAGAGACTCAGGAACGTTCTGTATTAAAGGAGATATGACAACTGAATACAATGATTGATAATGGATTTCTTTTGTTCTAAAGGATATTATTGGCTAATTGTGAATTGTATCAATGTTAATTTTTTGATTCAGATAATTGTACTGTGGTTATGTAAGAGAATTCCATGTTTTAAGGAAATACATGCTGAAGTATTTAGGGCATGTTTGCAATTTACTAATAAATGGTTCAGGAAAAAAAATTAGAAAAGAATAAAGCAAATTTAGTTAAATGTAAATCTTTGAAGAGTCTGGGTAAAGAGCGTCTTGGAATTCTTTATATATTCTTGCAACTTTTCTGTGTCTTAAATTATGTCAAAGTAAAATATTTTTAAAAAATACAGGGTTATGGTAGGCTAATCATAAAAAATGGTTTTGGGGGCCAGCCCGGTGGCGCAGCGGTTAAGTGCGCATGCTCTGCTTCAGTGGCCCAGGGTTCGCAGGTTCGGATCCCGGGCGCGCACCGATGCACCACTTGTCAGGCCATGCTGTGGTGGCGTCCCATATAAAGTAGAGGAACATGGGCACAGATGTTAGCCCAAGGCCAATCTTCCTTGGCAAAAGAAAGAAGGATTGGCATCAGATGTTAGCTCAGGGCTGATCTTCCTCACAAAAAAAAAAAAAAAAGGTTTTGATGGGCCATTGGTAGGGAAATGTTTTCTCCATATGCAGATACTTTTCATCATTTTTAAATTTGTTGCAATTTTTGTTTTGTAATAGAATTAGATATCATAACCAGAGCCTGCTCCCAGGGTCTGCACACACTGTGTCTTAGGCTGTCCTATCATTTATAGGTTCTGAAAGTCCCAGGTTCATAAAGAAAGCACATTAGAGCCAACTATAAGTTAGTTACTGCAGCATCTGTGTGGACTAAATAAGCATAGTTCCTGGTTAATTTAAGTAGTTTTGTCACCAAGAAACTGAGGGTTATCTGAAAGTGTGAAAGTAATTTTATTAACAATTTGAAGCTGTGTTATATTAGTATTACACAGTGATAGGTGTTAAGTTAGTTAAAATGTATCCTGATGCAGAGCACTGCCCTACCAAGAGTGTGAGTCTTTCTTTGGCCAAGGTGTTAACATGTAGATCTTCCAGGAAGCTGAAGTCCCAGGGAAACTTCCTGGTGATCTTAAGCAAAATGTCTGTGCACACATTACTAAAAACAGACAAAAACATCTTGTCTGGTGAGGTGGTTTGGGACTCCAGATTTTAGGAGTCAGATGTAATTCTTCTTAGTTTAGGGAGATAAATCTACGGCTTTAGCCTGCACACACAGCATACACCGGTGCATATTACTGTTTGGATGGGTGTACACCCCGGAGAAGACCTGTTTTCAGCCTGTTGGTGGGAAGAAGGATTTTCCCTGATTGATGAATCATCTCAAAGAAGACACAGCTAGTGAATGGACTCATTAACCGTCCCCCCACTTGTTTTCTGCTACTCACCTCTAGAACACTAAATGTTGGGGCTGGAAGTAGGAATATGAGGCGGCAAATACATAGCATTTAAAAATCAAATCCACATGCTTTTTTATATTTTAAGTCAATAGTATCTCAATCTGCTAAACCTTCTGGGTTTTTCCTCCTCATGGATTAGATTTATTTTTATTCTGAATTGAGAGGAGAATTATGGTTGTTTAGACGACAGAAGCCCATCTCACACACTGATCCAAAGATGTGCGTCATAATGAGGTGGTTGATGGGACAGAGAGGAACATATCCTCTTCCACTCAATTTGGGTTGATCCTTAACAATCTATCTTGAAACAATCAGCCCAGTGAGGCCTTCGGCTCCCGAAAGCTAATTGACTCACAGTAGCGGTGAAGTGGTCAAGAACTCAATTGTGATAGTTTGCTTTCTGCTACTTGGTTCTATTCTTAGCTCAAATCGTGCCTTTGTTTACAGGCCATAGTGTATGAAGGCCAAGACAAGAACCCAGAAATGTGCCGAGTCTTGCTCACACACGAGATCATGTGCAGGTAAGAAATACCTTGTTTTCGCCCTTTAATTAGCAAAGAGAAGATGAATTTGATCTCAAATCTAGGTGAACTCAGGTCTATTTTGGGGTATACATTTATCTTGCTTCTTTTAGACAATCGGAAAAGAACTAACTGTTAGACGTGAGTATTTGGTGGTAAAGTGTCAGGCATCACAGTGGTTCTCAATTATTCATTAGATTTCATCCTGGAAGACATACATTTCCATTTTGATATCACACTGTTAATGGGCACAAAGCAGTGCCCCCCCTTCTTCCTTTCAATCGAATAAAATACAATATAATCCTTTTAGTGTTAATATATGCGCTCAACTGCATTGCTAGTAAAATGAGTAAGAGTTCTATTGATGTCAGCAGAAGCCTCTGTTTATCCATAAGACTTGAAAGTTATAGTTCCCCTTTTTAATTCTCCCACTTAAAAATATGACCATGCGTACGTAGGCGTCATTCCTCCTTAAATTGAATGTGGGTTTTTATTTTTGCCTTTGCGTCTGATCTCTTAACCTCAGTTACCCTGTATATAACTATGACGATGTAGCTAATATTTCTCAACTGTAGTGAGCTTTTGGAAGGATGGCAAAGATGAATCCCTGAAAGGTATAAAATTCATGTCACCCACAAACGAGTGTCTTTATTTTTGCCTGTGATCAGACTGAAACTACATTTGAAAACAAGCAGACAGACCAAATTCACTTCCATGGCCTCAGCCAGTCCTCTGCATGTGAGAGTGGACCAGGAAACAGCCTTTTAGCTTGTGGCTTAGGATTCTTATTCTTCGTAAAATAACACCAGCACTTTGCTCTTGATATATTCTGAGTAATTGGGTAAAGCATGAAGATGCCACTATGCATCAGAGAAAGGCTACTAATTGCTTTGTTAGCCATGCAGGCTCTCCCTGGCACAGAGCATGCTTGGCTCCTGACTATTGCTGACCAATCCGTTTAGGGCATAAGCTGCCACTTCGGCATGGGTGGGCTTTATTTGCTGCTCATGGACTTGTGGGGAAAGCAATCTTAAAACTCTACAGGTGGAAATAAAATGTTTCCTTAGTGAAATCCCAAATATTAACTTCTTCCATATCTATAATTATGTATGTATATAAAAATTTCCTTTTTTCCTTTTTAAAAAACATACTTCTAATATATTATTCTAAAATATACAGGAGTTTCACAAGTTTTCACTTCAGTGATTGGTAAAACTTGTTAATTATTCCAAAAACAGGTTGCTTTTCTCTAACTTTAAAGCAGTAGCAAAACCCAAAAATATGGTCTTGGATTTCTTAGAAGATATTAGGCAAAAAATAGTGTTATACTGCATACAGCAATTGTGCAGTTAAAGTTGAGTTGCACTTTCCAGAAATAAATGAGTAAAATCATTTTGAAAAGTGTTAAAAAATGACCTCCTTCGTATTATTACTGTTTTTCCGACCATATTTCTACTTTACCTTCCCACAATTAGCATGTCATCAGAATGAATTTTCCACATTCTATTACATGTGATTCTAGCAAAATAGGAGATAGACAGGAGGATGGATCTCAACCAGTAGGCCAACTAATATCTATATATCATAGATTTGCATCTCATATCTGTACATGTTTGTACTATGCTAAAAATAATTCTATTCTTGAAATACTTAAAGATATATTATGCCTTTCACACACAAGCCTATCCTCCATTAATGCAGTTTATATTTTTCTTGTTCTTAAAATTCACTGGCCCAAAGTACTTTAATATGCTGGTTGGTGTGCTTTACTGCTGATGTTCTTTCTATTTTTCAGAAACATAAAAATAGCAAAAACAAAATTTTCAAGCCACTGAAGGCAAATGATGATGTTTGTACTGTGTGGCTAAGAGGGAAAATCCATATTTAAAATGTCATCCTGTTAATGTTACAGATTACGTTTTTCCTGGCTGCCTATAGATGTGTAAGGGGTACTGTTTGTTTACCAGACCGCCAGGACCCTATTACACAAACCTGTCATCTATTGTGTGGCTAACAGTCTTCTAAATTGCAAATCTGATGCTCTTTAGGGGGCTTTAGGAAAAAAATTCTCAGTTTCCACACCGTCCTATTTCTCTTGATTTCTTGCCTCTTGTAAGTGGAAGTTGGGATGTGCTGAATTTGCACCAGGGGTGCAAATGCAGCCTCAATTATAAGCATAAAATTAGAGTCTGTTCACCATTAATCAGCCTGGCTAATTGCTATGCACCACCATTAGCCATATGGTGTGAAAGACAGCTTGCTCTCCCCAACATGAAATTTCTTCATTGCAGACATGAAATAGTGAGGGCCCTGGATTTTAAAGTAGCTTGTTTTAGATATTTAATTTCTAAACAACTTTCCGCAGTGCTTTCTATCAAGGCTAACGGCACAATAAAACTTTGCGTTTATGTCACAAAAGCTATATATTTATAGTACATTGGAGCAATGGTAAAGGAGACACACAGAATTTAGATCGACAGGAAAGGGCTTGGGATGATTCTGTTTTGTTGCAGGCAAAGGAAAAAGACAAAAAAAAAAAAAAAAGAAAGAAAATAACAACACCAGAGAGTTGTGTCTCAGGTGTTTGCAAATTTAAGACATCTATTTTGTTTTGTTGAAAGGGTAACCCCATTTTGTGAGCTGGTTAAAGGACTTGCTGCCATTGGATTATAATTATTGCCACTCTTTGAGACAAAACCCCTTTGACTTGATGGCATGGAGCTCTTTCTGGAATTCTGGGAGAGTTTCTGCATTTTTGGTAAATTGGAATCTATCATTACATTTTGCTAATACCTGGTGGTTAAGTTCTTAAAATAATATGGCCCCATGAAGGATTTTTTTAAAAGCTGGATTCCATAAGGGATTTGATTATAAGTGCATCTCAACATCCTGTTTTTAAATGTGAATAGAAAATAGGAACTGTGCTTGTAGGTGGACCCAGTTGCCAACCCCCAGGCAGGCTGAAGCTGATTTTCTCCCTCTGCGGTGCACAGGACAGTTTCAGGGATGGGTGCTCTGTTTAGGAGAGCACTCTTTTCCCATTATCGCTGCCTGGTCTCTTGTGGGGCCATGAGTTAGTTAGTTAGCCTGTCCCTTGATATGGCCTGTTTGTCCTCTTTTGCTGGCTTATTCTGATCTTGTCCCTCAGATTCCCACCTAAGCATGGTTTCTTCAGGAAAGCATTCCTGCCCTTGTGCTGAGTTATGTCCTCTTGTTATGCATCCTATTATATCCTGTGCTTTTCCTTCATAGCACTCAGTGCATGGTAACTGTGTGTCCAGGGCCTGTCTTCCTTTGCTGGACTAAGACCTCCTTGAAGGAGTTATTTGATTTTCCTCTGTGCTTCAGTTGTCCCATGTGTGAAGTGGGGGGAAAATATTACTTATCTTATAGGGTGGTTGTTGAGATTAGATGCTATCATCCCCATAAATGCTTATCATGGTGCCTGACACATAGTAAGTACTGACTGTCTATTGTTATGATTAATAGTAGGAGCTGTAGTATTAGTATTAATAATAATAGAAGCAGTAGGAGCAGCAGTAGCAGCAGTATCCCAATGTCTAGCTAAGTCCCTACATGTGGCTGCTCAGAGTGAAAGATCATAAGAGAACGTTGAAAGGAAGTGAAGTGCCTCCTAAAACATTAATGTACTCTGTTCATTCCAGGGGTGGTGGTTAAGGATGTTTTCATTCATTCTTTTAGCACCTACTGTGTGCAAAGCACTGTGAAATACAGAGCTAGAAAGGACTAGTTTCTGCAGTAGGATTGCTTATAGCTTAGCCTGGGAGATGAGACTCTTGAGCAGATAACTAGACTTCACTGTAGGAAGGGTCACCTATGATGAGAGGTGAGGCAAAGGCCTATGGCTGTTCAGAGAAGAGAGGACATTCTTGCAGCTGGGTGGTAGCCGCAGGAATGGGCAGGAGGGTGAGACAGGACAGGGATTTCAGAGGGCGCATGAAGAAGAGTTTGGGCCCGCTTGTTGGCGGTCCAGGCAGGATTTCTCGGTGGTGAGGTCCGCAGATGGCTGGACCTGTGGCTTGGAACTGGGAAGAGAGTCAGGATGAAAGATAACCAGCTTCAGAGGTCTTTTCCCAAAGGTGAGAGTTGAAGCTGTGGGCTTACAAGGGATTGCCAAGGGTGGGAGAATAGAAACAGAAGAGTCCTTGGATATGTACTTGGAGAATAATCAAATTTAGCAAGGAGGGAGAGTGTGTTCGAGAATTAGGATAAAGAACTTTGAGCATATGGGGCATAGAAATAAAAGGAGGGTGTTTCAAAGACAGGGAGGCATCCGTATAATAAAGGCTAGGGAGATCCTGATGGACGTGAAGACTGAGAAAAGCACCAACAGGTCACTGGTGAACTTGGAGAGAGGAGATTCAAGTAGGTGCCGAGGCCTGGAAGCCAGTTTTTATGGAGTTAAGGTGGCAAGGAGGGATGGCGACTCTGGCAAGGAGAAAGTGGGACAGTGAAGAAACTAACTCAAGAAAAAAGGAGCACGTCTTTTTTTTTTTTTTTTTAAAGAGAGTGGGAAAACTTGACAATATAAACTGAGGGAAAGAATGAAGTTATCCTTATAACTATTAACTAGACTATTCAGATAATTTGTGTATCTCATTCTCTAGCCATTTTGGTTAAGTAGGTAAGATATTTTGTTTTTTATTGTAAAGCTTAGAGATTGACATGATGCTTTTTCCAGTTGAGAGAGCCTCTACTTGTAGGAAAAAGTTCCACATCCCTAAGATGAGCATCTATAGGTCCCATGACTAGGAGACATCTAGATGTTTCCTGCTCTGATTTATGGAGGTGCATGTCAGCTCACCCGAGATACACCACCCGTGTAAGGCTGCTAAGGGAGAGACTCATAAGTTTGCTTTTCCCTGGATGTGCAGAGTTGTCCCAGAGACCCATGAGCCTGCTGGGGAAATGCTGTTTTGAGTCTACCGTGTATGTATGACACAAGGTGCTAGCTGCCCACTCCTGTGATGGGCCACATTGCTTTCCTGCCACTTGGGTCACAGGTTGCAAAATAGTGGGAATCCTGCTCTGTGACAAAGCAAATTAGGAAACTCGAGGCCCCCAAGAGATGCCTGCTTTAGGGAGCAAATGCCAGGTCTGTGCCTGGTACAATGCCTGTCACACATAGTAGGAGCCCAGAAACCACCCTTTTGAATGGATGGAGGTCCATCAGTCACACAGTAATGAGGATGTGCTCATCACTGTGATTTCTTTCATTAATATGGGAACTTTTCCCTTGTGGTGCTTTTGCGTCTGTTGTTCCATGTACTGCATTGTTTCCATCTGAGCCTTCTTCTGCCTTGAACATAAATGAATCTGTTCTCCTTTCAGCCTGTCTTTCTTGGTTAATGCCCATCTTGTGTGTGGTGGAGGTTGGTGCCAACTTTTCTTGGTCCTTCTCAGTTCAGTAGAAGGAAGTAGGGGGTAGTTCAGCTTAGAGCAGGGACTCTTGTGGACAGGAAAGACCGTTGTGGGGAAGAAGGACAGGTCCTTGCTCTGCTTGGCCCTGGGGTTATAAGTAGGGAGCTACAGGGGGACAGATGTGAGCTCAATCTAAGGGACGACCTTCCTTCCCCCAATGGCAGTTGATTTTTAATGTTTTGATAGGACAGTAATAATACAGTACAAAGCAGAAGATTGCAGAAGTATGTAAATAAAATATATACCCTCCATTCTTCCCCTCTTCTTATTCCCTCTCTGTAGGTTACTGCTTTGAAGTTTCTCTTCATTCATTCAAAAAATGTTTTCTGAGGCCTTATTGTGTGTGGGGCTCTGTACCAATTGCTGGGAATATAGAGGTGAACAAAACAGTCTAAGATCCTGTCCTCACAGGGCTTATATTCTAGTGAGAGAGACAGACAATAAAGAAGAAGACAAATAAATATGAAAGATAATGTGGTGAGTGCAAGGAAGAAAAGTGAAGCAGGGTAAGGGGCTGGAGAGCTCTGGGGTGGCAGGGAGGCCTTTCCACGGTGATGACTCTGTGCAGAGATGTGAGTGAAATGAGAGCGTGAACCACACTCACGACAAAGTCTCTCTTTGTCCCCGTCTCTCTCTTTCACTCTTTCATTTTCCTCTCAGAAATAGGACCATACCATACATAGTGTTCTGCAAGTTGGTTTTCCCAATTCACAGTATAACGTAGGCTTCCTTCCCAGATAGTGCATAAAAACCCACCTTCATTCTTTTTAATGCTGCACAGAATTCCATATAGACATGTATACGTATACACACTAATGTGTGTGTGTGTGTGTAAATATATGTATATATATACATATTTTTTCTAAATGGGCTCATACTGTAGACACTATTTTGTTGCCACCCCAGGCGCAGAGCAGAGCCCGGGAGTCCCATTTTGGGAATGCTGACTGTGATGCAGTGACATGACCTGAGAGACAGGAAACCTGTTGGGCTGTTTTTCATACTTTGCCTAAAGTTTTCTTTATAAGAGTTAATTGACCTCCAGCCCCTTCTTCTGTTTTCTCCTCTTTCCTTCATTTCCCTACTTTATTCCTATTCTGTCCCTCCTTCTACACTTCCATTCTTCGAATCTGCCTGTTTCCCTGGGTGCCTTGGGGGCACAGCAGAGAGGGGTGGTTCTCATTTATGCTGAGCTTCATTTCGGCTGGCTGCTCTCAAAGCCATCTTTATTTTAAGGGGTTGAGGACAGTGCTTAAGTCAAAGGCTTAGTGTGGCACTTGCTTGGGGGAGGGAGTTCACTGTGTGGGGTGGGGTGGGAGTGAACCTTCCTTCCACCCTCAGTGTCTGCCCAGAGGGTCAGCTTGACTTTCTTTATCTGTCACCTTCCTATTTTCTTGGATTGTATTCCCCCCAATACATTACATTCTTTCATGAAGTCATTCATTCAATCCATCAATCAAGTCAATCAGTCAATATTTGAGCTTCTCTATTCTTATAGGCCTTATGCTACTCTTTAGGTAAATAAAACTAACAAACAATTTCGTCCTTTGTGAAGCATATGGGTTAGTGGGGGAGGGGAGTGGGAGGAGAAGGATAGTAACAAAAAATACACAAGTATATGTGTACAAATATAATTTGCATTGTGTTAAGTGCCCTGAAAAGAAAAACTAGGAGAAACCTAACTTTGATTAAGGGTAGGTGTCAGGGCCAACCTCTCCGAGGAATGAGCCTAGAGACTGGGATCTGAAGGGGGTGTAGAGGCTGGTCAACCAGGAGGGGTTGGAGGAAGAGGAGTCCAGGCAGGGAGGCCTGAGAACAGAGAGACTGAAATTGGCTGGCGAGGCTGAAGCTCGGCAAGTTGGAGGAGAGTGACAGGAGGCTGGGAGGTGGTCTGGGATCATGTCATGCCATAGATTTAATCTGAGTGCTACGGGAAGCCATTAAAAGATCTGGGGCAGTGAAGTGACATTGACATCCTATTGACGTTTGAAAAGATCACTCTGGCTGCTGCAGGGAGTCAGGAGTGGAGGCAGCAAGACGAGACGGGGTGAGAGGGCACTGCAGGGGTCCCAGCGAGAAAGGAAAATGACTTGGATGAGGGTGGTGGCAGTGGGGAGGGAGAGAATCAGATAGGCTTAAGATGTAGATTCTAGTCCACGATTCTCATCATGCAAGTTGGAAGAGTCCCTGGAGGGCATTTAGTCTGGACAGGACCCTGGTGAGGGTGTGACCACCGGAGACTTGCATTGCCCACTTGCTGTTCTGAAAAAGAAAGGAAACAGTGGAAAAGATAAAGGAGAAATAGACCTTCCCGTCCATTGGTTTCCTGCCTAGGTAAAGGGGACTTGGGCTCTGTTGATGGGCTGCTTTTGGAGACCTGCTGCCTCTGCAGAGCACAGGGCGGCTGTGCTCAGACTTGGAGGAGGAGGCTGGAGGAGGAAGGAGCAGGGAGTGATAATGATGCTGTCGTTCATCGAGTGCTTAGTAGGGCCAGTCATGGACCCAGCTTTATGCCCTTGTCACATTGAATCTATGCCCAAGCTTAGAGGGGGGTACTACAATTGCTCCATTTTACAGATGAGGAGACTAAGACCCTATGAGATGGAGTACCTTGCTCAAGGTGACGCAGGTAGCTCTGTCTGATTCCAGAGCCTGTGTTCTTAACCATGATGCTCTTCTGGCAAACCCTTGACATGGAGGTGTAAGGAGATCAGAGTTCAGGGATGATGGAGTTTAGTTTTTAAATTATTTTTTGCATGCATTCCAACTACTGTACTTCTCACTCTCTTGTTCCTTGATGTGTCTCTTACGTATTGAGATACTCTGGGTTTTCTATCCGCAAAGTACTGGTATAGTAGAACTCAGGCCTGGAGGAAATAGTTTCCTCGGAATCAGAAAGGGAAGGGCTATATGGTGGGTGGGATTTTAGCTAGGGCTTTGACAAAGGAGATACAATTCTTACTATTGTTTTCAGGAGATATGAGAGACAAACAGAATTAGCACCAAATTTGGAAGCTGATTCTCTTCTCAGAGATATAGTTACCGCCACGAAAGAGACTTCCCAACTTTGGTGAAAGACTCCCTATGCAGGAGTATATTTCTGGGTCCTGATAATGAAGTTCAATGTTTGGTTCTCTCAGTAGCTCTCTAAATTTAGGCTCTATGATTCACTAAGTCAAGTGTGTGTGTGTGCACATGTGCGTGCCTGTGTAAGAGAGGGGGGGAAGTGCATATTTTATTTGTGGTGAGTGGTAATGTATAACCTTGGGATAACTTCCTCACCTCCTTGACTGATCAAATATGTGCTTTTATAGTGTGCCCCTGGGTGTAGAGCGGCCAGCGGACACATTTTTTATTTGCCAACAAGTCTCAGGTGGATAGTTATCCATTGACCATGGGTAATTTTCAAAAACCCTAATTTTTCACCTTTTAGAAGCATCTCAGTTAAAAAAAAAACTTGATAGACTTAAGGTCGCAGGTGGGTGGGATTTTGATAGTGGATGCTTTCTTGTCCATGGCTGCTTTTTCTCTGACCTAGTAAAGAGTGTCCACTGTCCGGGCTGTGCTGGCCTTTGGATCAATTGTCTATAACGCTTCCAGAAAACTAACGGTGGCCAGCGCAGGACACAAAAGCCAGAGCACATGTGGATCTCCACTCTCTTGTATCTTGCCTCTTTGTCTAAATTATTGTGTTGTACTTTTATTTTCATGAAGATAGTTCAAATGCAAACAGTTATAGCTTTAGGGTTTTGGAAAGGCTGTGGTTGAAGGAAATGTCTCCCATGAAAGAGAAAGAAGAAAAAGGAACCCATTTAAAACAAAATGACTAGAGGGGGAGAAATCACTCATCCCTCATTATTGACAGGTTCCACACAATTAGTGTGATCTTGAGGGAAGAACGTTTGAGCCACCCACAACCCTGAATATTCTCATTGGGTAGATGTAATAATAATGCATTTCACAGTGAACTCTTCCAGTACCGCGGGCAGCGATGGGGAGACCCCGTCTTAGGGCTGTCAGTTGTGGCTCATGGCTCAGGAGAGTCCCTCTCCCTCCCTCCTTCTTTGTGCTGGGAGAGGTTAAGCCTGGCCATTAACCCATAGGTGACCCAAATAGAATTTTCTGTCCCAGGGATCCGTTGATTGCCAGGTATGGCTTTGTGGTAATTCTAGCATTTGCAACCCAGCAATTTGAACCTTCTGTCTGCCTAAATGATGATTTTTACATTGTAATGGTTGTACTAAATCCTTTCGCTTTTGCTCCATAGCCGCTGTTGTGACAAGAAAAGCTGTGGCAACCGAAATGAGACTCCCTCAGATCCAGTGATAATTGACAGGTAGGGACCACTCTACTCTCACTGGATTCTTATTCCTCATTATAATGAAACACCTGCCTTGTGTCGCTCATGGGTGAGGGTTAGGAAGGCATGTGGCCGAAATTTGCCTGTTGGTCATGACTTAAGCTGTGCCGAGCTGTTGCGATTCCTGGGAAATCCATATGGAATGTTCTTTGGAGGCCTGTTTTCTTGGATTGCTCTGGTTTTGTGTCTGATTCATGCTCCTAAAGGAATATTTTTTTTCTTTCCTGACTTTCTGTGGCTCAATCCTCACGCTGTGCCAGGAAGCTTCAGAAATAAAATAATAATAGTTTGTGATTTATGAAATGTGGTGGGGTGCTTATAAATATTTAACTTTTATTTGAAAAATGTTTGAATCATTATCACTTTTAGCTACAGTAGTTCTGTTGGACATAATCCATCTACATTTTAAGGTTTTATTTATGCATAAAAGTGGTTTTAAAGAGATCTGTGAACCAAGATTTTCTACTGTTGTTTCCCGGGTTTGATTGTAGTTGATATTATATTGTAAGTTGATTAATTTATCCTGCTTGTCTTAATTATTGTGTTTTTAAACAGATCCATATTACTAATCTGACATGACCAAGTAAATCACTGTAGAACAATAAATCTATTTTAGTTGTTTGGTGCAATTTCGAGTCAGTGTGCGCACATATTATGCAAAGTCGCATTCCAAATATTCATTTTACATTTTAATTATTGAAATTCATTGTATGGAAACATGTATGATAAACCATTTGTTACATAGCATTACTCATTGAGAGTTAAATGGCCTGGAAGGTTTATAGACACTGTCAGTTGTCAGCTGGGAAAAGAGCTAGCATCCTCCACTAGCCTGAAAAGAGTCTTGCAAATAAGACTGACTGGTCCCTCACTGAGGCAATAGAGCTGAACACAAGTCCTTTTCTGGGTTTGGTAATATTGATTTTTGACAACCCCCCTGCCCCACCTATCTGTTTCTCCAATTCTACACCTTTTTGGGGCTTGCTTTATCATTTTTTGGTTAACTGGAAAAATATTTGCTTCATCATAATTTATGTCAAAACATTGATTGTTGCTGTTGACGTATGTGATTCTTCAGGCTTAAACCCAATTTCAATTGCCAAGTAGCTTTATAAAGCTTACATTTCAGTCAGATATTTTAATTAACTGTCTCTAATATTTCCTAAAAACATATACTTTTGCTTGATAAACAAGCATTAATATACTTGATTCACAGTTAACACATGCGAGCATCTAATGGGTAGTGGGGTTGTGTGCTGCCTATAGAATTAGAATAGTGTGTTTATCTGCGAGAGTAGATGTGCCATTCATGTAATTTCTTTTTCTGCCATGAAAGATAAATCTGCAAATGAATAAGGTAAAAAATAAATATAGCTTTTATACTGTTTGTTGCATTTAAATACACTTCTTCAAAATTCTGTTTGTTATTTTAAGCAAGTTTTTCTCACTCTTCTGTTAAAAAGACGGTGTTCTAATCAAAGGACCAGCCCAAATATTCCCCCAAACTTTGAAACTATCAGCATTTTCTTCTGCTACACAGTTCCTTTGGGTTGAGATGATGACAAGAACCTTACCTTGCCACCCGCAATGAAAACACCTTTTTTGCTTGTGAATGGGTTAAGCTTTTAAGTTCTTCGTTTGGTTTTAAGCCGTGACTCTGATATAGAAGGTTGATATGACTGTGGTTTGAATAACATTTGATTTTGACCTGTTCCTGTGGGTTGTGATGGCCTAAGAAACTTGACTCACGGGCGCTGTAATTAGCCCGGCCCGTGTTTTTGAAACAGGATTGTGTTACCTGGATTGCATTAGTGTGGCTTCTATTGTTGCCGCCTTGCATCTGTCCCAGTAGGGTACTTAAAACCTTCTCTTGGCTGGGGTAGTTCAAACAATTTAGGCAAAATAAGTATGCACTTTATACTGTTGGTGGCTTTGGAGATATTACTCACGATATTCATCCTTTTCATTTTTTTCCTTTTTGGCTTGACAAAGTCGAAAACAGTGTGTAGCCAATCTTGGTCTCTTAAGAGAGGCGTATTTTAAAAACGGCTGAAACCCAGTGTATCTGCACAAGTCCCAACATATGTTTATTTGCTGGCTGTTGCCACTGTCTCCCATGAACTCTTTTCAAGCAGTGATGCCAGCTGATATGCAAAACCTCATTTAGCTATTTTTATTTGCATCTGAGTTTTCAGAATTTATTTGTTCTTCAGTCTGCCAAAGGTTTTAAAAGCTCCAGTCCTGTCTGTGCTGATATGTGAAACTTCCATTTTTAACAACAAGAGAAGAGAAAAACAACAAGAAAAGAACTTACACGAGGAAGGGCAAAATAGAAAAGATTTTTCAATCCCATAAAATTGCTGCAAAGGAAGAAAAAATGATGGCAACCGTGTTTGAATTTCATAGTTTCCAATTTGATTCTGTATTACCGATTGCATAATATCTGCGTTACGTGCTTAGGGTTTGATTTGCTTTCAGATTTATGGATGTGAATCCCTGCATATTTTGTAAAAATAGGTTATGGGGCCTGCATTCAGTAGCAATAGTAACTGTTTTTACAAGATGCATACAATATGCAATTATAGAGCTGAGGATACAGGCGATCGTTGTGTTAGGAATTAGCATAGTTTTAAAACGCAGTCACCTTTTGGGCACCAATTTTTAGCTCCCTTTGCTTGTCCTTCGGATTTTGGAAGAACACTGCTATTTTTGTCAGTCAAAAGACTTTTAGCAGTGGTTATTCAGGAAAACTATTTATAGGAGAGATAGAAGAGGCTTTCTGGTCATACGGCAATGGTGCAGGGTAAACTATTTCTGTGTTAAATTTTGGCTGTATTATTTGTTGCCAGTGATTTGGGGACATCAGCTTGGCGTATTCTATCAAAAAAGTGGAATTAACAAAATCAGCAGTTGCATACAGCGATTTACAAAATGGGTTTCTACTTCGTTCTTTTTATAATAGCATGCAACAAAGTAAGAAAAATATGACCCAAACTCTTTATAATTGTGACAGTTCATCAAGGCACTTCCAAAAAGTTTGTAGGAAAATGCCTGTAAATTGAGGAAGTGTGCATCTAGAGTTGACTGCCAGGTTATATTTCTGCCTGATGCCAAATAGCTTGATTAAGAATTATAAAACCCAGGCTGTGCCTAGTGATCCAGATATTTGGGCGGTGTAGATGTGGGAAAAGTCAAATGTGTTAGTTTAATAGCTGATGACCAGGAACTAATAACAGCAAATTTCATTATCGTTGGGGTAAAAGGCTATGTGGGGTAATTATTGTTAAAGTAAAAAGCAAAATATGACTTGCAGTTATTGAATTAAGATGCAGATTGATTTAACATATTCACACAGTAACTCGTATTTGAATTTAAAAGGTTTGCAATAAAATTGGTGTTTAGAAATTGAATAAAATATAGTTTTATTACCACATTGGATATCCTTGTGTCCTAACCTTTTTCCTTGGAGTTACCTCAGTTCAATAAATAAAACCTCATTAGACTATTCCCATTTCAACGAGTTTATTAAATTTTGCAGGAGTAATTAGCATAAGCTGTGCTAATTTTTCTGGAAGACTAATGAGGGAGGTTCTTAATTAGGTTTACTTTGTAAGAATCAGAAAAGATGTTAATGACAAAAGTCACATAGGGTAGTCTGAATTGGGAACCCAGTTTTTCTCAATCTATAAAAAAAGCTTCCATTTTCTATGTGCAAACCTCTTTAGAATTGCTTGAACTGAATATAGTAAGTGTGCAGACTGTTATTCTGTATCTAGTTAGTTAGGATTACCATCCATTCTTGATTTGCTTCACAAAATTCTCTATTTTCCTACCGTGGACTCACTAAACTATCTTTGAGCAATGACATGGTTGAATACAGATGGTCTTAGAAAAACATTTCTTTCTCCAAATTATGCTATAGGATTCCTTTCACGTAGAGCCCTGAAGTTTCTGGCCAGATTTGTGTCGCTTATTTCCAGGAGGGCAGGATAGGGAATGGCTCAATATTTGTTTGTTTATTTGGTTTTTCAATTTAGAATCAGTGTGTTTGATGAAGTAGTTAGACCACTAAGTAAAGGGAGACAGTAAGAGCCCAATTCTTCATGTCCTTGTACTGTGGATCCTGAGAAGTTAACAAGTGGAATTTTTCCTTTTAATGGATAGAAATAATAAAGGATAAAATTCCTCCTCAAACCATGTTCTGTTTCGTGTGTATTTAGACATAGTCCTTTTGAGATATAATGTGGCTTGAGTTACTTGCCAGTTTTGAGTTCCTCACAGCCAATATGAAAAACATCGATTTTTAAAGCCTGTTGACTAATATACCTCTAAAGATTTTGGATTTGCGTATTGTCACTTTAACGGTTTAACAGATTTGTCTTTCTTTTCCATTTATAAGAATCCCTGTATCTACGTTTGAGATGTAAGCCTTGACATGTAGCATTAAAAAAAATATACGAATTTAGTAACATGGAAACCTAGCCTGTTTAGATTACAGTCTTCAGGCCACACTTACCCAACAGTCTCCTAAAAAGAAAAAAAAGCCTATGTTTGTCTTTTCGCAGATTTTCTAAAGATCTTCCACAGCTAAATCACTCTCATTTGGGTTTGTTTTATGATTATTTTCTGAAATAGAGTGTTCAGGAGTGAAAATATTAGAATGCTTGTTTTATCTGTTGATTTTACGTGATGTACGTCACATGAACAGAAAAGCTTAACCATGTCAGAGTTGTTGAGAGAAACAACTTTATTTAAGACCCATTCTTCATCTAAGAGGTATAAATGCTGTGATAGGACTTTTCGGAACAGTGCGGTGTCGTCTTGTCACTAAGCTAATTTCTTGATTAAATTGATCCTGATGTATTTATATAACGTATATGTTCATCTGTATAATAGGAAAACAATAGTAAAACTTTAGAATTAGGATATAGTTGTGTGGGTTTTTTTGTTTTTGTTTTACCATTGAGCAGGGTGGGGTATCCCCTAATTCCTGTATTCACAGTCATAAGATGGTGAAGGCATCTGGGCCCCTCAACAATAAGTGATTTCCCTCTGTCTTTTATCATCAGATGTAAATCCCAAAATGTATTAAAATTTTTTTCTTTCTTATCTTCTTTAAAGTCCTCAACTAACATGAACATAAACATATACTTTTATTAAAGTTGCAAATGAGGATTTTAATCAGAGTTTCATGGCTTCGTGGCATTGACCTTTCAACGCTTAATATTTTGGTCTTCATCCAGTTTTTAGAAGGACCAACCGCTAAGCATAGTCACTCTGTAAGTTAGATGAACGACTGTCTGGGGCACGAAGAACAGAGCTGTAAATGCATTTCTTGGAGTTCGGATAAGTCTTTATATCACTCGATTTCTTAACCTTGAATGCTCCTCCGTTAAAATAGAAGGAGGAGGAATTCACCCTTTAAAATTCCCTCCGGCAGGATAGCAGCTGTCCTCATGGTCGGTTGGAGTGGTTTGCGTTTTTACAAAAGTGAAAAGCCGGAGTTGACACAAGCATGAATTTACAGTGGTTTATTAACCCTAGTGTATTTAAACATTTGTTTTCTCAGTGGGAATTCACATGCGATTATTAGCGATGAGACTTATGTAAGAGAGTATCATTCCCAATTTGATCACATATCAGATCATACTGTTCTGAATAGGAGCTGAGCCCTGTACATTTGTGTGCAGTTTGCTATTGTGATAAGAAAATAATAAATACAATAAGCTAATAGCAGTTATATTCCATTTGCTATCAGCTATTCCCACATACACAACCAGGACACATTAAAATGCATTTCAAATATGCTGACAATATATCACAATGCAAAGTACTTTTACATGATATAATACTCCTGCAGACACTGTATAATGAACAACAGTGGTTTTCCTGTAAAGGAAATAATGGCAGCAACTTCCAAGAAATGTGTTTAACGCAGCTTCAGAGAATCAGCAGTGTACATGTGTAACTGGCCTGGGTGTCAGCTCACAGTGTGGGTTTTTATCCCGTGTCATCATAACTTTGCTTTTGTAACAGTTCTGGAAAAATACAGAAAAGCAGTACAAAGTCCCCTGTGTGTCATCTAGCAACTTTGCACAGTTTGTGATGAGAATATATCACTGTATTAAATATGCATTTGCTTTTCTAAAAGAAGTTGCTTAGAATGGAAGAAAAACCCCAAACCCTCCAAGCTCAACTCTCCATTGATAAATTCCCTTCATTTCTCCCTACTGCCAGCACCTGACCAAACTCTAATAAAAATTGGCCACATTTTAAAAACTCCATTTAGAGGTCCCTGTATATAAAGAGATGGTATTTTGGTCATTTTAATTTGCTTGAGGTACTATCTGAAATAGACTACTAATTTTTCCTTCTTTTCCCTCCTGCTAGCCCATCTCTCTCTTTACAAATTGTGTAACTATATACTGTCCGGGACAATATAAAAGCGACCTAAATACTCCAATTGCAATCACTGAAATATGGTGAACAGTGCAGGTTTGTCTTTGGGTGCTTACTGCCCTCAAAGATGTGGGTAGATGAAGATAAACCTCCTTTGCAAACTCTTTCTCCAGTTACAAGCCTTTGTCCCGAAGCAAATGAAGTTTTTAACATTACAGTACTTATTGTAATAGAATTTTAATTGCCTTAACCTGCTAATGTGTGAAGCTGAGTGTGTGTGTGTTTGTGTGTGTGTGTGGATTCTTCATGGAGAAGGGAGTCAAGCCAAAAAAAAAAAAATGCCTGCATATTTTCCGTGGGAGACGGGGGTCACATATGGTAAATGATGCAAACTTAATGAAACTGATTCTGGGGAAGAGAATGCCATTGGCGTTCCATCCATGTAATGTATACTCCACTTTCAGTGGGAACAGAGTGGTCTTCAGCATGCTTTGGGGATTTTTATTTTTGAAGGTGAAGTGCTTGCTTCCAGTTCCAAACTTGCTTCCAAACCCCACTTGTAAAGACTTAACTAGACAAGCTGGCAAATTATATAGCTTGATCCCACACAATAACCTCCAAAGTGGCACTCGGTAACTATACCATCCCGCTAACTGTTTGAGGCACAATAGTTTTGTAATATAATATAAAGTAATAGTGTTAGCTAACACATCTTTAATAAGATATTGTTCGTGCCTTTGCCATATGCTACGGAGCAGCCTCTCGCTCGGTGGGCCTTTTGATTCCTCTCAATAAGATTATTTCAAATACTCTAATCCTGAATCATTGACATGAATACAAAAGCCTAGTGACATCTAATAGATGCCTCTTAGCTTTGCTTTTCCTCTTGTTCCTTTCCTTTTTCTTCTCTTTTTACCTGACAAAAAGCTTATAGACACTTGGGCTCTGTCTCTCAGTAGCAGCATGGGGGGCTCCTCATGAAATGTAAAGGAGCAAAAAGGACTGACAGGCCCGATAAGCTACAGAGTGAAGGGCCATAGATTAAAAGTAAATGCGGTAAATCCTGCGCTGTACACTTACTTGTCCTTTCATTGTTTTCTTTAACACTTTCAGTGCCAGGGCAGGGAAAAAAGAGAAACTAATAATCACATTGCACGTGTGCATTTTTAATCTAGACACGGTCACTATACATATTGTGTAGGGTTTTGGCAAGATTCTCAAATTTCGGTTCATGTAAAGATTGTGATGGTTTTGAAAAATGCCTCCTTAGTTTATATCAAGAATCCCTTAAGAACTTTTTTGCTCATTTGCTGCTCGATTGACCAAATATTGGTCCTGTGTATGCGGAGAGGTGGATCAGTAGGTCAGAAGAGCCCTTCTGTAGGGTGTGAACACTTCTGACCTGGCATTTCAAGGTGGAAATAACTTTTTAATCTTCTTTTTGAATCAATGAATTGGAAGTTATCAAAGTAAATTTTAGGGAATTTTGTTCCATGATATTAGCTGCTGCTTTTTCGTGTGGCCTTGCTCCTTGCTGGTGTCCTGAGTGCTCTGGCTGCCCTGGACGGTGCCCTCTACTCAGGCTGGTGGTGTGCACTGAAGAGGGCGGAGTGTGGCTCGGTAACTCTTCCAATGGCCAGAGGTTGTTCCCTCGCCGTCTTCTCCACCTTTCCAAAGCAACCATGATTTGACTAAAGCTTTTTTTTTTTTTTACTCTATCTGAAGGTCAATCATGTTAGGTGCAATTTATTTATTATTGTTCAATAGAACAATAATTTCTCCCTGTATTTAATATGCTTCCTGTTCATTAGTGTTCTGATCTGTTAGTAATACCTTAAAACATCATTTGTAATAGTCTTGGACGCACTGTTGGTTGAAGTCCCCACACAAAATGGAAAGTTACTTGAAGAACCCTGGACCTGTATCCAATTTGGTTATTCTCACACGTACGCACACACACACACACACACTCATTACAAAGACAAAAAAAAAGAAAAATGAGAAGTCTCTTTTTAATTTATTAGAACGTTCTTTAGGAAAGAAAGTTGGTTAAGAGTTAAACTGGTTATCTTTGAAGCTATTACAAACAGTGTTTAAAACCTGTTTCTCTACACAATCTTGATGTTTTCTTAAAGCCAGATTCTAATCTCAGAAGTATGGCGTACATTTGAGAATATCTTTAAAAAATTGAGCCCTTTCTGTGGCCATAGGAGTGGGAGTGTCCTATTCTGGCCATCCACACGTTTTCTTAAAGACCATCATCTGAGGCCTGGCCTATAGACACCTTAAAACAAAACAAACAAAATCCCTGACCATTATGAATTTGATAGTAATGGACATCTGAATGGTATTGCAAAATTTTAGAGATCTTTAAGGAGTAATATTTCAGAGAATTCTCTTCACACAAATGTGAGGCACAAATTAGCTCCATTTTACAGATCTGTAAACTGAGGCACACAGCCTAAGGAAATTTATTAGTGACAAAGTAAGTGATTAGAAACTCCATCTCTCTGCTCTCAGCCTGATTTTCTCCCCCCTCGATTGCCCAGTAAGAAAAAAAATACTATTTTCAGTATTTGATGCAATCTCATTTATTTTTCTTGATATTCACAATTCCTCCTTTCCATGTATTAATCTAAACCGTTTTAGCTAAATAGTTTTCTTAATAGATCTGGCACTTAACTTTTGGGATTAAAAAATAATAATAATATGACATATAAATTGTTGTACTCATTGCTGGAGCAATATTTGAGTTTTTGTGTCCTCATTTAATTTGATGAGTAAACCAGTGTGTGTTTCATTGGGAAAAAACAGGCACTACTCTAAAGAGAAGTCTGGGAGAAGGCAGAGTATGATGGAAAAGGCATAGATTTTGGAGTCCACTGGCTGAGGATCAAATGCCTCCACTGCTGTTTACCAATACGTGAGCCTCAGGGGGCTCAGTGTTCCCATCTGTAAAATGGGACAAGTCATTGCAATTTTGAAGAGTTGTGCGAGTTAAAATAGCCAGCCCAGGGCTTGGCAAGTATTAGGTGCTTGAAATCAGTAGCTCTTGCAATTTGAACTTAATATATTCCATGTGAATTGTTATTCTTAATGTGATGATGGCCACGGAACTTTCTTATAAGCAAAATTACGTTACTGAAGTCTATCATGGTAGCTAAGTTTATTGTGGATGAGGAGTCACTCATTTTTTCTTTCCACACATATTTATTGAGCCTCTCCTGTATGCACGCACTGTTTTCAGGATTGAGGATATAGCAGTGAGCATGACAGACATGGTTCCTGCCTTCATGGAGCTTTCAGTGCCTCAGAGTTGACCAAAAAAAAAAAAAAAAAAAAAAAAAGAATAAATTGGAATAGTAAGTGTAAACAAAGAATATACTGAATATATTGATTTTTTTTAAAAAATAGAAGAATGCTATTTTAGAGAGGGATTATAATGCAGAGGAAACATATCCCTGGGATGAAGTTGCCTTTTAGCTCTTACTCAGTGACATTGAACCTGGACAAACTCTGTGGCTTTGTTGCCCTCCTCCCAGGCAGTCTACACATTGGCTAAGACCACAGGCTGTGGAGTCAGACCCCCTCAGATCAAATCCCTGCTCTGCCAGTGTTTGACTTCAGGGTTGCGGGCAGATCATTTAACTTCCCTAAGCCCCAGTTTCTTCATCTATAAGACTGGGATAAGAGTGGTAGTTCCTACTTTATAGAATTGTGGTAAGGAGTAAGTAGATAATACACTGAGAGCACTTAGCACAATGCCAGGCACATAAATCATATTCAGTAGAAGGTGGCTGTCGTTTTCAAAATAAGGGCCAGGATGAAGAGATCTCTAAGACCCTTTCCAGCTATGGAATTCGAACTTCAGTTCCCCTTGGTCTTGCTGAGGCAGAGGAACTCTTCAGGAGGTAGACCATAGGCTCCAGAGGGCAGTGACATGCGTGTGTTGGTGGCTGCTGTATTCCCAGTGCTCAGCAAACTGCCTCCCTGCTGTGCAGTAGGTGCTTCAGTCTGTTTTTGTGAAAAGAAAGAAAGAAAGGAGCTAGAAATGTAGTTGTTGAATCTGGTGGTCTCATCTCTGCATAAAGACAGGCTTGTTACAACCACACAATGAAGTAAAAAGGCACTGCCATTAAAGAATGTGGAGAAACAGAAAATGTAAGATAAAATATTAAATTTGTTACACTTAAAAATGTTAATCTTCACACGATTACCATGCAAATCCCCTCATTGCCTAACTATTTAATTGATCAAGTAAAGCACAGAGCAGAGAAGTGAAAAACCCTGCTGTTGACATTCTCACAAAGCACATTTTCAAGAATATATTCTGTTAACTAGTATGTCTGTTGCATACACTAACGTGAATTTAAAACACACACACACGTATAGCATCCTTTGCAAGCAAGCAGATTTCAGAGAGTTTGCCATATTTTTCTATGGCAACTTGGTGATCTCGCATTATTATATCAAACGTGAAATCAGTGTAGGGTAACATATGTTTCAGCAGTGCCTTTGTTTCATATAATGTTAGAAGCTAAAAGTTCACCATTTTTTCTTTTGGACAGGTATAATATTGACATGCTACACTGGCGATTGAAGGGTTAATGAATTCTCTCTCTCTCTCTCTCTTTCTCTCTCTCTCTCTCTTTCTCTCTCTCTCTCTCTCTCTCTCTCTCTCTCTCTCTCTCTCTCTCTCTCCCCCCTTCTCTCCTCCAGCTCCCTCTCCCTCTCTCAACCCCTCTGTCCTCCACCCCAATCCCATCATGTGCCTGGTTGACTCTGAAAGAAGGGGCTTGAAGTCGCCCACAGGGCATCCCTTTTCCCAGCCTTCTCCAAGGCCACCTGGGCGGACAGAAGCCTGACCCCTGTCCTTAGGACACAACATCCAATCGGGCACCATGTCTGCCGGTCTCTCTGACCTGCGAGCTGGGCAGAGGGAGGAGAAGCAGAGGCCGCTCACACTCACAGTTGATAGGCTGCGTCTCTGTGGCTTTAGGGGGCTCCTGCGTCTACTCGAGGAAGGAAGTTCTCCCTTATTTTCAAGATAAGGTGTCATTCATGAGAGCAACGTGCTGCACTAATCAGGTTAATTGAGAGGCCCCAAATCATCTTTATTGAGCCCATCTCTTCTTCCTGTTAAAGGCAGATACTGCAGACAGACAGATGACACATATTTTAGTTTTTCCTGCAAAGCCTGTGAAATCTGCAGGCATGCAGGGAACGTAGGTTCAGCCGAACATCGTTCAAGCTACTTGAGCACAGGTTCTTATCGAAGTACAGCATAGCATTAAAATAAAAACAAAAGCAAAAATCAGTGCCTTCAAATGTCTGATATTTTCCTTGTCTTTTTTTAATGTTAAGATAATCTCAGTGTTTCGGATCAGCCCAGAATGACTGTTCGTCAAAGAATCCAGATTGATTCCTCCCTGGCTATTTTATTTAAGATTGAAACAAAAAATTGCATCGTGATGTGTCATTAGTGACAAGGAGTTTCTCGGGCTGTGTTTCGATACTTCAGCGCCCAAGCCGGACGTGGGGGGCTGTGGCCCTGACTAATGGCGTCTCGGGCCTCTGCCTGGAGCCCCTGAGTGGAGAGGAAAACAGAGCTGGTTCAACTGAATTCCGTGAAGGGCGGGGGTTTCTCCTCCCTCTTCTCCATTCAGAATGATTTGTCATAGTTTAATTTTAAACTATCATTGACAATTCTTTCTTTCGACCCCACCTCTTTCTCTCTTTTTTTTTCTTGGAAGTTCCAGGAATGACTTTAATTATCTCCACAATCAAATTCTCATTGCTGCCTCTGTGGAAGTGTGTAGTCATAGATTGCAAGGATTATTTTCTTTAGCACTTGGGGATAGAGAAACCGGTTGTTTCAAAATGAGAACCAGCTGGTTCCACAGAGCCCTATTTAATGGGGAGCCACTTTGTACACAAACCTTGGCTCAGGTCGGTCATTATGCCAAGCCCCAAATCAGCAGTGTTTGGTCTATCACCCTTTATTAAATGTCGAGCGAGGAGTGATTTAGCCGATATGATAATAATAATAATAATTAAAAAAAACACACCCTGCATCTTTAATTTTGCCTCTGCCAAACACTTGGATTTAGAAGGAGCATTTCTCCAGCTTCTTCCTGTGGTAATTATGTTGTAGACCTAGTTTACCACTGCTTTCTCATAGATGGCTGGTGTGTGTGTGTGTGCATGTGTGTGTGTGCGTGTATAGCTTTCACCCTCTCTAAATCTAGAAAATAAAATTAAGCTCATCTTTTAACATAATCTTCTATCTGACAAGCACAGTAGATAGATGAAAGGTAGATAGCCAAGTTGTGGGTCCCATTAATAGAACCAATTGGAGGGCAGAGATAACTGCTATTATCAAACATCCTTTATGCCAGCCTGTAAAATACAGATGAGGGTGATATACCATATATATTTTTCTGTCTTTCTAGCTTGTAGGAATTGGTTTGTTGTCATACCTTGTTAATCTCTGGCAGCACCAAATTCAATTTCAAATGAGGAAAGTACTTTTACTAGTTCACTGTACAAAATATTTTTTAAACATGCAAAGAAGGACAAAAAGCATAAAAGACACATAAAACCATGGTATTCAGTTATGAGAATGATTTTTTTTTAGAACCCAGGCTGCATTTTTATAAAATAAACTAATTTGGGGGCTGCAACATTTATTAAATCAGGGTTTGAAGGATGAAAAAAGCAGTTTCATAAAGATTTTTAAAAATCTAGTTTAACCACATTTTGTCTTACAAATGTGAGAAATTACTTGCATTGCTAATAAAACTATATGGCTATTTTTTTTTTATTATGACATACTTTTCTACATTGACATCAACATAAAATAATTTGAAGAAAGAGTAAAAATATAGAAATTTATTCTCACAGGGAGTTTGATCAATAAGCTGAGTGCTGGTATATATGTTTTTACTTGTTTTATTTTTAGGATTTCCATATTGAAACATGATTTGAGTGAAATCTTATCTAATGATGTTTTGTTTGTTTACCAACTACTTTGGTTATGTAATGTCTCTTTAGTTCAAACTGTAATTCTATTGTGTATTTCCTGTATCTGTATTAAAAAAAATTCTGTGGGTTTTTTAATATAAAAAACAAATAACTGTTATATTTCCAGTCACTCAAATTTGAACTGAATTTTACTTCCTGTTTCAAAGGTCAAGGCAAGCTGACCTCAACAGCAGTGTGGAGGCTGCTGAATTATTCATATCATTGACTTTGTGTCAGCTTCCACATTTGTGGAGAGGGATGTTTTATTCATTTATCTCATTTAGGGTTCTTCTCTGCACCTGTTTCTACCATTAAGTACCCTGTAATTTGCATTTGATGCTAATTTAGTTTCATATCAGCCTGGTCCCCCCTTGTTAATTTAATTTTCTGAGACCCTTTTCATTACAGTAGAACTGTTTTCCTCTTTAAAGCAAACATCTATACAAGTAATTGTATAAACTGCCTTTTAAATAATATCTTTTAGAAGATTCCATCGTTTAAGTCCTTAATTCCTATAATTAGCCATGGTTTGATTAATGTTTCAAAGGGTTAAATTAAAATGCAGAATTACTCAAATGCATACTTGAATAATTTCTTATATATGGCAGTGTTAGCGTTTTGGTTCTCTTCCTGATAATTCTCAGAACAGTATGTCTTAGCAGTAATTTTCTTTATTTAAAGTGCTGTTTAGTTTACTAATGGTAGTTTCTTTCAAATCTCGGCGCTCTCAACATTACTTGTGAAATGTTAGTTTTTTCTTTCATCAAATTGCTGATAGACGGTGGCTTAAAAATGTTTCTGCAACATTAATAATGACGTACCCAAAATAATCAAGGCAGACTTAGGTCTTATTCCTTGATATGTCATGGAAGTTTGGTATAATGAATTTCAGGAAACTGTTTTACATTATATGCCTTTTTTCTCCTTCCCAGGTCTTTTTATTTCTGTCTGCTGCTCAGAGTAGGTTGCATGGGAATTCGTCAGTTCTGTGAGCATCTATTGGGTTTCAGTTGCCACCTGGATATTGTAGAAATTAGGAGTAAGTTGTTTGAGGAGGCCTGATTGAAATGGTGGCTACTGTGGAAGGAGTAGCCCTGTCCCTGCAGTGTCCATTGGGGACTTGGAGGTCAGGAGAACTAGCAACTCATATAAGCCAAGTCTGCAGCCCCTGATTTTTGGGGAAAGAACTCTACCTCACTCCTTTCCCTGTAACTATTCGGAAGGTCCTTGACACAAATGTCTTGCTATTCCTTATAGGCTCCCTTAGAGTTGGGAATTTAAAATAGGGGTATGAATTAGGAATTCAAGTTCTAAGGTACATGGAAATTATGGAGAAGGAAAAGTTGTGGCAATGGCTGAATGTTTCTAAGAAGTTAGCCCAAGCTTTGCAGTGGCCCTTCTTTCCACTGGGCTGGATTAGTTTTATCTGTTGTTCATATTCTTTGAGGATACCAAATGGTGCAGTCGCTTTTGGTTTCCAGAAGAATTTCACGTCTATTGAAACTGGAGTTTGGAGGTGGCTTCTCTTGTTCTCTCAGTTATAAACGATTCCCGGGGACTCCCACAAACAACTTTGTAATTGTACAAAAGTGAAGGGAATCTCAATTTTCTGGCAGACAGCTTCATCTGTCTGGTTTCAAGACAGGGCCTTGGGTGGACCGCATGTTTCCCCAGGGTCCCCTTCGGCTGGGGACTTCTCAGGTATGCACCATCACAGTGAACTTTTCACATCTTATGGTTTATTAGGCTCGCTTTGTGCTCCTGCTGATGGGCCTAAAAAAACGTGAGAGTTTCCAGAAACGAAACATTTACTTGCTGACTTTCTCTTTTCCCCGTTTAGATATTCTCTGTAGTTTGGGCAGGTCTGTGAGTTCCACAAGAAAAGTCTTCAGGTTTGATTAAACAGCTGGGTTTAAAAACGATAAGGAATACTTGCAGAGCTCTTAAGATTGCAGGCAAGGTTTTCCCATTCAACTCTGGCTGATGTGGGGAATTCTACCATTAGAGCCTTATTCCTTTAGCTTAAAGCCTTTGATCTTTACTAAGACATACATAACTTTGGGAAGGCTAACGACATACATAACTTTGGAAAGGCTAACACTTTAATTCTGTCACTTATCTGCTTCTTTGAGGGAATGAAATAAAGATTTTACATGGGTTCAGCTCTTTTCAGTTTACATACATACTCTTTGACCCACATCATTTTAGTTCCCACGACAACATTGAGATAAGTAGGGGTTTTTGTACCCATTTCATGGAAATGCGGAATGAATAGTTTAGTTTCATAAGGCTAATAAATAACCTCACCAGGTCTCAAGGGCAGGTTTTCTGAGGAATCTAGGTTCTTGTTGGAAGAGACCAGGTTTCTAGTTGAGCTGAATGGACTCTCAGAAATTACAATCCAGTTCTTTCTTTTTACAGATGAGAAAGCTGAGGCCAAGAGAAGCTCAGTAATGTTACCCAAAGATCTAGTTAGCCTCAGAGCCAGGACCTTAAGCCAAGTGCCTGGCTCTGATTCCATTGCCTTTTCTGCTACTACTCTGGGCCATCTGGGTCCTGCTCTGCTCTCCATTTTACCTTGTGTGACATCAGCCTCAGGGAAGGGTATAACTTATATTTTCTGGATTTGGGTCCAAGGAAACCCTTGGGCTTCGTGTCTCCAGCAAGCCTCAGCATGGTGCACCCCATATACAAGAAGCACATGTTAAATTGTTTCTAAGAAATGATAACAGTCATGGGGAGGAGAAAGCTACAGAAGACTCTATCATAAAGTATTATTTCATTTTTATGTATTTATTTATTTTTTTTGTGAGGAAGATCAGCCCTGAGCTAACATCTGCCAATCCTCCTATTTTTGCTGAGGAAGACTGGCCCTGGGCTGACATCCATGCCCATCTTCCTCCACTTTATATGGGACGCTGCCACAGCATGGCTTGACAAGTGGTGTGTCGGTGCGCGCCCAGGATCCGAACCGGCGAACCCCGGGCTGCTGCAGCGGAGTGCGCATCTTAACCACTTGCGCCACTGGGCCGGCCCCAATTATTATTTTATTTTTAAAAGCTCACATATTTCATTCATTTGCACGTCTGTTCGTTCATGCTATGTCATAACACTGTGCCAAAAAATAGCAATTTCTGTTTATATTTGTCAGAGATGTTTCATCAATAGTCATCTTTCAGTAAGGATTTTATAAAAGTTCTTTCTATTCTAGACATGTCATAATGAGCAGTTGACTCTGACTATTATCTTTCTCTGGAAGGCACTGACATACGTAAATATTGAACTTGGCGATTTTCAAAGTAAGTCCTAATTTAAAAAATTATCTTATATTTAAGCCTAAACAAATTTAATAAACTGTCCTTTCCAGAAATAATAATAAAGGAAATGAGGCCTTGTTGTAGAATATAATTCTGAAGAAATTATAGTGAAAGAAGGAAAAAGTACATTGAACTTCCCCCTACTCAAAACTGCCTTTGTGTACAGCATTGACTGAGCAGGTTTGTCACACCTTCTGAACTGCCAAGTAAGGGCAGAAGTCCCGAGTATGATACTGAGAGAAATTAGTAGCCCCTGGCAGAGTCTCAAGCTGAACTGTGGGAGAATGATTCCAAAGGGCGAAGGGACATTCACCTGGTAAGCAGGAGGGGGAGGGAATTAGTGGCATCTTTTGTATTTTTTCAGGATGTGGGGGAAAGGAGGAAGCAACAAATACCTCAGCCTCTGAATTACATGCCTATCTGGCCTGCCTAAAATGATTGGGCCGATTTGGAAAAATTTTAGATTCTCCATCGTGGTTCAAATATGTGACTGAATGTAGCCACGAACTATCTTTCTCGCCTGTATCTACTGCCTAGTCATTTAGGGCCCATGCCCTAGTTTAAAAAAAGATGAAATATTGAATTTATATATCTTGTCTTCTCTTTCCCTCTTCCCGATTTATCATAAACCATTCAACAAGCCAAATTCCCTTGCACTCCCAAATATTTTGATGTTGGAACCCAAGAAAGAATAATTCTGCTAAACCTATAAAAATTGTTTCATTATGAGGTGTACTCTTGTTTGGGAACCGTTGTTTGCATTCACAGAGGTAATGAGGATAACCACCCGTTGATTTCATCGATCTCAAATAGGAGAAATGAACCAGCATGTTAATTTATTCACTTGATGTTCATGAAGCATCTACTGTATGACATAAATTGTAGCCCCATCCCTGAGTGGAGACCACACTGGAGGTGCCTGGCACCTCCAGGGCACTTCTTATTAAGGAAATTGCATTTGGTGTAGAATCTCTTTTTCTTTTCCAAATCACCACCAATTCCATTGAATCATTCATCTTTCTCCCACCATCACTTGGCCCCCTGCCCCACTTCCAACATAAGATTTGAAGTACTTCATTATGCATCAGACTCAGGGTAGGTTAATGCCCTACTATGTTCGTTTTCTATCTTCAAGATACTGTTACCTCCATTATGAACTCAAATTCAAGAATGTCTTTCTGTTAAGGAGAGAGCATGCTTTGGTTCTTTTATAGGTCTGATAAGTCAAATTGCTCACGCTGAAGTTGGATTTTTCATTTATAATGAAAATGAGAAGCAACCTGGTGTAGAACGCTGAACCAGGACACAGGAGACCTGGTTTTTAATGCTGCCTCTGCTGTTATTTAGATATGTGAGCCTCAACAAGTCTCTCCACTGCCTGTGAGTTTCAGTTTCCCCATTTATAAAATGGGGGAATTGGATGCTTAGGATCTTTAAGTTTCCCTCTCTCTCAATGATTTAATCCTCTATGCTCCTATAAATCTGGTCACCTCTTATAGCTAACATTGGACAGTAGCCTATTATTAAACATTTGCTTGGGCAGCAGATGCTGTAGGGTAAATAGCAGCTTCACAGTTAGAATTGAACAACTAGCAATATTCTCAACCCACTTTCACTTCATTTCCTTGTCCCAGGTATCAGCTAGGTGATAAGAGGGTATGGTAGTAAACATAGCCCACATCTATCGCTGAGATCTACCTTAAGGCACGGGGCTATTGGGTGAGGTCATTAGATGATGTACCTTACAAGTCTAATTGAGTTGGCCTATTTAAATTTATTGGTAGCATAACTTGGGCAAGATGGGAAAGGGATCTAGTAAAAAGAAAACTGTAGCCTTATAAAATGTGAGGCACGTGGACAAACACATTCATCTACATGAGATAGCAACCCCAGAAGGCCCACAGCAGAGGCTACCTGTGCGACATCCCAGAGTTGTGTAACCAGATTCTTGTGGTTTAGACTTGTCTTCCAGATGAAGCAGCCTAAATAGTGATAGATGAGGATATACACCGAGTTGCACATAGCACGTGCTTGTTAAATAATTAATTGCCAGCAGATATTACTTTGTATCTGTAGTTTTGAGGTGGATAATTCCCTTGAAGTCCAAATAACTGAGTATCTTTAGAAAGAAGCTATGAAATGATAGGCTCTGCTAGTATTCTGTGCTTGTACTTATGTGTTAGAATGCAGTGTATATCCCTTAAACTTAAAGAAATTAGAAGCTCACAAAATCTCAGAAACATTTTTTTCTTTTGTTACATGCAGAGACGAGAGACTGAGAAACGAAACTTTGTCCAGGATAGGATATATCTGTATATCTACATATATATATATTTTTAAATTTGACGTTCTTGAACCCTTCCATATAAATATTATAATATTTTGGCAGATCTCCAAGGAAACAAACTTGTGAGTCCCATGGATAATGACTTTCTGAGAATTCCAGGTACAGAATAGGCCCTCTCAGGATTTCCTGTTTTTTGTTTGTTTTCCTTCATTTCTTGTTTTATGTCCAATAAATCTTTACTTTAAGCGGGATCAAGTGTTAAGGCAAACCCAACTACAGAGCTAATGTATAGAACATTAATGTCATATAAAAGCCAAAAGAAATGACTATTAAAAGAAATCCATATGTGTCTGGAATTTTTATTTAAGTGTATATTAGTGATAATGACCTTGGTTCCAGGGAATTCCATAACGATTAATGACCAGCAAGGGGTCAATGGCCCTAGGGTGCTTTAGACCAACAATCCCTTCAACGTGGACAGCAACTGGTCATTTATCCCAAGGAAGTGCCCTGAGATGAGGTCTTTATCCTTTTGCCATCTGATTGTAATTTAACCTCAGCTTTTAAAGGGTCCTTAGGAAAAAAAGAAACAATGGGTCATGCTTTCAGTATTTTAAAGAGTTTATTTTTGCCATGCAATTCATAATTGAGTATCCTTGAATAGAGTTGTCAAATAAAGTTGATAATTATGTTCCTTTCATTCTGGAGTGTGTGTACTCATTTTCTGCTGCATATCTGCTGGCACATATGCTGGTGTAGTATGCATCCATGTATATGCTTATACTCATATTCCTGTGTCTGGGATGTATGTGCGTGCGTGTGTGTGTGTGTGTGTGTGTGACTGAGAGAGAGAGAGAGAGATGTTACAATACTCAATGCCGTATAAATGGATTAAAATAAAATTTGGATTATAGAAACTTCAGTCACATCAGTTTTATTTGCAGCTTGGCAAGGACATAGTTCTGTAATATGTAGAATAAGAAACAGGAGGCAGAGTGAAATTGGTTTTTTCGTGGGGTACAGATGACCAGGGGCGTGGTGAGTGACTGGCATTGGCTTTTACATGTTCTGTGTGTTATTGTTATAATTCCTGTTGATGATGATGATAATAATAGCTAACACTTATTAAGCTGCATATTTGCTAAGTATTCTCTCATTTAATCCTTGCAACAACTCTATGTGGGGATTATTCTTATTTTCCTCATTTTCTAGATGAGGAAACTGGGGCTCTGAGAGGTTTAGTAACTTGCCCAAGGTCACCCCAGCTATTAAGTGGTGGAGCTGGGATGCCAGCCCTGCTGTGTCAGACCCCAAAGATCAGGGTCTTAACCATGACACCATTCTGCCTCTATTTAAAAACTAACATTTCCATTTTCTAAGCACAGCCTTTAATATATTCATTTAGGCAAATTTCCATCCTTTGCTGGCATAATCGCTATTCCTTTTGTTGGTCATTGCTCCCTTGGGCTTCCCGCAAACATGGTCAGAGGTGCCCTGGACTTTTTAAAGATAGAAGAAAGGCCACATGGTCCTGCATAATTTGACCGAGACAGCTGTGCAGTTGGTTGTCTCATTTAAATTACAACCACAAAAAAGATGTGCTAGGCTTCATTGACACAAGGCTAAGGGCAGGAACACGAAACGGTTTTCTGAACCTGCCCTGGGTTACTGCCAAAGGTAAGCAGCCATGCTCAGCAGGGTCTCATGGACCACTGAAGAGGCAGCAAGCTTCACTAAAACAATTACCCCTCCCTGGGCCTCTCCTGAAGGGTTGCAGCTCCAAATTCTCAGGGTAAAGGATCTGTGTGTCTCTTAAGTCCAGCTTGGAACAGCTGACCCAGGCAGGAACTTGAAGACAATTCGGCTGAGAGTTAGGGAGAAAACCAAAGATGTGGGATTTAAAAGGCTGGTGTTGCAAAGGATCATCTTGACAGGCTGTGGCTCAGATTTAGAGACACCCCAAACTGATTTGCTGAGGGCTGAACGCTGAACCTTGTAACCACAGACCATGGAGGCATTCATGAGACCTGACAAGCCTACTTTTAATACAGAATCTGGTACAATGTTTCATGTGTGTATTTTTGCTGTGGGTTTTTTCTATATCTTTTGGAATTGAGTCTGATAGTCTAAAGGGTAGCTTTCACATGTAATATTTTCTTCCTCGTTTTGAGATAGGAGATTTTTCTGAGGCTGTGGAGCAATAAACCCATGTCTACATGACATACGATTTCTTCTTTTTTTGGTGGAATTTTTACATTGCATATTTTTCCCTGTTCATTGATTTTTAACAACAGTTACTTTGTTTTCTTTCTCATCTTTCCAAAATTTCATTCATGGTAGATGCTTCCCAAATCAGATTTGGTTTTATTAAAATTATGTCTTTCTGAAACGAACATCCTACATCTTCCAGGAAAGTTCAAAGTAGTGATATAATTTTTATTTTGCATGTGAGTGTGTTATGAGCCAGAGTGTGTGTGCGCGCCATGTAGATTTGTGTAAACATACCGATATAGTATGACTTTTCTATTGCAACTCTTAATGACTGAAGAACCTATTTTAAGTCTGTTGGGTTTTTGACAAATTATGATAAAAAGGAGGTGGCAGAGATTACCTTTTTTCCCTTTATAGAGAAAAATTACAACAAAATGAATGAGGACGAACTGCATGCGCTGCGCTGCTGGTGATGAGGCACAACTGCAAATCAGGATGGGGCTAGAGGCCCCCGGAGCGCGGGCACGCTGATGTTTCTTCCCCTCTCGATGCCTCTCAGTAGTGGCATTGTGGGGACTCATGAATTACCTCTTACAGTCGGGGCTCCTTGCTATAAATCCCGCCTGGTGCCGAGCGCACTGTGGGCAGCGGAGCACAGAGCAGGGGCCGGCGGTGTTTGTGTTGTTGTTAGCGACACGTAGCGAGTTCCTCCTAAACGGAAAGGCCCCGGCTCCAGTTTGTCGCCAGTGAAAGCCGAAACATGAGTCGCACATGTGGACGGGAGCCGCCAGCCGCCCGGGGGTGAAGGGGGGAGCCGGCCTGCGGTGGGGCCCAGCGCCCGCCGCCCACCGGGGTATTTGTTTGCGGGGAGAAGGGGAGGGGGTAAGGTGGGAGCAAAGAAAATAGCTGGAGGGGAGGTAGGCGAAGGATGCCCTGACCCTTAACTGCTCTTCACCTCCCCATTACCTCTTGCTACTTGTCCGAATACTTGAGAGAATTAAAAAAATGTATCCTTTGTGGTGCGGCTTTAAAATGGTTTTCTTTCTCAGGATGTCCTGTGTCTGTCTTTGATTGCGTTTCTCCGGGTTAGTTGGTTAGGAGACATCTTCTATCCCTTTAAGGGGTAAAAACATGAATAAATGTAAATGTAGGGACTTTAACACTTCCCATTTCCTAACATTCGTATAATTGCTGTTAAGCCACATTGAAAACCCTGGGGCCTGGTGTGCACCAGGGTAAAGTTACATTTCACAAGCAGAAAATTGACTCACCACTTAGGAAAATTGGCTACCAATTATGTGTCAAAGGCTCTAAAGTCAGACCTGAGGTTTCCTTTTTGCCAGAATGTGGAATTAAAAAGAGCCCAGGCGCCCAGCTTTGTCCCCTCTACTCCCTCCCGAGAGTGACTTCTTTCTTGCTGCTGAGTTTCCTTCTGAGGCTTCTGGTGGGGAAGGAGGGCTCCTGGCCGACAGAGGGACTGGCTAGCAAGAAGAACGGAGGCAGGAGGGAAGGAGTCAGTCAATAGTTCGTTCATGCACAAGTGTTTTAAAAATCTGCTTATGGCTCATGGAGAGAAATTTGCCCTTGGCCCAGCGCGGTTGACCCGAGGTCTGAGAGCTGTGACTGAGGCTCCTGGGGTTGAGGGGCGCTGGGGAAAGGAGGTGTACCTGGACATCTCCTGTCTCCGGTGACATGGCATCATGTACAGAGTCCATTCGGGAAGCTCATTGATCCCGCCTGTTGTTGGAGGAGTCACTTGGGCACGGGGGGGGGGGGGGGGGACCAGTTTCAGGAGCAGGAGGATCCCTGGTCCTGAGGGGACATGGAGGTGACGTGGAAAGCCGGAGAGAACAAGAGCAAGAAAGAGAGAGAAAGGATACAGAGACACAGAGACAGAGCAATGGAGAGAGACAGAGAGATGGAGAGAAGGGGAGAGGAGAGGGAGAGAGAGAAAATCATTGAGAATACGGGAGAGGGGGAGAGGATGTGGAGGAGAGAGTGCAGGAGAAGGAGATGGAGAAAGAGGAGGGAGACGCCAGCGCTCTGTACACCATCTTTTGTCTCCCCACCCCTCCTCTGCCGCTGTCCCCCATTTCTTCGCTATGCAACTTTCTTGACACACTCCTTGCCTTCTTTCAAGGTCTGCTTTCTATTCCTGTTGGAGTGGCTTATCCCAACTTTTAGTTCTAATGCCTTGAAATCAAGCCTTATTTAGTGCTTCATTTTCTGCCTCTAGAGGGAGAGAAAGAGAAAGCATTAGGACCTTCCAAATTGAGTGAATCTGCTGTGGTGTGGTGGAGAGAGTTTTTCCAGGAGGACCAGGATGCAAATTTGTACTGGAGATTATCCCAAGAGAAGTACCCCTCCTGACAACAGGACGTCATATGTAATAATTTTAGTGAGAAAAACCATCCTTGTTTTGCCTTCTGGGAAATCTTCTGCTAGCTGTTTCTGTTTGATTCTGACTTTGGAAAATTTCCAGGATTCTCAAGAACCAACTATCTTAAATCCTCAATGATTTTGACAGAGAAGACTGTTTTGTCTAAGGGACAGCAATTCTACGACTGAGTCTCACCCAAAAGATCGAATTTCAAGTTAGTCCTGGCATCTTAGCTGGTACAAAGAGAGAAAGAATTTATACTTTACAGAATGCTTAGTTCACCTCCAAGTCTTTATTCGGTTAAAAAAAGTGTGTGTATGTGAGTTTTTCCTTATGTAGCAGTTCAGAATGCATAAAAGTTTATGTTTTTCTAATCAAGACTCAGACATTTTGAGTGGATATTTTCCTCTACCACCCTATGTATCTTAGAGCTCTTTTCTAGTTTTAAGACTCTCACAGGCTCCCTCAAGTGATGCTTAGTTAGAGAAGCCTTGTATCCACTAAGTATTTTCTTAAATGTATAATTGATTGTGCAAGGAAGGAAGAGCTGCAGGAGTGGAAATCATACGTCATTTCATTACTAATGGCAATGTCTGAATAAAATGCAGACTTTGTCATGCTAATGGATAGCTGAGTATGTTTAAATCAGAAGCTTTTTTTTCTTTCTTTACTGTTCTGGGATCATTTTAGGAAGTTTAAGTAGCATTTAATATATTGACAAATATGTTCTAATATGCTGGGCCAAGGTTGGAAAAAAGAGCCAAACCAAACTAAAGAACTCAAGGAAATGGGGTGACAAAACGAGTAATTTGGGAAACCACATCCGTTACCTCCTCTTTACTATACTGAAGAAGCTGGATTTTTACCTGGATTTAATTTGCAAGACTAATTTGCAAGTGTATTTAGCACTGTCTTTGTGCTGTTTTCACGGCAGTGTTCCATAGATGTCCTCTTCCTAGAACAACAGAGCTGGAAGAGTTTCTTAATGACCTTCACTCTGTTTTCAGGGTGGAATTCGTTTAGCCAGAGTGAAAGCTAGAGAATTTCATAGACACTGAAATGGTTTCTTTCAGTTGGAAGCTACTTTACTGTGAAGTTCTCCGGAAAGTACACCTTCCACAGGGATTTGGATACTGTTAGTTTATGTGGGCATGAACCTAGGAAGCAGGATGTGAGGAGATTAAGAACAGGTAAGGAAGAAAAACTAAGATAGTGATGCATGATCAAAGTCATTGCTTAGGCTCAATCCTGTTGGGATCTCCCAAGAGGCAGAGTAAAATACTCCTCCTAGAATTATGCTCCTGAAGGACTAGAGGCTGGAGCATTTATTTCCTGGCTCTTGTCCCTCATTGATTGAGGATTGTCTTTGGGTATATTGACATCATAACACTTACAGGCTGTGCTTGTGGGCAGGCCAGGCAGCTTCTTCAGAGTTGGCATGCCATGGAAGGAAGCCCTCTTATGGCGGCATGTGGTCAGGGTGAAATATGTGGCTGAAATCAGAATGGATACAGAGAGGGCAGGTGGATATCAGAGGCACTGTTGTAGAAGCTGTGTATGAAGTGCCTATGCGGAGGGAAGCTTCTGATGCCTGAGAGTCCATCCTTTGTTCTTTATTGTGTGCATGGGCATAGTGGGCCCTCAGTGATTCTTTATTGAATCAATCAATGAGCACTCAAATTCATATACAGTAAATGTTTGATGAGTACTTACTGTATGTCTAAAGACCAGTCTGTCTTCTTCATGTAAGAATGTTCATGTTGTCAGACCAGGTGTTGTGATTTTGCTTTGGAAAATATGGATATATGGTATCTATCTCTTGACAGGTCCAAGAGATACAAAGATGAATGAGACATGATCTGAGCTACATGTCTTCAGCCTGAAATACAGATGGTTCTAGGGTGCGTGGCTCTCTTAGATGTTGAGCGTTTGCCTCTCACCAAGAAGCAAGGATTTGAAAGCAAGTTTTAATGGGAGTTTTGAGGAAAGAAATGCAGACAGGGTTCCATGAATTTCCTAAAAGTTTTGGGAAGGGGATATTGCTGAAGGAGTGACATAGCAGTACATGGCAATGAATGGGAAAGGGGGCTGGGAAGAAGATCGGAGCCAGTGTGTGAAGGTCCCTGAAGGCCATGATAAGAGTTATGGGTTTTGTTTTGTAGGGAGCCATTTTTACATGAAGGGAGGATATAAAATCCATGTTGAGGAACTCAATGTCCAAACATGAACTCTCAATTCTGGTTCCTAAACCTGGTCATGTTCCTTGTATTACTGACAGATTTCTCTATCCCTTCAGTTGTAGAAACCTGGGAATTATCTTTGCTGTTGCCTTCTCTCTCCTCCCCCATAGTCATACTAGGTATCTGTTAATCCTTATCTTCTTTGCGCCATCCCCACTCCTACCATCATCGCTGCTCACCTCAACTCCTTCCATAACTCCACACTGATGTCTCTGCATCCATTTGGCCTTTCTAGAATCCCTTCTCCCACACAGGAGCCAGAGTAAGCTTTTCAGAATTCAAATCTGTTAGTGCCCTTCCCTAGCTTAAACTCATCAGGGACTTCTCATTGCTCTTAGGATAAAGGCCAAATTCCCTATATGCTGTTCCCGTTGCTTCTGTCGGGGTTACTGCCTCCTTTCTTTGATAACTTAAGTGCAGTTCATCTGTCACATTCTAGCTGCCTTTCCTTCCCTTCTCAGAGACACCTTCACTGACCTCCTAGCTGGGTCAGTTCTCAGCAAAGTATGCTGTAACTTCTGTGAGGCCAGGGGCTGTGGCTGTTGGTTCACTACCCAGCACAGTGCCTGACACTCAGTAGGTGCTCAATGAGTATCTATTGGATGAATTATTGGGTGATGGAGAATTTAGCTCGTGGCTGTGGGGGGCATAGATCCTATCCAGTGGTGTGCTGGAGCTGGCTCGCACTGGCTCATAAGAACCAATTGAGTGAATCTCTTTCCAACTCTGTTCAGTGATAACACATTGGTAGCTTGAAATCATTCATGGTGGGAGTATTTACATCGTGGAAATTGGCAAATACTACAAAGTAGGGCTCCCTCCCTCCACTTTACCAGAATACTGCTGATCCTATCAGCCATGACTCCTATCAAATCTTTTGTTTCTCAAACTTTCCTTCCATATCAAGTCTTTGTCTTCAGTTTTCTGGAGGGCAGAAACCACATCTTATTAGGCTTTGAGTCACCAACACATAGCAAAGTGTACAATTCAATAAGCATTTGTTTAAAAAAAGAAAGAAGCTTAGTAACCAGTAACTAGAATCTCTAGTGCTGTCTGTCCTACCTAACATGCTCCTTGACAAAGGGATTTTGAAATGATACTTTGGCCCACTTTGGGCCTCTCTCCATCCACCACTCCACTTAGGCCAATGACTCTTACATATTCTACTTATGTTATAGAAGCATGTTTTAATAAACAGGATTCTTGTTATCATGGACAACTCAGCACAGTTAAGTGGATAGCTAAATTCTACAATGAAGCTAATGGGATTAGTTCAAAGAGATTATTGAGGATCTTTTTTGTGAGAGACCCTGTTGTTCATATGCTAGTGAAACAGAGGCTTTTCTTGTCCTCAAGTGTCTGTACCATTGAGGAGTACAGACATATAGATGTACAGAGGTACAGATGCAAACAGAGAGCTAACCAGTAAGATGTCTTAGATGGTGTGATAGAGTATCAGGAAGCACTGATACCAGGGACTGATTAATTCTGTATGGGGTCAGGGCAAGCTAGGGAGAAAAAGTGATATTTGAGTTGGACTTGGAGGGATGAGCAGAGCTGTAGAGGGTGGAGCCCCGATGCAAGGAGACCAAGTCAGGAAGTTACTGTGTTAGTAAGGCCCAGAGATGATGAAGTCTTGGTCAGTGCTAGTGGCAGGAATAGAGGGGAGTGGACATTGAACTAAGGGTCAGGTTGGCTATAGGAAGGTGAGGGAGAAGAGAACCAAAGTAAACTGCCTGGATCATTTTCTCATCCACCCCTTTTTGTGGTGGAAAGATGGGAGAATTGAAATAATCTAAATATGGTTTCTTAATATTCATATTATCTTGACTCATCTTGATAAGACTTTATGACAACTTTATCTCAAGCTGCTGCAGTTTCAATAGAAATTGGATTTTAGGATGCACAATTTGATTTAGCCAAACAGCTTTGGACTTGCATCCTATTTCATTGTCCCGGACTTTCATTACTGTCATTGCCTGCAACTTAATTCCATTTCTATTTGAATCACTCATTAAGTATCTTAAAATTATGCATGTAGTAAATCTGTAGGATAACATATGCAAATAACAAGCAGCTCTCACCCTATTCCTAAATAAACATTGCGGATTTGTTAGATGAACTTGAGAATTTCAGATAATTTCCTTTATGTAGTGAAATTGTAGCCTCACACTTCCAGTACAGCTAGGACCCTTTTTTCCCTTTAAATACAAAGAGAAAAAAAGAATAAAAATATTTTCCTTTTAAGTCAGAAGTGGGAGGGCGGCATGTAGAGGGGAGAGATGAAGAAGAGAGAGGGAGGGTGTGTATACGGCTTCTCTTTTGGGTTTTGGCAAAAAAGAGTAATTCCCATCAACTCGGCTTGGCTAAGAGAAGCCTCTAGATAAGAATTCTTGAGATCTCTGACTCTTCTCCATATAAAAATTTTAAAAAATAATAAAAAAAGCAGAAATTACAAATGATCTGGTCTTGAAGGCCAAAAGTCTAACCTTTGATGTTGGCTTTTCGGAAGTTAAATAATAAACCACAGTTTCTTTTTTTCCTTTTTTTTTCTTTCTAAGGGGGACTACTTTATAAAGCGTATCTTTATAATAAAAAGAAAGAAAATATAAATAAAAGACACTCAAATATTTATACAGTTATTCAAAGGATTAAGTGTATTTGGTAAGGTTCTAAGGTTATTTAACATTTTTCCCTTTTGAGTCTTTGTTTTTAGCTCTGGTACATTGAAGATTTTTTTTTTCCTGTGGTTTTGTTTATAGAAATTAACTAATTCCCTTATGATCTTGGCAGAACTTACTTTAGAAATATGCAAATACAAATGAATGAGAGAAAAGAGATATATGGTACAGATGAGATAAAGAAATATTTTAACAATTACTATGCTCTTTATATTGCGCTGCTTACTTAACACTGAGTGTTATTGAATAAATGGTAAAATAAAAAAATGAGTAATATGCTACTTATTTGACTCATAGATAAAAATCTCAGAGAGACATACTCTTGAATAATATAATTTTGCTTTAAATTTTTGTATTACGTGGATACTCTCTGTGGCAATGGACACGTTCACGTGTATTTTCTCCCATGTGACCTAAACTGGGAAAGGAGAGGAATGATTAGTTTATATGTTAAAAAATGCAGTGAATTTCTATTTGTCATGAGTCTGGGTTAGTTCTGTTAACTTCTTCCCTTCCTGAACCCCAGCTAGGATCTGCATTGAGAGCCAACAGATCAAACTTTTCTTCAGAATTTTGTTTTGTTTCATTGTATCAAAATTTAAATATCCAGACAGTAGCGTCTGATGGATTAAAACCACAATAACAACAACCACCACAATACCTTGATTAACTTACAACTTTTTGGAAGTGCTAATGTTGTAATTTCTTAGTCTGTTAGTAAATAGGAGGCTGGGACCAAATATCCTCCACTAAGATCATCATCACTTTCTACTTAGGATGACTTAAATTTCTCTTAGCAAGCACTAATGGATGTTCTATGTAGTTAAACATTCTGGTTAGTAGATAATTTCTTCATATGGCTTCCATAGAACATCCTTTTCAGATACAATAACACAGTTATGATGGATATAGTTTTATTCAGCAATTATGTGTTGTATGAAGACCCTGGGAGAATTGTATAACATAGTCTCTGCTCTCAAAGAACTTCTCACCTAATGTCATTTTTCTATGATCCAGAGGATACCTTTGTGACTTGCTGTGAATTAGGGTCATAAGTATGACCATCATTTATCATTGTACTGTGACTGCACAAGTGCCGGTTAATAGAGGATTCAGAATGATAGAATGCAGGATAAATCACATCACTTTTCCTGGAGCAGCATCTTGGTGAGCCGAAGCAGAAGCAGAGAATGGAACTGATATCACTTCCATCTGCAAGCCCTCATGACGTATGAAGTGCCGTGAGACATTTATGGTTTTGTTGCTACCATCAAGACCTTTGGCAGAGTTCTAAACTTATTTTCGTTTCTCTCTCTTTTTTTTCTTAGCTATTTCCAGCTGTTTATTTTTATCTTGCTTTGAGATGTTTAAATGAAAGACATAATTTGAATCTGAATTGTGGTTGTTATCAGATCTGGCTAGAACAATAAGACAGTGATAACAATTTGGGTTCTTCTGGCTATGTGTTTTGTGCTGAATTACACTCAACAAAGGTAAGTTTGAAGGAGTGACTCATTCATTCATTCATTCATTCAGTGAGCACCTACTGCGTGTGGAGCAAAGACTGTTATAGACCTTGCAGAGCCTTTACAGTCTAGAGAGAAAGACAGTCATTCTAAGAATCACTCAAATAAAGGTGAGGTTACAATTACATTAGGTGCTTTGAAGGCAAGAGCAGAAGGATTGTATAAGAGCATGTACTGGGGAGAAGAAGAACTGATTTACTGAAGGGGTCAGGGAATGTGCCCCTAAGGAAGCGATGATTAAACTAAGAACAGGTCTCTAAGTCTGCATGCTCCTTTTAGTCAGAATTCAGTGTGACCGAGTAGAAATAGCATAGACCCTGGGATCAGATGGACAAGGGTGCCAACCCTGTCTACTAACTAGCCGGCTGTGTGAACCTTGGATGAGTAACTTTACCTCTTTGAAACTTGGATTTTTTATCTGCAAAATAGAGAAAGCAAGAACCATCCTGCTGGATTGTTTTGTGTTTTAGAAATAATACATTCTTTAAATGTCTGATTCAGTTAGATAGTAGGTGCTTATTGTTATTATGTCATCTATGACAGTTGTGAGTTGTATAAATTAGGCCTATCCTTTTAAAGAGGCCTTTCCTGACCACCTGACCTAAAACAGCTCCCTCTCGTGACATTCTGTTTAACTTTTTATTTTTCCACTGTTAATATTTGATAAATAAAAGTAATATATTAACACTTACGCTATGAAGCATAATAATAAATCAAAAACTGAGAACCTTGTCCTAAACTTCAGAACTGAGTCTTTTTGAAATTTAAGATATTAATACCTATGAGATCTATGGTATAATTCTGTTTAGAAGATGGCATTTTTTTTGAGGAAAGCAAAAAAGATGGTAATTATTTTAAGCTTCAATACAGTTTTTGTTGCTGGGGGACCAAAAAACAAACACACACACAGACGTACATACACACAAAGAAAAAAAATTTGTTTCCTTTGGGAAAACAGTAATATGCCTAAGCTGGTTTGGAGGAAGTTGATTGTTTCCCAACCAGAATGACATTTGGGATAACATTTGAATTGGTTGATCATGGTTTTGGGTAAATAAACCCTGAAATAGGGTCAGCTTTTAGACATATGGAAGAGGATGCAGGAGGAACGCTGAGTTCTGGTCCTGGCCCTGCCTTCGACTTTGGCTGTGAACCTGGGACTTGTTTACTTTGCTTTTCCAGGCTTCAGTTTCCTCACCTCTAAATCGAGTGGATGAAATGACCTCCGAAGTTTAACAGTCCCTCATCCTGTGCCTCTGTGATCTGTGGTCTTCTCTTGGTGAGCAGAGTGTGCAGGCAAGGGCCAGGCCCCAGTAAGTAAGAGATGCTCACTGCAGGTGTGCATCCCTTAATGCCAACGTGCTGTCTCTGATGAGTTGGCGCCAACTGCAAGCTTCTTTGCATGGGAAAAAGTTCCCTTCCAATTACACAGCAGTTTTGTGGTGGCTGAGGGCTATAATGGGAATGCTTTGCAGCCAAAGCACTCTCATTCATAAATTCCACTGTGCCACTCTCTAATTTTTTTCTCTTTTGGATAGATCAGTATTTTGTGGTTCCTTCTACCACAGCCATGCTAGCAAATGCAGTTAAATATTGTCATGGCCTCTAAGTCTCTGCAACAAATGGACACAACAGTGTCAATCGTAAGCAATATTTGACGTGCAGTAAGTAAAAGTGAACTGATCTTTCCAATATCTTCTAGGAAGCTATCTTTAACATGAAGTACGGGAAGAAGCTGAAGATGGGAGCTGGTTTGTTTCTAGTTTATGGATCTCTGTGGAAATAGATATTTATCCTGGTAAAAGCTCTCTGTTCATCACCCAGAGCTAGATACATGTGCTGAATATCCGCCCCTTTGTGCAGGTGTGAATATCTTTTGTAAATTATGGAAATTTAGGCTGCCTATTTTTTAAAAAATATTTTCTACATCTGTTTTTGCAACTTGCATGATTCCTGGGTTTCCTTTTTGGAAATGACTAAAACGCAGAAAGAAAAGCAAAGTAAATCTTTTTCAAAGAAAAGAAATATATAAAATAACCACACAGAATCCGTATGTGACAAAGACTATATTGGTATTTATTTATTTTTTAAACACAAGAAGTATATTCCCTTAAAGCTAGTATATCAGTCCCTTTGGCGGTGATCTAAAATATTTATGCTTCTTGAAAAACCTATTCCTCTGAGAATCTATACCCTGTGTTTGTGTAGGTATGTATATTGCACAGAGTGTTAAAAAGTTAACATTTGACTTCAGTGTTTGCTATGTTTTTTTTTTTTTTTTTTTTTTTTTTTTTTTTTTTTGGTGAGGAGATCAGCCCTGAGCTAACATCCACCAATCCTCCTCTTTTTTTTTTTTTTTTTTGCTGAGGAAGACGGCCCTGGGCTAACATCCGTGCCCATCTTCCTCCACTTTATATGGGACGCCGCCACAGCATGGCCCACCAAGCAGTGCGTCGGTGCGCGCCCGGGATCCGAACCAGCGAACCCCGGGCCGCCGCAGCGGAGCGCGCGCACCCAACCGCTTGCGCCACCGGGCCGGCCCCTGCTATGTTTTTATGGTAGTGATGAGGGATATTACAGTTAGATTCAGCACAAGTGTCATTTCAGCAGTACTGTTAGCTTATTACAGCATCGAGGACTTGTCGAGCTCAGTTCAAATGACCGTGGATGTGTGTGAGCATGGGTACCACATTGTGGTGGAGTGAACTTGTAGATTATAACTCTGCCAAGGGTTTGCCTCTGTATTTCTCTTTGAAAAAGATGACTATTCCTCTGTAGATATGTAGCTCAGAATCTGTTTCTAAACAGCTCCAACAAGATCTGTTTATTGGTGTCTCTTGTCTACATACAGCCACCTGTCTAAAAGCATAAATTCATAAAAAGTATAGAGTGGTCTATTCTCCCCTGCATAGGTATATGTCACCCCTATCGGCATCAATGAAAGCTGTGTGCTTACCAGCAGGAGAATAGATTCATATGCTGTGAAAAGGTATGGAATTCTGATTTATGGTCTGTGTTGCTTTTAATGGATATACCTGCAACAGCCACAGAGCTAAAAACTGTAAGGTGTTAAAATAAAACATTTTACAGTGCAATATATTGCCTGCTTGTTAGTTAAAAGCACTACCAGGGAGCACATTTTAGCTAAATTTGGTGGTATTAAAAATACATGTGGAGTGTCTTTGCTTTCTTTTCTCCACTCTTTCTCTCTGTATTTCTCCGAGCATTCCTTCCTTGTTCAAGGACTTGCTGCCCGTGACCTCTAGGGCACCGAGGGTGGACATTCTGTGTGACTTGAGACGAAACTAAAATGAAAGACTAAAACAATTCTGAAAGATTTCAAGATAGGCCGCTGCCAATTCGACTTCAGAAGAAGAAAAAGGAAAAGAAACTACTTTCTTGAGTCATCTGTAATCTGGATCATGGATAGCCATTTTGGTGGCATCCTCAATGGATGTAAAGCAGCTAGTGTTTTCAAACTCTTCATGCCAGAGCTCAAAAGCCTTTGCAGAATCACTTATTAAATATTTAAGTGTTTCCTCTTTCTGCCTCTCACTCAGCCGCAGCGAGAGCCGGAGAGCAGCATTTTTTAAGTGCAGTGAGGTACCAGTGTGTGGCCATAGTTCCTTTGGTTTACAGGCAAGGCTCAGCTTTGTTTGGTCGGATTATCCTGCAGCAAGCACCCCTCACCTGTAGCTGAGGGCTTTCATGGTCAAAAATATGAATGCTTGGGCCGGTCCCGTGGCTTAGCGGTTAAGTGCGTGCGCTCGGCTGCTGGCGGCCCGGGTTCGGATCCTGGGCATGCACCGACGCACCACTTCTCCAGCCATGCTGAGGCGCATCCCACATACAGCAACTAGAAGGATGTGCAGGGATCTGCTGGGGCTTTGGGGGAAAAATAAATGAATAAAATTATAAAAAAAAAATGCGAATGCTAATGAAATCACCTGGATCCATGTCCGTCTATGTTGTCTTTAATTGAGGTGGCCTTTTAAACAAATTCACAACACTTTAGAGAATGGTTAATATTGTGTTTGAACAGAAAACAATTTTAAGCATAAAATTTAGGATTACCTCAAGCAAAGTTTTCGTTTTGTTTTGTCATCTTTTAGAGGTACTCCAGGAAATACTTTAAACCTAACCATATACATCAAGAACTGGTGGACCTCGTTATTAGAAATGTTGGGTTGTACTCGTTTGATATTTTATGCTTTCCATGTTTTACTCCCTACCCAATTCTTGCTTTTAGGTGATCATGAATCAAATCCAAAGGGACATTTTTAGTTATTCCAAGAGCTCTTGGGAAGGAATAATGGTATGAGTTGGTTTTAAGTTTCATGGTAAAACTGCTTTTAATGTTTAAATAATTTTTCTTCTGAAACGGAGAACGTCAATAAGAAAGTTACTTAAAAGCTAAGTTACTTTAGCAACTGGCTTTCCTATTTCTTTCTTAAAATCTGGAATAGTGCTAAAATAAAATATAATGTAATATTTAAAATAAGTATACCTGGGACCTGTGAAAATCCTACTTTACAGCAATTGTAGGGAAATGTAATGCATGCAAAAGTATAGAGTAGTTTATATAGTAGTTTTATTTTAACTAGTACAATATAACAACCTGACATGCTGTGAAAAATAAATAACTTTTTGAAAATGCATTTTCCAAGTATGAAAGTAATATTGAAAAATGACTGAGGTAATCACTTTTGTATAGATTCTGAAAGTGGAAGAAAGGAGAAGAATAATTTATAGTTTAATGTGTCAAGTTATACAAAGGTGTGGAAGATTTTCTTTTTTGTGGGACCAGGAGGAATATGCTGTGCCATTCTGCAAAAAGATTTGACTTGTGAGTGAGCGCTTGCAGAAGTCTTGACCACTCATTTATACCACGGACTCTTTTTGTTTTGGTTTTGGAGTTAGCAGATTGAGCAAATGGATTTCTTTTTATTCCTTCATAGGGAAAAAAAGACTCCTTTGGCTGTTAAATTCCAGTTTTCCAAAGGAAGTAAACATTCCATCTTGGGCTTCTCACATTCAGATAAACAAACCACTTTGAGTCATTTAATGTTTATGGAAAGGAAATAGCCTCTCCATTTTATAGATTGGGGTCCGGAGAAGAGGCGACTTGCCCAAGGTCGTGCAGCTAGTTAGCATGTGAACCAGGATCTCTTTCTACCCAATCTCATTACCCCTCCTGGTAAGAGTCACGGTGGAGTGTCTAAGTCACAGGCAATTAGGTGCCTAGGCAGTAGATGGGAGAACATTGAAAGTGTTGCTAATAGTCTTGCTAATATAATAGGTCAGGCAGTCCCAAACACCCCAAATATCACTAGGTCATTGGCACTACCAAGGAATGACTTAGGGGTAGAATCTTAGTCTCCCTCCGTTAGTCTCTATCAGCGTCTCCCAGGGCTTTTCAAGTAAACACACACTGCAAGCGAAAACTACTTGCTTGTTGTGGAGCTTAGCTTCTAGATGAGTTTGCTGACTCTTCTCATGCCATACTCCCCAACATAATCATGACTTAAACTCCTCTCATATTGATATTCTAGAGCCACCACTGCATTCGATTTTATTTAAGTTGTTTTGACTCTGAGTCTTGATATCGCTCTTTGGGATGATTAGCTATGTCCATCTTGACTAGAGAATATATACATAAAAAGTTATTTTCATTGGCTATCAAAGTGTGGAAAATCTGGACTGTTACCTAAGGGCTGAGTAGAGAACATGGGGGTGGGTGGGTTTCCCTCCTCATTTCCCTCCACTGCTTTCCATGGCTTTTTGACCTTTTCCATGAAGTTTGTAGGGCAAGGGAAGAGGAAGCTGAGTCTATTTTTTTATCCCAAAAGGGATGATGGTGGTGGGACATGGACTAAGGGAGAAAGGACTACTGAGATAAGAAAAGAAAAAATCATGAATCCCTAGGACAGCAAAGAACAATGAAGGATGAGGAGTGAAATCAAGATACTCTTCCTTCATAGTTTCCCCAAGAACTGTGTTAAGTCCTTCAAAAATAGCCTTGGCAGTCAGCATTTCCTGTCCCTCTGGCACTTTCCATGAGCCTAGGTGAAGGCATTTGCAAGGCAGAAACAGTCCTTGCAAACAAACTTGGACCCTAGTCCTATTTTGCTAGAAGATCTAAGGGTGTCTGATGTGGCAGGTGAGAAGGTGACAGTCGTCCTCATTGATAAGGAAGCTTGGGGGATTCAAGAGATAAGCTTATCTTTCTATCAGAAGCAAAGTGAGCCAGGCTTGATGGCCTAGTGGTTCAAGTTCGGCGCTTACCACTTCGGCGGCCCAGATTCGCTTCCTGGTCATGGAACCACACCACTTGTCTGTCAGTTGCCATGCTGTGGTGGCGGCTCACATAGAAGAATTAGAATGACTTACAAGCAGGATATACAACTATATACTGGGGCTTTGGGGAGGGGAAAAAAAAAAGAAGCAAACTATCTGGAAGTGCTGACCCAACACTAATGAGATGATGAAGCGGTTGAAGTGAAACTCTGGAATCCTTCTCTTCTGATCTCTTGCTCCCTTTCTTTAGTCTCCTTTCCTGAATCATTAACTCCATCCCTCATTCTGCACACATGAGGCCAGTGCTCCCCAGGGCCCAAGTCTTTCCTGACCAGGGCAAGGTGATATAAATAGAATGAAATAGTTTCATGTTCTCTACCACTGGGTGATGGTCATGGGGTGGGGGCAGAACTTCCATTTTAGACCTTTAAGGAGGTAAACCCAAGGACTGAATCTTTAGTGGTAAAATTCAAGGTCCTCTAAACCCAAGAGAGAAAGAGATTTTTGTGGAGCAGGTAGTTATCACAATACTTTCGTGTATACACAAAACTGGAAAGGGCAATAACTTAAAAGGTAAATTCTGATCCTTCAGTCCCCCCACTCATAAAATGAGACCAAAGAATTACTTCTTACCTACCCATGTAAAATATTTTGGGATCTGATTAAATAATAGTGGTAGCCAACATTACTTATTACATGCAAGACTATTGTGGTCATTCTTATGCATAAATGAGGAAGGTTGAAGCTTAGAGAAGCAAAGTGGTTTGTACTAAATCTGCAACTAGTTGGTAGAAAAACTGGGATTTGAGTTCAGGTAGTTTAACTTCAGAGTCTATGTACTAAACCACTATTCTATACAGCCTCCTTCGAATATGGTCTAAGATCCTTCACTCCTGTGATTTATAGCATCAAATTTCTGCTGATAATTTAACCTTTGGTATTGTTTAATACCCAGAGCTGCCAACTGGATTTTCTGAGTTGGAACTCTCAGTTTCTTCTTGGCATTTACTTTTCATTTATTTTGGTGGTTTTTACTGATGTTCCAGATAGCAGAAGTAAAGCTGAGAAATTTTTGGTGATTTAGGAATTTTTTTTTTCTCTTAAGCTTTCAATAGTTGATGGTTGATGAACCTTTGTATTTATTGCTCCCTTAATGAAACAGTGCCCTAAACCCAGCTGGCTTGGTTCTCTCTGTCTAGGTCTCTCTCTCTTTCTCTCTTTGATGGCTTCAATGAGCCAATAATATAATTAAGCAACACAAATAGAGAATACCCCAGGATTTTGGTTTGTTTTTGATTTTATAGTAAGAAATATCCTCAATCCTTGGTGTTCTCTTCCTATGTTTCCCAAAGAGCTCCATGTTGAGCTGGGTCTTATTGAAAGGTCTTTGTTTTTATGAGGGAAAAAATGGGGATAGGGCACCATACTGAGTGGACCAGGTAGGTAGGAACCACAGGGCGAGAGGATTATATACTTCACTCTTGGTTTTTGTTACCTGGAGCTCCATCATGAGTCTCAGGGTGAACTGAAATCCTATATTGAGGCCAAAAGTGAAAGGAAAACCAGGACAAAGAAATCCACAGGGCAAGGGGCGGGGCTTGCTTAGCCAGAGCGATGGAAAACAACGACAGTGAAGAAGCTTGTAGCTTGCTGCCTAATATGTGTAAAGCGTTGGTACAGGCAAGATGGAGTTAATTCAATAAAATAAATATAAAATACTCTCTCCTCTGTCAGGCTGCGCTGGAAGCGGGTCAGAGGTCACTGAGCCGCCTCACTGGAGCACTAATCGATTTGCTGTCAAGGTGGCCTGCTGGGGTTTCAAGCCAGAGAGGAATTGAGAGGCGCTCTGGCCCAATTTCCATAATTGCTCACTGCCTTTAGTGTACAACCTTTTATGAAACACAGAAAATATATCATGGAATTGTATTGATTAGCCATTGGGCTGAATAATTCACTTAGTATTTATTACCTGACCCCAAGAGGTTAAATAAATCCACTATCTAACTTGGGTTTGTGAGAAATATTACTTATTCATTGAAATGTGGGCTGATTATTGCACAATAGGCCTGTATCTTTGTTTCTTGATTTTGCAATCAAGCTTAACCCTTCTGGTATTTTGGGGCCGAGAAATTGGAATAAAAAATGCATTGTTTGAGGGCTCTTCAAAATAAGCCCAATAAAATCACTGCTGAATATCATTTTGAAGCAATTTTTTGACCTTGAATTTGAGTCAAGTTTCAAAATGGCCCCAAACTTTATGGATGACGATGAAATATAGCCATAAACCTGGTTTTCATTGCAAACACTACATTTTATGATAACAACAGACTTATGAATGGTGACGACATCTAAGCCCATTTTTATTACACCATTTTTGGAAGCTTAGCCTGTTACGCTAAACACCCATAAATTAAGTGTCCGAGGAAACAAAAGAGTATTGGAAGTGGGTGGGTAGGAAGAAGACTCTTTCAGTCTTAAAGATTACTCAACCATGGACAGATGACTGATATTCGTTCCAAAAAAGATGATTTCAAGTAACTTGAAAATATGATGGAATTTAATCTGTAGGGCATTTTATGAATTTGTAAACTTTGGGGTAATCGTTACTTATTTACAGGTATTTCTTTTACTCTGACTGAACAGTAAATCCATTTTGATGTGCTGTATGTCCCAGTCACAACTACATGACATCCAAATCTAATTATGTTCTCAGTTGCCATGAGCTCTCACTGTCAAGATTCAACCCTTCCTTGCCACAGCCCTCCCTCCAAAAAGACAGTTTTAACTTTTGTGTAAAGTCTTTCTTCAGTTTCCTGTCCGCATCCTCCAGCATCTCAAAGCATTGTTTTTGAAGTTTAATGGAATTTGTTGTAGGTCAAGAAAAGGAAGCCATGGGAAGGTTTTTTTTTCCTCTCCCTTCAATGAAAGGGAAAGGAAAAAAAAATTCATTTGAGTTCAGTGCTAACTTCATGTTTGTTGATGGTTTAACATTTCTGTATCCAGGATCTAACCTTACGATTAATGGTAGGAAAAGCTGGGGCTCTGGTGTTTTCCTCAGCATCTGCCTTTCCTGTGCTGTGGAGTGGAAGGAAGAGATGGCTGCAAAGCAGGGTAAATGTGTGCAGAACTTCCTCAAGCGTGTTCAGGTGTGCCCCACTTCCCGTCTTCCGTGTGGCTGCTGATGTGAATTTGGGCATTGCATTTAATTTCTGTGCTCCGTGTAAAAATGATTTGTTGATTACCACTTTGGGAATTTTCAAGTTCAAGTTTTGGTGTTTGGTCTCTATATTTAGTTTGGGGGTGGGGCGGATGTGGGTGGGTGGAGAAGGTAGGGGAGGGAAAGAGAGAGGGAACAGAATATTTTAATTTTTTTTTAAGTGACATTTTAAGTCTGGCTTTCCTTCCCCTCCCTTTTGTCTGTGTGGGGCTCAGTCAAATGGAGAACGTAGTTAACGAAATGACTTGAGAGCTCTTGATAGCCTCTTGAGATAATTTGGTTGTAAGCGCTGAACAAAATGCCTTCTCTGGATATATTCATTTCAAGTGCTAATCGTGAATGCTAAATTTTTAAGGAAGCCAGTGTCATAATACTGTTCATGGCAATTCCAAAATAAATATTAGTGAGAAGCTTTACCAGGACGGGGTGGTGTAAGAGAGAGAGATAAACAGTTTTTCTTTTCATAGAATTCTTTTATAACTTAACATGGACTCTGCCATAAGTCACGGGCGTTGCCTATGTTCAAGAATAATAATACATAGATAAGACATCTGTTGAAGAGGCTAGAAATATCTCTCTGTTTTATACCACCTTTATGGAATAGCCTGAGGAAACTAGTTAGGAGCTGATCAAGAAACCAGTGGTATGTCTTGATTTCTAAATATAGCTGTTTTGGGTGGATGAGGGGTATTTATTCCTGTGAAATAAATATAACGGAAAGAGGTTGGACTTTGGAATCAGGTGGTCCTGGGTTTGAATCCTGGCTACTACTTCTATCTGGACAAGTTAATTAACTTATTTTCTTTAATTTGTACAGTGGGGATAACAGTACCTACCTCACAGGTTGTGGATTGAGGATTACAGGAGATGATTCTGACACATAATGTATAGATTAGAGGTAGTTGTACTATTATTATTCTTCAGAAAATTAAATGAGGATATTTGTTACAATGCATTGGTGTTGAGTGAACATTTTGGGACTGGTCTTGGTGGAGATTCTAAACAGAAAACAATCGACATGTTTGAGAGCATCCTAGAATGTGTTCACCGGTAACCTGAAAGGAAAACACAGTTTTGACATTTGAAGAGAAAAAATTTTTTTTAACCATTAAAATTCCTTCGAAGAGGGGAGGAGTATGGCAGATTTTCAACTGCACCCACAAATATGGAGGTTTTGTTTTTTATTTTAACTAAAAGTGGCCAAGATTTCCCAACTGTTCTATTTTTACAAATTTTAAGTTTCATCGCTGGGTCAGATTTAGGGCCTGTGTGGGAAACGGCCATCTCTGCCAGCAGCGCAGCAAGATTCCTGCTGTGTTGTGGTTTCCATGTATTTTTACATTCCACGCATTACTGAACTGTGTATAGAAGGGAACTCTAAATCACCGATGCCTTATGCGAGTTTGCAACCTTTTGATTTGGTCTTCAGAGTTAAAGCATTATTTTAAAACTGGAGATGGTATGCTAGAGAGTCCACCTCACTTTCGCCTCCTCGCCTTCTCCCGCCTCCACCCTTCACTTCCCCAGTTGAGGTCGAAGGCAAACTTTGTATAGCACAGGAAACATTTGGGACTGCTAATAAACAAATGTTAGAAACGATGAGGCTTTAATTGTTGGATCTGCACATGCGTACATACTCAAGCATTAAAGAAAGTCTGGTTGAGATGGGGAGGCAAGGAGGGAGTTACTGCTTCCGCCAAAGGTACAGATTTCTTAAGGACAGGTTATGTCTTAGTGGATTCCAGGCATGTTGTCGGAGAGTTCTACTATAGTCGCTTGCCAGTTGGTGGTCCTCCTCTATCTATTCCTACAGCTCCAATCCTTGTCAGCCCCTGATCTCTTAGTGACCTCCCAGCTGGTCTCCTGTGCCCTACTCTCTTCGCACCCCACAGTGCCACATCCAGTCCACCGTGCACACTACAGCCACGTTAGTCTGCATCGAGTCCATCAAGTCCAGCTGTGAAAATGTCACTTCCGCTCACAAACTTCGCTGGAGCCCTCTTCCTCTCCAAGTCAAGTCTAAATTGTTTGGCTTGTGGGCTCAAACCACCTTTTCAGCCTCATATTCCTCGAATGTCCTCCAGGTGCCTTGTGCTTCTGCAGCGCAGACTTCTTCATGTTCCCAGACGCGTTAGTGCTTGCCCATCTCCAAGTTCTGGCTTTCCTCCTTCCTTCTGCTTGCTGCCTTTCCCACCTGGCCCTTCCGTACAAGACCTTCCTCCAGCTCCTCCAGAAGGACCTTCTCCTGCCTCTCTCTACTGCTTTATTTATTCATCAACAGATTTTAATTTAAAAATATACCTATTTAGTCAACCAATATTTAGAGAGTATCTCTTCTCTGCCAGCTCTTTTGCTTGATACTGGGACGCAGAGATGAATAGTAGTAATACACGTTTCCCTGGCCATCAAGGTTATTTTTAAACATTTTTTTCTTTGATAAGTTATAAAAGTAATTTAACTACATTACAGAAAAATTGAAATAGAAATAAAAAAGGAAAAAAACCTCCCACAATCCAACTATACTCATCAAGTTGCATTTTTAATTCATGTGTATTTTTAAAAAGTTATGATGGCATAACTATAATTTTGTATCTTTGTTTTAAATTTTAATTTTATATATATATAATGATTCTGATATTATATTATATATATATAAAACTTTCCATGTCTCTATATAGCCCATATTTAATGGATAATACATTATTTTTCTATTTTTGAAAATTGAGTTTTTTTGTTTTTTGCTATTATAAATAATACTGATGAACATATTCATATTATAGTTATTTTTATAACTATAAATTCCTTAAGGCAGTAGCTTTTTTTAAATTAAGTATCAAGAACTCCCTTTTTAAGTCAACTCTCTTGTATATTCAAGAACTTGAATATATAAAACAGAATTGTGCTGGTTGTCATAGGGTAGGGTACCTAAACCCTTCTTCCCCTTTCATAATCACCAGAGGCCTTGAGGAAAAAGTCCTCTGCAGAACCTGAGGACTTTGCAGGAAGTGCTTTGAAAGCCTTGTGATAAATCTCAGAAGAAGAATTACTTCTTCAGACATTATAAACATTTTCATGGCTCTCAATGCATAACGTCAGATTATCTTCCAACAACTTGAGTTCCCATTGCTCAATTCTATTGATTATTTATGACAGTACCAGTTTCTCTAGATCTTTGCCAACATTGTGTATTATCATTAAGTTTACTTTTTCCTAATTTAATAGTAGATGAAACTGGACTTAACATAAGTGTACACTTCTCTTATTACGAGTGTGATTGGGTATTTTTCCATGTGTGCATTTATTATTTACATGTCCTTTTTTGTGACTTCTCTATTACCTTCTCATTAAGGATTTCTTTATTGAGATCTTAGTATTTCTATTATTAGTTTGTTTAAATCTTATATAATAAAGATAATGCTTATCAAAAAATAATGTCTTGTACCTATTTTAGGGTTGTGAAATACATGCGATGGAGTCTTCTATTTTCTTTGCAAAATGAGTACCTAAGATTTCATTGTTGTAAAACTCTGGCTAAGCCCGTTGAGGTAAAGGAGGCTTTGTATTGTCCATAGCAACTGGCGTCGAGTCTTTTACGGATCAGAGGTTCTGAAAACGCTAGTTGCGTGGACAAAGTTCCTGTCACAGCTGCTTACTATTTTCCAGCCTCGGTCTTCATCATGTCCTTGTCTATGCTCCAGTCTCCGACACTGCCGCTGTCTTCATTGCTCATGGGCGCTTCCACCACCCTCCAGCCTCACTGGCCTTCTTCTGACACGCCAAACGTGTTCATAACTTGGGAACTTGCTGTTCTTTCTTTCTGGAACTTTTCCTGCAGAACATTCATGACTCCCTCTTTCCTGCTTTTCAGCTCAAATGTCACCTTCTCAGAGAGGCTTTTCTTCACTTTTTCTCCCTCCTTCTCTTCCATCCATCTCTTCCATCTAACCATCCATCTATCCAACTCTCCATTCGTCCTTGAACAAATATTTATTGAGTCCATTCTCTGGTTCTTGGTGCAGGGGATATGGTAGTGAACAGAACAGGTGAGGCCCCTGCTCTCATTGGAATATCGTATTTGTTTCCTTGTTAATTGTATGATTCTCTCACCTCCACCCGTAGAATGATAATTCCATGTGAACAGGTACTTTATTCTTCTTGTTCACTGTTACATCCAAGCCCTATATATGCTAAATAAACATTTGCTGAATGAATAAATGTTTCATTCCCCTGCCCCGAATATGGTATCATTTCAATTGCTTGAAATGTTGATGGCATCTTTTCAGAAGATTATACTTTCTTAATCTAGCAGTCCATTTAAATTGGTTTCTCTCTCTCTACTTTGTCACCAAGTTCTTGGATAGAATGAAATTAAGTGTTATCCGTTCTGTCCCCCACCTCACCCCAAGTCTTCCTGTCCCCATCCTGCCACCCACTAGATTTGGCCCAGAGGATGTGTTCTTCCTTTAGTGCATGAGCCCAGCTCCCATTAGTGTTAATGAAGATGATGCTGTCTCATCTAAAGCCTGCTGGGATTTTTCAAGCACTATCCACATACTTAAAATAGAGACACTTGAGAAAGTAGGAAGTAGTGCACAAAGCCCCAACTTGAACCTGCTTTTAATAATAGAAACCCTTATTTGCCAAGTCCGTGACAGTTTTTCTCTTGTAAGCTTTATTTGGAAAAGGAATGGGCTGAAGTTCGTTCTTCCAGAAGAGAGTAAATGAAAGGTCCATATGAACTGGGGGAACCCTGGGCATGACAATCGTGAAAGTACTTTGTACAACTTAGGAGCTGCAAAGATCTATGCAAGATTCAGGGGTGGTCTACCCTGCTGAGCAACTGTCGTGTGAAGGCTGGAAAATTAGGACTAGAGGAACCAGAATCCGAGTGTCTTTGTTTCAGTTCAGTATTTATCAGATGCCAGCCACGTGCTAGGCACAGTGGTGAGTAGTGGGAAATGACGGTGATGAAGACATGGGCCACACCCTCACAGGGCTAACATTTTGGGACAGTGCTATCTGAGGATCACCTGTGTATGAATCATTGTGGTCAAATGAATATTCTCAAGCCTCTGCCAGAGTAAGAATTTCTGGGAACAGGTGACTGAGAATTTGCATTTTCAACAAGCTCCTCTTAGATTTTTTTGCATTCCAAAGCTTGAAAAACACACGTCTGGTAGTGTAGGGGAGAATGACAGTAAATAATTATTGAGTGTTGAGTGTTAAGCAAGAAGAGGGTATGTCAGGGCAGCCTAATCTGATCTGGGAATGAGCAGTGGTCTAGGAAGGCTTCCTGAAGAAGTGATATTTCAGTGGTGACTTGGAGGAGTAGAGGTAACTGGGAGGAGACGGGATCTAGGCCTGGTTTAGGATAAACCATAGATTAGAGGAGGAATTTAGTATCTCTTTGAGAAGTATTCAGGTCATCAGAGTGAATGTGCATAATGTCCGTGTGTTTATCGATAATAAGGAAAAGGAGTTGTATTTCTCCCAGTAGGAATTTCTTACTCATGTAAAATCAGTGGACATGTGGACAGTGGACATACTCACTTGGACTGCCCCTGCTGAAATGCTGGATGTACCCTCTTCCTGTTTTCTAACTGAGGGGTAAATGGATCCAGGGTGGTCATGAGAATATGCACTAATGGTCCAGATAGATGCCTGAGGCCAGAAAAGCCAACTGAATGGGGTTAGTGGAAATTAGGCAGAACCCAAACCAAATGAAATAGACCCTATCTCTTCTTTCTCTTCACTTTTCGTTTTACTAGGTCCCCACCCCCATCCCAGTGGGAATTGGTGTGTGCTGTGGACAGATGACTATTTTTCCCTCTTAGTTTAGAGGCACAAGGAGGGTGAGGAGCAGAAAAAGGAAGGTTTGATGCATAGAAAATAAAGAAAGTGGTACTGACCCTGTGCTTGTCTATCATGCCATGTTTTTCTCAGGTAGAAGTTCTAAAAAAATATTTGCTGGTCCGATGTCATCAATGTCAATATCTAGAGTTGCATTAAGCCTAGGGAAAAAAAAGTGTGAGAACATGGATGGCTTCTAAGTCTTATAGTTCTGACTTGTACAGTGCATGGAGCACTGTGAGTCCAGCTTTTGGGATTTTTCTCTCCTGGGGAACAAAGGCCTGGAGCATCTTTGGGGTGGTAAGAGCAATGGCGGCCAGCCTAGGAGTGCACATTAATGGAGCATTTGGGCCACGGACTCTGTTGGCTTTTGGCTCAGGTTTTTCCATCTTTACTGATGGGATATGTTATTTTTGCCCCCACAGTTGTTAACGCTTGTGTTTGCTTGGTTTGTAAGTACTGACTGGCTTCCCTCTATGTCTTCTTCCTTCTCCTGTGGTCTTAAATATTCTTACACTGACCTGGCCATTTAAAAGTATGAATTTCCTGATTTGGGGATATTTGTGTTCAACCTGGAATTTTTCTTCCCTAAGTCTTAATTATAAGAAAACTAATCTTCATTAACGCAGGAGCCTGTTCACCAAAATACTTACTAAATCTGGCTGTAGAATTTGACTTCATGACCTTTTAGGGTGGTGAATGTCAAAGACTGAGCCCAGGGCAGTGTGAAATAATAAACAACTGGGCTGTAAGATCCAGCTTGACGGGCATCATCTGAAATCACCTCCCTGAATTTATTAGAGTTAATCAATCCAGGCTGAAAAACGGAGCTAGGAAATCTCATCCACCATGCTCTATTTCATTCACACTTACACCAGGTAATAGAATTTTGTGAGTGTGTTTCACTGGTGGATTTTGTCAAGAAAATCAAAGGTGTCCCGAAATGGATGCTCCTTGGATGTAACTTGAAAAGTGATAAAACGCCTGAGAAGAAAATCACCAAGTTGTTTCACTTGAATTGCTCAGGGCTTTTTTCCAAAGGTAAAACTTATTCCTCCTCTTCCAAGGTGTATGTTGATGGTGACTAAAGTTAGCAGGAATCACATTTCATTTCAAACATCCAGACAGACCTGTAGAGATATATTAAGGAGACGACCAGTTGAAAGAGAACTACCTATAGAAAAATCTTTCAAGGTTCAGGCTAGGGCAGCTGCTTGTGACCTGAAAGATTGGAAATAAAAAGGCTACTATTAGTTCCACGTCGGTTCTCAGAGTGAATGTTGCAGAGTGATGGAGGGTGTTAAGCTGTCAAATACCAGCAAGGGTTAATAAGGTTAAGGAAGAAATAAAAGCTGGTCAACAATAAAGCAGTGTGGGTAAATCAGCTCCAATAAATAAAGCATGTCACATCATGTATACACTGTGCGGGAAAAACAAAAATCATAACTCACATACCCAGGCAAGAGTTGTGGATTCTGCCCTGGGACATCCCAGATTATTTCCTTGGGCATCTTGCATGCTCACTTGGAGGCCTCAGCAGCCCCTTTTCCTCTCTGAAAATCACTTAATCACTTCCCTTGTGGGAGAATTCTCTAACATCAATCAGAGAGTGTAAAATATAAGAAGAGTAGATTCAGTGTAGCTTAGCACCTGATGTCAAGGAAAGGCTGTTACAAACCGCCACACCATAGAGGTGATTCACTTTCGTCCCCTTTGACCTCTGCCTTGGAAAGGGAGGTCAGACAGATGCCTTCTGTGTGGGCTGAGTTTGCCCAGCTGACCAGGGAAATGCAGGGCTTTGGTGGCCAAAGGATTTTGCAATGTCTTCTGTACATTTCTTGTAAGTAGCACAAGGTCTTGAGGACTGTGCAGCTGAAATGCCTTCACACCCATAGATAGTTGCCACTGGCCACAGCAAGTCCTTGGGAACAGAAATCTCACAGGCGAGGTGGCTCTTTTTGTCTGTGTGGGTGTGTAACAGCCAGCTTCTGGCTCAGTTTTCAGTGGTTGGTAACTGGCCATTCTAGCGGACCCATGAGCCTCACTTTTATTGCTTCATGTCTACCTCCAGACCTAGGGGCTAAGGAGAATACTTCTGATTATTAGCCAGTCTCACTTAGAGGGGACTCTAAAAAGTGTGAGTACAAAGAGTCGTAAGATGTATTTATTTTTTAAAGAAGTGTATCCCCACTTACACATCTAAGTGAATAATTGCCCTTTGAGGAAGTCATGGGCTTCTTTCATTTCCTTAAACCTGTTTGCCCCTCAGCCTGTAGCATATTACTTTGAACATCCTTGATAGTGACAAGTCTCCACCTTTGGGGCTGTGTTTGGAAAGAGCCAAATGCTGGGAGTCAAGCAGGTGGTGAACTTGGATGATTTTTCTTTGTTGCATTAGATTATAAAGTACGAGGACTGATTTTTTTTGTTTGTTTGGTTTTGTTTGCAGTGGGACTGTAAAGAAAATTCCAAAAGAGAAACCCCAAAAATATATCAAGCAAGGGCCATAACATTGGAAAATTGCATAGTTACTCCAAGGTTTAACTTCTGGTAGGCATGTTCGTTGAGCATCAACCTTGTCATTTTATAGTCCCAGGTTGTCAACTGTTGACCAGATAAAGTTTGTGAAGGTGAAGTTTCTGTTCTTAGCAATCGTCTTCCAGCAGGCAATTAGAAATCCATGGAAAGTGACCTTAGTAGCTTCTCTGCTTCGATCTGTTGAGTCCTTAGAACTCTAGAAATTGGCCTGTGGAGTGTGTAGGGTTCTGGGATCTCAGCATCAGGGATGGCCCAAGTCACGGAGATTTTTTCTGAATACTGTTGACTTTCCCATTCTAGGAAATAAAATTCTCACCTTCAACCACTATTTTTCAATCACAATTCATCTTTCCTTGCTTGAATAATCCTGGTAGCAATGAAAAGAAAGAATTTTGATTCCCAAGAAACAAACTCATAAAGCTGTGAATTGTTAAGAAAACATGCATCCTTCTCATGTGCCTGTCTCTCCCCTCCCTCAACTCCACATTTAAGCCAGGATGGTTTTATTTAGACAGTCAGGCCTGATTATTTTGACATGGGTTGATTTCCTATCCGTGGGCTCTCTCTCTCATACTTTGTGCTATTGCATGGTAAGCAATACATTTGTGACTGTCCTTTTAGTATGCTTCTGGCTTCCCCTATAAGTTTGAACAGAGTGGGAGGTATGGAAACTAGCTGCTGGAATTTTGTTTTTGTGAGTAAAAGGCACAGTAATATAAAAATTGAACAAACATTATCCTTTCCTATCACTATCCACATGTTCCAAACCATACAAATTTGTAACTTTACAAATGTAATATGGTGGAGGAAGGGCTCCTCTGTTCCAAAGGCTTAACTCTTTGGGAATATGTTTTCAGGACCCACAACATAGTGAGCGTCATGCATATCACTCTGAGGTAGAAGGATAATGGGAAGACTTATGAGAACAGCATAACTTGGCCATCAGACAGAACGGGGTTTGAATTTCAGCGTTTCCTTACCATTCAGAAGTTCAGTCTGAACTTCATTTCCTTTTCTATACAGTAGGCATAATTCCTGTTTCATAGGGTTCTTAGTACCACATCTGTCATGTAACTATCATATCATGTGATAAAAGGGGCACTCAGTGACCTCTTAATTCTCTTCTTTTGTCTAAATTATTTGCATAAAATGAACTGCACAAACTTAGTATTTTTTTAGTGAAAAAATTCTGGCACTGATATAGAAAATAAATTAATACTTTCTTAAGAGTTCTCTTTTCTACAAGTGAAGCATAGCTTTTTATTGCTGTAAATGGCCCCAAGCTTTCACAATTCCCAAAGCAGAGAAATAAGTCCAGGAACTTTGCTATATTGGAGGAAGAGTAGGGGAAGGCAAGATCCAAATTCAGGGTCATTTGGAAGTATAATCATTTAATTTCACAACTCCTTTTCATATTTTATTCAGTGAGTTACAAAATATTTTTAAAAGTCAAATGCTAAAAAGAGAAACCTTTGAATACAAAAGTTCTCGCATGTTCTATTGTTTTCCTCTCTGTGCGTCTGTCCATCTGTATCTCGTTTAATACCACTGAGGTGGGAAGTCACTTTGAGAACACGTGACGTTGCATTGCCCAAGCAGCTTATACCTTTATCCCAGTGGCCAGTCTTCAGAAAACAGAGAAGACTCTGTTTTTAGTCCTTTTCCTTCTTCACTATATGCAAACTGCAATGCAGAAAGCCTTTTTGTCTGTCCCCTAATTCCTTAGCCCATCCTTAATTAATGTTTTTATGGTTAATCCCTACCATATATCTTTAAGAGTTTCACATGAGTCGGCTCCCTACAAGTTTTATTGCATTCAAAATAGAGGCAAGCTGGCAGTGTGTGATGGTGGGAATATATACAGTCACCAAGAGGGGGTTGGCTGTTACTTGTAATTGATTGCTCACTGAAGCCTGCCTGCGCACTTTACCCCGAGGCCTCACTTTCCTCCATATGCCTAGTGTCAGAACTTGGAAGCCAGCTGGTCAGTCAGCGCACATCCTGTGGGAAGCGGCAGACACAGGCGGCCGGGTAGCCATCAGCCTCCCTGAGCACATTTCCTCTGTGTTTTGATAATAGTTTTGTAAGCTTTAATTATGCTGTGTGACAACACATTCGTGAACTATCAAAATAAATCCTTTGAGGAGATGGCTGCTAACAAGTTTTGAAGCAACAGTGCTTGTTGCAAAGAAGTAAGGAGCGAGGCAGTCAGATTTTTCAGGATCCCCCTCGACGTTGAAACCAGATGAAACGTTCTCTTGCCTTTTTTACCGTGCTGACAAATGCTCCTTTTAAAGATGTGCCTTTAAGAAGTTAACTGAAGACACTTATTGCAACACGCGAGTGTTTCCAACACAAGGGCTTTACAATTAGCAGCGGTAATGTGAGCATAAAAGCTGCGCCCTAATATCAGTATATAATCTGAAGGAACATTGCAGGGTCCATTAAGGCCATTTACAGTTGCGACGGAGACTAATGGTATTAAATTATTACAGCTATTGCTACAGGGACATTCTAAGTGAAGCCCTTCCAGCTGGGTTGGTTGTATATGCTCTTTGTCAACCGTACAGTCCTTTAAGGATAGCCTTATTGTTTATAATCATTTAGATGCGATGCCATGTGCTTTACTGAAGGTATAAATAACACCCAACAAAAGAATGGGAACTAGTGTTTGATTAAACTTGGCTTAGAGTTAAGCGGAGCTGGGTAGCTCTTGGGCAAAGCCCACTTGTCTTTATACACACATTCACTCGCCTGTGGGCTCATATATGGGCTTGTCAGTGTTCACAAACTGTGTGCGACAGCATTCTTTTGCCTGGCTACACGTGCACAGGTAGACTCCCAAGTCAGTTAGAATTACTTGCATTGTTCCATGTGATTATTCTGTTTGGAAGTCGGCAGAATTTAGGGAATTAGAATGTCAGAAGAGAATTCCATTTGGAATCCAAGTTTTTAAGAAATAAGAGCAATTTGTAATCTTCAGCACACATTAATCTCTTTCTTTTCTATGGGTGGAAGATTTTTATTTGAGTGAAAGATTGTGCGAATCTCCTTCAAGGTTGGTAGCATTGTAAACTGTTAAGATATTTTGGCTCCCCCAACACCCAATCAAACAATGGGAACCTATTTTACAGAATAATTAAGCACTAGAATCTTCAGTTTCACTTTACTAAAGCAAGGAAGTTGCAAAGAGAAATTTGGGAATAAACTCAGAGTCGCTGCTGAGCTTGTGGAATGAACAAGGCACCCATTAATAACACCAGTGGCAGGAGAGAGAGGGCAGCAAGTGGAGGAGCCTGTCTTCTCGGGCAGAGGTCAAAGGTCATTCAAATAAGGTCAAGTTGGTTGCCATATTAAGAATATTTATATATATTATGCATAACTATTATGCTATATATGTGTGTCTTCTTCCTATTGTATACATCAATTACAGAATTAGATAATTAAATAATTTTTATTAATTACCCCCATAGTTTGCCTGAGTCAGATATATTTATTGAGCATCTACTTACTTTGTGAGTTCCACGGTACTAGGCACTTAGGAGGGAGAGGAGACTATATCAGACATAATTCTTGCCTCAGGGAGTTTGTAAGGATAAACAAACAGAAAAGGTAAACTTATTCAGTGTGATTATATGGTCCTGGTTATGAGTGGGATAAGCGTTTAAAGAAGAGATCAAGTGTATGAGATAAATTTGCAGGAACGTAGAAGTGCAGTGAGGAGGTGGTGAGGAGAGAACGGAGGATCCCCGGACCCCGAGAGAGCATGAAGGACTACAGGGGGATTGAGGAAGGTGGGTTTGGGGGACACCACGAAGGACCAAGGGTTAAGACAGTACCTTGTCCTGCCAACTGCTATGTTGGGCTTTGGAGACACAAATGGATAAGACATTGTACTACTCTCGGGGAACTTAGAGCCTAGTGCAGCCATGCTCAACCTATGCACCTTTCCCCTGAAATAAAAATTTGTTTGCATGGAATTCAAGGAACTCATGGTTCCTTTGAAGACCATCAATTGATTCTTTGATCCAAGTTAAGAATTGCTGCCTGATGGGAATTGTGGGCCAATAAGTTTAAGGTGGGGCTGGTTTTAGGGGGCACAGGGGAGCTTAAAATCCTGGCAAAGGAGTTTCACTGACATGGAAGGCAACAGGGAGCCTCTACAAAGCTTACAGAGGATGTTGGAGATAGGCCACTGTCCATCCACCTTACTTTCAGGTGGGGAAATGGGAAACTGGGGGTAGAGGTCACTGCCCAAGCTCTCCTAGCTGTTCCTAGGGGCTCTTTATCATCCTCAGCTGAGTGGACACTGCTTGCTCTTGGAAACTATAGGGGCAACAGCACAGGGTGCAAGATGAAAAACTGACCTTAGGTTAACGTCTCCTTAGCAGAGATGTGCTAAGAACAATCAGAGGTGGTAAGAGAAAAGGAGAATTTAAGAGGAAGCTAAGAACAAAGGATGAAGCCACTGGCATAAAAGAAGCCCTACCAAATAGTTTTCACGGACATCACTCGGCACAAGAGACACTGTCAGTGAGAAACTTCTTCTTGAACTTTGCGACAAAGCAGAGAATCTTTGCAATCTTTGAAACCTTTCACTTTGGAAATATCCACAAAACAAACGGGAAAAACAAACATTAATGAGGCAGATATAAAACACTTTGGAGAAAAAATAATTTAGCATTTTTATAGTTGCTATAGAAACACCTCAGCCCTCATCTTGCTAATTAGCTGGATTTTACACATTTTATATTTGGAAATGCAAATCAGTTTTCATAAATTATTACTTACTTTTTTCCTTTATATTTACAGTACTGTTATGCAGATACACACAGAAAGTCTAGGATATTATTTAGTTATATAACGTGACATAGTTATATGAGGGTGACATTTATATCCACAAGACATTTCTTAGTTTAAGTATTCTCCTCTTAAATGTTGTGGGAAATTATGCAGAGATTTATAATTTTTACAGAAGAAAATGAGAAAATGTAAATTATGTAGTGGCTTACTAAAGTGTTTTCTCATGGAGCCTTGAGAGAGAAGGGGGTAGGTCCTTCCACCCTCCCTGTGGCCTCTAAATAATAAACATTAAAAAACTTTTCTCTAGTCGTGGGAATTATGGTTGGTTTGGGTGTCTTCTGAACTTTCGGTACTAAACACTCCCCATCTGTAAACACTTACTGGACTCTCGCTGATTGGAGAAGACACAAAAATGTTTGGAGAATTGGGAATATAGGACAGGTCCAAGATCTGGAGTGGCTTAGAGTCTTGTGGAGAGGAGGTGAGTGAAAACTCAGATTCAATTATGGGAAATATATTTTCAGTTTCTTTATTTTGGAAGACAGGAGGGGTGAAGCTGTAGATTTTGGCTTTATTATTGAAAAGGGGGATTCGTTGACAGATGTGGGTTCAATTCCTGGCCCCACTACTTACTAGCTGCAAGCTTTGGGGCAAGTTATTTGAACACTCCAAGTCTGTTCCTAAAAAATGAAGAGAAAATGAATGATTCCTACATCATAGAGTATTTGTGAAGTGTTTGGTCAGAGCCCAGTAGGTTATAAGTGCTTAGTCCGTGGTATCTATTATAAAATTATTATCACAGTCAATTCTCATTGTGCATCCATTTATCCTTCTGATTTCAACTATGTGTACTTGAATAAAAAATTAAAAAAAGCTCTAAGAGGAAAAGAGCAGTTTAAATAATGTTCTACATTCCACTCACTGTGTATATGCCTTTAAGTGAGCCCGAGGCATGTTTGGAGATAATCACACTTTTGTATAAGGATATTAATGTATAAGATTGTAAATGAATGTATACCACACTCTATGTGTAGTTGATGAGATTTTCAAGGATTATTTTGACTTTATGTAATTTTTATCTCATACACTGACTTTAGAAGCTCACTCCCACATCATAGTTGAAGCCATTGTATTATTATTATTCTTGCGTTGTTAATGTTACTATTGGCCTGACGTGAAGGAACCAGTAGGGTAGCTGAGGGAATGACTTGAACCTGTTGAGACTTTGGATTAGATCTAGATGTCGCTGGATGATTTTGATAAGAAGAGAATACAAGTAGCAGAGAGAAGTGGTGGAAGTCTCTTAAATGTCCAGTGTGAGGGAGAGAGAAAAAAAGAGCTGGGGATGAAGGTGAGAGGTGCTGGGAGGGGCCATGGCCCCTTGCCAGGAGGTCTTGACAGAGCTGGTGGAGAGAAGAAACCAGCCTCAGAGAAATGGGAGCCAAAGAGAGGTGCCCAACTGGGGGATTAGCCGTATATGGGAAGTAAGCAACGCAGAGAGAAAAGTGTTTATCTATGCTAGTATTTTTAGAGACCAAAGTCCTTTTAGTGATGTATTTGAATAACAAGGTGTTCTAGTGCTTCTTAGCCTTCTCAGCCTTATGTCTTCAGTTATTTGAAAAACAGAGTAAACAGAATCACTTCCTTCCCTAGGCTGATTTCCGTCCTTCCCTGAATCAATAAGCAAAAATTTGTTTCTTCTTTGTGTATATGACCCCATTTAAATTCAGGGTTCATGGTAACATAAATGGCAAGTGGGAGGAAAACAAATAAAGTACAAATACATAAATACATTTCTTTTTCAAAATTCACCACATTAAACAAGCCAATAGTTTTGATGTTATCTCCATATGTTGTGGCTGTGCTATTTATTATGCCTACCAGGGTACGGCCAGGCAGGAAATAGTAAGGAATTGAAGCAATGGAGACTGATAGGGCAACTGGAAAGTGAGTGCTCCTTTAAAGAGAGGTGCTGCAGCCGCTTCTCAGCTCTGTCTGCTTGTTGCTGTTGGAGCATCGGAACCCAGGGGTACCAGACATGACCTTTCAACAGAAGCCAGAAATTGGTATTTTAATGTGAAATCTGATTTTAAATGTTGGCAACTAATTAAAAAAACTAAATCACTATGAAAGCCAAAACAAAATTAGTTTGTGGGTGGCTAGTTTGTCACCTTTCTTTTAGAGCTGCACTGTCCAATAGGGTAGGTACTAGCTAGATGTGGCTACTGAGCACTTGAAAAATGACTAGTTCGAATTAAGATATGCAATAAGTGTAAAAAAACACACTGGATTTTGAAGGTTGTAAAATATATTGATATTTTAAAAATATTGATTACTTGTTGAAACGATAATATTGTGGATATATTGGATTAAACAAAACATATTTATTCAAATTAATTTACTTGGTTATTTTCACTTTTTTAAATGTGGCTACCAGGAAATTTAAGATGACATAAATGACTTGCATTTGTAGCTTGCATTATGTTTCTAGTGGACGTGCTGCTCTAGAGAGTTTGAGCTGAGTTTTTCCTCTAAGGCCGTCCCTAAGTGTGTTTGTGGTTTTCTGTGGGTGAATGTCCACGAACTTATCCATTTGTGCAATCCTTTCTCCCTTCTTAGATTAACTTAAAGGTCAAGAAAGATGTGCCTTTTTTGGTCAGTCCTTCAGCCAGGTCCGTTTTGATCCAAGGATAGAGCTAAAAATGGGTCTCATGCCTCGAGCTCAGGTTTTGGTTGGCTGGCAGGTGTGCACCCAGCTGTCCCCGCCTGAGCCCCAGAAGTGGTGACACTGACATCTGGCATCCCTGTCACGGGTGCGGAGCCCTTCGTACCTGAGTTCTTCAGAAGAAATGGTGAACTCCTGGGAACCACACTTCTTTTGTTTGCCTTAATGTTGCTTAAAAGCTTATTTATATTGGAAAAAAAAGAGACAGCACTTTAAATTTGCCCAAGGTGAGGATATGCTGTCGCAAGCACCATGGAAGTCACGTGTTGCTCACATTTTAGTTGATTCAAATGATTTAGTAACTACCAAGGGTGGTGGCGGGTCAGGGGGCCCACTACCGGAAATGCCAACTTGGAAAGAGGGGCAGCTGCTGGTCAATTCTCCTCTCCAGCTTTTCAGAGAACAGTGTGTTTGTGGATCTAATCGAGCAAGCACTATTCAAATCCAGGAAGTATTATTGATCCACGGGCTAGGTGCTAGGTTCTGTACAGAATGTCTTCACAGACATTATCTCATTTAATTCTCTCCTCATGAAACACATCTAGTAACCTCTGTTGAGGTTTTATGTGCTTAATTTCAAGAGAGGAAAGGAGGAACATGTCAGAGTCTCTACCCATCCCCAGACATGTGAGGGATTTAATCATTTTCTTAAAAGCAAGAGAGTTTCGATGCCCAGATATGAGCATAAGACCTTTCTTTAGTCCAGCTCAGTGGTTCTCAAATTTTAGTGGGTTGTAAACACAGATCCACATGTATGGTACTTTATGGATGATGTAAGTGATTTTCAAGGGTAATTTTGACTATGTGTGATTTTTGCCTTCCATGCTAACTTTAGGATCTGACTTGCTGGCTAAGACGTAACTCCTGTATATGTGTAAGAGTTTTTGGTGCATGATTCCAGGTGTTCGGACACAGAAATGTGTGATAAATAGCCACTGTTCCCAGTGCTTACAGAGTAATGTGTGTTCTTAGTGTGAAGGTGGTGGGGTGGGAAGAAAACCCAGTGAAGCTTAGCAGTCTCAGTGTTCCTGAAGTCAAGGAGTGGAGGGCCGGCCAGTCCAGGGGAGACATTCTCTGGAAGTGAAAATGGCAGCAGAAGGCAGTCTGAAAGGGAAAACAGCTGGTCCCACAGCTGACTAGGTTCAGGGACCCACAGACATTACAGCTCCCTCCAGGTGCTTTGGTTCCACTTAAGCCATATTCATGCTATTTCTAGAAGGATCTTTAAGATAAGCCCCTGCAACTTCCAACAGTGTCAGTTATGGGGCCCACAACTTAAAGTACAGGCTGGATGTTGGAGCTTCACTGATTGTTATGGAGAAGAATTCAGTGAAGTTCATCCATTCTGTGAGAATTTCCTGTGAGTGCTGTTATGCGAAGAATATGGTGGAGTAAGCTAACACTTATTGAGGATTTATATACCAGGCACTGTGCTAAATATTACAATTACATCATATCTCATGTAATTCACACAGAACTCTGAGGTAAGTATTACCCATCCTGTTTTAGAGATTGGGAAACAGAGAGGTTAAATAATTTACTCAAAGTATCACACTTTTCTCTACGTGACTGTCAGCCGCAGTTAGATTTAGCTGCAAGTGAGGGAACCTGTGGCCTGACCCCCAAAAAACAAGACAAAACAGTGGCCTAAATAAGACAGAAGTTTATTACTTTCACACAAATAGAGCCTGGAGGTAAGCAATCCAGGGCTGTGGAGGAGGTTCTGCTCTACGGAGCCCTCAAGGCAGGCTCCCTTTACCGTATTCTTCCACCATCGGGAGGGTGGCCTCATCCCTGCTGTCCAGGATGGAGCTGTTGCTGTCCCAGCAGCCTTCCCAGCAGCAGCATGGAGGAAGGAAGGGGCAGGGCAGACCCTCTCCTCTTAATGACACTGAATATTGCATACAGCATCCTACTTGCATCTCATTGGCCAGAACTTGGTCACATGGTTACCTAGCTATGAGGGAAATACAGTTTTTATTCTGGGCAGTTACATGCTCAGATAAATATTAAAGATTTTATTACTTCAGATGAAGGGAAGGAGAAAACAGATATTTGGGGTCAGCAGTAGATTTTGGTCACCACAGTGACCTTGGCCAAGTCACTCAGGCTCTTCTTGATTTATCTGTAAAATGAAAATGTTGATGACAGTAGATCCTAACTAAGGATGTTATGAGGAATAAGTGAGGCTATTTGGAAAGCGCTTAGCATAGTGTCCTATAGCTGGTATCAATCAAAACATCATAGCTGTTTTTAATTATAACATGACTAAACTTTTCTTTTTCTGTTAATTTTGTGTATATAGTAACATATCTTCACTAGAGAAAGATACTTGTTTTCTACATTTTCTCCTTCATGTTCTGTTTTCACTATTAAACAATACTTTTGAATCTCTTTGCTACCATGTAACCTTAGTTCAATATCTGTTTGCCTGTCAGGCTGAGGTGGTAAGATTTAGTGATCATGAATCCTAAAAGATTTGGAGAAGAAATCATAAAAGATAATGTTAGGTTAGTTTTCTGTCTCTTTCTGTTGATAACTCTCACAGATGGTCTTTTTTTCTTGTAAAATTTAATTTTACATTGTGTACTTGGAAAGCTGAGTGTCAGTATAACTATAATTTAAAGTAATTTCAGAACGTATTCTTTAAAGGAAAGGATTAATTGTGAAATTTTACGTCTGGATCTGTTTCTATATCTATCCACGTTATCACTATACTAGATTGGCTTAAAAGAGAGGCACGCCTTTTAAACCAGAGACTTCTACTCTTCTTTGGAACACTGAAGACTAGTATTAAAATTCAACACCTTTGATTGGGAGGTGTGTAAACTAGAGAGATGTGCATGGGACAGAGAGCGTTATACCCTTAGTTTGAATGGAATCTTGGTAGGTTATGCAGGAGATAGTGATGCATTGGATGCTAAGCTAAAATCCATCAGTGGTGTCCCTTTGGATGAGTCTATCTGGATTCAGTCCACAGTGCAGCGCAAGGCCTTGGTGGTCTGACCCCCTCTTGCCTCATTGGCCTGCCATTCTCGGCCCTCCAACCACACTCACACTCTGTTACCTCAGGGCCCTTCTGCACTTTGATCCCTCTGCCTGGAGTGCCTTCCTGCCTCTATGCCTACTTACCAGCTCCTCATCCTTCAGACCGCACTTCTAGGAAAATCTCTCTGAGCTCTTGGATTGGTCAGGCATCTTTGTTCTTGCTCTCATTATACTGGATCGCTTTTCTTCAGAGTGCCCATCTTGGGCTGTAATGATAAGTTTCTTAGGTGACAATCTGATTTGCATCTGCCTCCTCTTTTAGTCTGTAAGCTCAGTGAAGGTGGAGATTATGTCTGCTTTGACTCACCACCATGTCCCCTGTGGTTGGTCTGGTGCTCAACAAATATTTAAGGAAGAAATGAATTTGAAAATCTATAAATTATCTATGGATCATCCTCTTGTAACTTATAGGACCTACATATAAACAACTTTTTTTTGAAGCTTAGCAGTTGCTTGGTGGGCATCATGGACTCCACCTAACATGGAAGTTTAATGTTCTTCAAATCACACGTCAGCATTTTTTAAGACGAGACTAGAGTCAGTGTGGCCCAGCCTGGTCTGGTGAGAGTGATGCCAAGCCAGGCAGCTTCTGAATGAGGTAAGAAGAAAGGCAAAGAATAGGATCCCTAAGGTTATGTGGTCCATATTAAAGAGCAAGATTTATTTCCATTATATTTTTTCTTAGTTGAAGGCATCTTATCTAGTTAGACAGGCTTCTTTGGAACTAAATTTTGTTCTTTGTGACATTTGGAATTAATATGAGGAAATACTCTTTGTATTGCCTGGTATTGAAAATGTCAGTAAACAAACTCAGCGGTCAAAGGAGGGGGGGATAGTAACAAAAGACATTGTTTCTTGGTGCAGGAGGCAAACAAGAGAGTTTAAAACAAAGGTTTTCTCAAAATAGGCTTTTTAGCAAACTTTGGAGCCTGGCTCTTGAACCCCACCCGCCTCCATTCTGCTGAAACAGGGATGCTGATGATAATACTTATTATTTTAACCAGCCCCCAAAACTTACCAACACAAACACACGCAATGTCTGGGCTGACAGCAGGGCTGGGAAGGTCCTTATAGGATCGCAAAACAACTCGGGCAGTTGAGGGCTTCCGGCAGCCGGCTAACAAAAATATACTCTCAGAGGATGCAGCTCAGGGAGGCGTGGGACCCGCACAGCAGTGAGCCTGAAAGCCGGGCTTTCCGTTTTTATAGAGCTTCACCCCTCACATCTGGTGGAGCTGAGACAATCAGCGTTAGACCATTTTAGAAATCAGATACCCTGGGTACCAGGAAGTTGATTTGCCTTCCACTTCCTTAAGAAAACACACATTAATATTTAAGCTGGGTTTTCATAAAAGAAAGGTTGTGTTTGAGATGCGAAATAAAGTCAGGGGGCTGGGAAAAGTCCCTCAGATACAGTGACCCCTGATGCAATTCAAATCATCCTCCAGATTTGAAAAGGAAAAGGAGCTGGGCTCACCCTCCCCCAGAGTCCTTGTGCATTTGGTATCTGCTATTTTATGGCGTGTGTCTATAATTTGGAAAGAACCAGACTTGAAGTTGTAACTTCCTTCTCTGTAAACAGAAGTTGGAGATCCATGAAGGTTACCTTCTTCAGTGATCCCAAGCAACAATGTTTGTGATTTCCCCCTCAGTCTTTTTTCTTTGCAGTGAGTTTCAATTAGAGAGCCGTGTGGCACCCATCACCCCGTTACTGGGCTCATTGTGGTCCTTGGGTTCCGGGGTCTGGCCTTATGCATTTTCCTGCCTTCCTTTGGGTCCACGCTCCCTGGGGCTGACACTGAGATTATGTCAGATAAATCAGGTACGACATTCCTGCCAGTGCCATCTTGAACACAGAGTGTGATTTTGGTATGTCTCTAAAAGAGTTGTGGAGACAAATACTGTTCTTAAAGGGTGAAAGGGGTTTTTCAAAGATCAGTGTAAATGGTTTACTTTAAAAATAAACATTTTAAATCACTTTGATCTTGGCTGTCCAAAAGATGCAAACTAGTCACGCTTCTCGGGGAGTATTTTCCGGGGTTTTAAACCTAGCATAGACCATTTCCTCTTTGCTTGCAAGAAGATAAATAATTTTTGGAACAATAGAACATATGAAGAAACAATTGTGCAAGTAATAGGCGGGTAGGATATTGAAGGTGTTGTAAAGAGCAGAAGTTGGTTTTCCATTTGCAAGCAAAGATTTTGATAACTTCTCTAGGTTAAGGTTATTTATCCAGATTTGAATCCTGCAAACTGCATTTCCTCTCTCCCACCCACCCATAGCCACCTCATCTGCAAGGATATCATGATATTTTTTTTGGTCAGATACCTTATTGAAAATTTGCTCGTGCTATGCCCTGGCACGTCTTCAATCTTTTGTTTTAATAATTAGACTTTACTCTTTTGGACCATATACTTGCCTGCTCACCAGGCATCATCATTTAAATATGATTCCAGCATTAACTGAGTATCTGAATGTACCTGTGTTTGGTATTTTGGTACAATGGTTGATATTTTGAAGATTGCCTGAATTTTGGATTTTGATTAAGTAAAACATAATTGCCATGGGAGCAAGTTCTGATGTACTTAAAAAACCCAACCACAAATTATTCAAAGATAAAATGAAATGATTTTGAGTTTTCCCACGTTTCTTTTGCATGGAAAAGAAGTGTCAGCTGTACTAATATCACATTATATTTAGTCCTTAAACTATTTGTTTTGCTAGTTTTGTATGTGATATAAAAAATGGTTATCTCATGGATGATAGGAAACTATCCTCAAAAGATCAGCCATCTTTTTCATGTTTGTACTAAGAATTGTTACTCTAAAGATTAAGGAGGCAAGTGGTCATTTTCGAAGAAGAAACTTTAAGCCCAAGATTGACATAGTAAGGGAAGTCTGATATTACATTTTCAACTGGCTTCCAGTGGCATTTCTTAAACAGGGCTCCTTTTTAAAGTTCTCCAGTCATGAGATGGGAAGGGTGCTGTGCAAGAAAATCTGGGTGGTTCTATGTGGATCTCTTACCACTATGAAGCAATTAGCTGAAAACATGTGCTCTTCCTTGGACAGACAGAACCACATCTCGGACATAGGATAATCTGAATTAGGATATTTGAGTTCTAATCAGATCTTTCACTAACAAGCTACGTGACCCTAGGGAAGACCCTTAACTTTTCTGAATGGTGGTTTTCTCATCTATAAATTGAAAAGGGTTTGACTTGACAGCAGATTAAAAATATACAGAGAATAAATAAAGTCAAAGCTGCTGTGGTTGAGGAGAACATGGGGTAGTGTTCCACTGGGTAGGCCTCTCCCTCAGCCATGCACTGGCCCTGAGACCCCTGAAGCAGCCTGGAACCCAATGTGGAAATCACCTCCTGCTAGCATTTTACTTTCCTTGAGTCTAAAAGAGATCATGTGAATTAGAATTTAAAGTGATAAGAGCCATTTTGACTTCTTTCAAGTGTCCTTTTGCTGATGTTGTAGATAACTTGGAATATATGGAAAAAGTTTAAAAAGGAGACCAAAATAATTCATTAGTGCCACTACCCAGAGATATGCTTTGGAATATATTTCCTTCCTTTTTTTTTGTTTTCCTTTTCTTTTAATTTTATTTCTTGTCTGTCTCTCTGTTTCCGTTTCTTAACTAGAACAAAGTATATATTTGTGTATATGTGTATATGTGTAAATATATATGTATATTTAAAAGGATTCCAGTGATTATCATGTGCCATAAACTGAGGAGTATGGTTAACTACAAACAAATAAAACCTGATCATCTATATGTACTACTTTGAATCCTGTAATTTCTAATTAATATGATGTCATGAGAATTTTCCTACCTCATCTAGGCATTTTTGGAAAATGTTTTAATGGCGATTCAATATCTCATTAACCATTCTCTCATTATTGGATATTTAGGTTGTTTCTGGTTTTTCACGGCCATAAATTTCACCGCTGCTTTGATTACAGTCTTAGGATAGATTCCTAGATGTAGAATTCCTGGGCCAAAAGTTTGACTTGTTGTACTTCTAGTCATCTCATTTTATTTTATTTTTGGTTAGAAGTACTTGTTTTAGTAGAAATAATCCCTTATTCTTATGTGTGGAAATCTGATGAGTTGTTCAGACTGTTAGGTGAAATAATATTCTGAAAAGTAGTGAACATGAAGCAGCTCTTACAGATTACAGAATAAAATATATCTCCTGTGTCGTTATTAAATGGATCATTGTCCTCATTGAATGTTGCAGCAGAGTTGCTTTCCAATTTGGAGAAAGTGACCTGCAAAATCAATGCTAACATTTGTCATATAACTGGAATCTATCTGATTTAGGGTTTTTATTTCCTTAACATCTTATGATACTTAGCATTGGTTTAAACAAACAACCTATGTGTTTCCACCTCCCCTCATTTCTGAACTCTTATTTTTGAAAAAAAAAATTTGGAACTGTGCATTTTTGGGGGAGCATAAATGCATATTTAAGGTATGAATGGTTCTTTCAGCAATCGATCTGCGTCTTGGCTGGCTAACCTCTCAGGTGCACAGAGGGGCCCTGGCTACTTGGTCATTCGTGGAGGAATATATTTTAGTGCTTTCTTGCCCTTCTTCTAACTTGGAGACAAGCGCATTCCTCACTTTTTCCCAACCAAAGCGAACAAAATTTTCATGTGCAGAGAGTGTGTTTTCAGTGGATTAGACCCAAAGCTATGTTGTTCTAGAGGTCTTAGAACTGCTTATGTAGTGCACAATAAGCTTTGTAGCACAATTTAAATGTTGATTTTAACATATAAACAGTCATCCAAAAGCATTTCAGAAAAGCTGTTTTTAGGAACTGGCTTAAAAGTATATTGGATAATGATTTTCCAAGCGTGTTTATTTTTCTGGAGTCTTTATTTAGGCATATAAAGTTTTTCCCTTTACTTGGATCCCATAAAGAAGTTCTGGGTCCGCTTTCTCTTTCTCTCTCTGTGCTCCCACCCTTCCTTTTCCAGCTGTTTCTTTTATTCATCTGAGGCGTTAGATGACATTCTTTATTTTGCCGACAATGACTTATTTATACCTAATTGCCTGGGTTCTGGGTTTGTTAGGAAACTGTATTGACAATGATAATTTTCAGTTGTCTCACAATGAGGCACATGAATTAACACAGATCCCAATCAAAACATGGCAAGTGAGAAACAAAGCCCCCACCAATGGCATGTTTCTGACATTGCCTTTGTTAAGTGTTGCATTAATAGGAAAGTGACATTCTTTTGAGAAGTAAAGCATATGTAAATAGGGAGAGTTTTTAAAAATAGCATTCTACAAGTCAGACTCATTTCTACGGCTTTATAAGGCAGAGAGCAAGTTAGACAGAAACCTTCTGTTAATAGAGAATAGAAATTGGAGTTTTGTCCTGCCTCATCTAGGAGCCAAACTTTCTTACGTGTTGGGCGTAGCGGGGTATCGTTGGGTATAAGTCTGACAAATCAATTCTGTTTGAATTTCATCACCAGTTGAGAACTCAAGGCGGGCCTTTTTTGGCATGACTGTGATTGTTTGCATCAGTTTGTGTAATTGCAAACCTAACTTGTGGGCAGCATTAAAAGTGGTATTACCTGAAATGGAGTCTGGTTGCTTCGTGATTTGGTGATTATGGCTCTTGATGTATTCTTCTCCCAAAGAGGGGAATAAAAGTGCTGCACTCACTAATGACTGAATTGGTCGGTTCCACTCGTATGGCCCACACAACCTCTTTGCCATCTAGCCTTTTCCAAGTTAATCTATTGTAAAATTAGACTGTAAAAATGGACACAGTTGCCACCACCCTGGGACAATGGTGAACGACTCACGGTGTCAGCCCCACTAAACTCCCCAGTGGAAATCATTACGCCGTTCATATGTGGTATCACCTGGCTCCCCAAAGAGCTTGACTTCCTTTTCAGCCCCAGTTGTCTCTTGGAAGTGTGACCCTTCTGCTGTGATTGCCCTGAGGGTGCACACTGTTTTCTCTTGATGGTGAAGCCCCCTCTCTCAAGGTCTGCATCTTAAGTGGCAGAGATGCAAAAGCAGCTCTCTCGACAGTGTTTCTAATTCACTTGTCCTTTATACAATCATGCGTAAATGGAGTAATGCATCCAGTGAAGAAGAGAGGAAGAGAGGGGTCAGGAGGTGTGAGTTCCAGTAAAATTTAAATAGCCAGTGCACTTGCAATTTAAACTGTGAACGCCATCCAGAACTGTTAGCACACAGGGCAAGTCAATTAGATCAACTGATTTTTCATGGTGTTGGGGATTATAATTCAGGGATTCTTAACTCATAGGCAATTCAGGACTAGATTTTGGAGGGGAGGGCACTGAAAGTTTTAAAACGGATGGAGCATTTTTTATTAAGTAATAGGCGTTTTCCTAGGGAGAGGCTTTTATCAAATTTTCACAAGGGTCCACAGCCCATGAAAGGTTAAGGAACCACTTCATTCTATCCTTATAATTTTTTAATGTTGTATTTCAAAAGTTGATGTTCTGTTTCCTTTTATTCAGAAGAGACAAAAGCCTACACCACTCTGATATTCCTTGATCTTTAATTTCTTCTCTCTCTTGGATGTCCCATAATAAATGTACAGGAAAGAAATATAAAATGCTATCCAAACTCAGTTAATAGCTCCGAGAAATGCACATTCAGAGTGCTTTAAAATCAGGTTACAAATATAATTTCCAATTTTCTGGGGAGAAAATAGGAAGGGAGAGTCCTTTGGAATACAGAATAAATTCATCGTATGTACATTATCGGTGTTGGTTCATTATATTCCTCATTGGCCCACAACTCAACACGTCTTTAAGAAGCAGAAAGTGCATGCACTGTCTCAATTGATAATATTTAGGGGAAGGGCCCACATATTGTGAACTACTGTGAGTTGGGTTCTTGAAGGCAAAGAGGTGGTAGGTGAAGTTTCATTCTCTGGCATCATAAAATTCTAAAGGCGAGCAGTGTTATCAGTTAGGGACACTTATGAGATTTGATTGAGAAATTTACTGCTCTTGTGGTTTATTTCCTCCTTTGTGGGGTATTCTGAATGAATGTCAAGGCCTGGCCCTGGTAGATTCCAGAAAATATATCCATCTTAATTTGCTGTGAAGCTATGGGAGCCCTCATGTTCTAGTCTCTGGGTCCCTGTGGCCTGTAAAGCCTGGGGTTTGTAGGAGGGCACTTTTTCCTCTTTAAAATTCTCCATTTCCTATAACTGATTTTTATTATTCTGTGACACACTGGAAGTGTTGCTGTGACTGTTTAAGAAGTATGAGTGGCTATATTGCTGACTGGCTGCTTAATGGAAGAGTTTCACATTATGTTGATTTTAAGCAGCTTTGCTACTTTCACCTCATACTTCTCAGGACTCTTAGCCTTGCCTCATCCTGAAATTTCCAGGGGCCCGTCAACTGAAGCCATTGAGATAATATGACATACGGTAGATCTGGAGAATTCCAAAGCTCTTAGTAGCTAGTAGAGAAACATGGTATTTATTATATGGCAAGCTAAGCAGTTGCAAAATGAAATATAGCCACAACAACTACCTTTCCATTAAGTGGCTTTGATAGGCTTTGATGATTTATTCATTTGCTTTTTTGGTTTGCAACTTTATAGCAAAATAATGGTGGACTAGAAAGACCTGAATTCTGGTCCCAGCTCTTCTAGTTATGGCTGTTGAGCCTTTAGACAGTCTTTAGCCTCTCTGGACTTTCTTTTCCTCATCTGTAAAATGAACATAATATTGTCTGCTCTGCTGACTTAATGTGGTTAGAGTGAGGAGGAAATGAGACATCAAATGGATATCACTTTAAGGAGCATTTTAAAGCCAAGTGGAGATTGCTCTTTACCTTGATAGAAACTCTCCCAACATTTCAGACGTAAGCAGAAGCCACATATATTAGTGGCTCACTGTTCTGGCTCTGGAGTCAGACAAGGCTGGGTGAGCATCCTGGGTAAGCATACGTCTTACTCATATGTGATCTTGAATAAGCCACTTGTGTAATCTGAGTCCCTGTCTTCCTCATCTTTAACATGGGAGTAATGATAGTTCAGACCTAACAGAGTTGGAACATGGATTGAAGGAGACTACCATGCCTAGCACAGTGCCTGGTCTGTGGTCAGTGTTCAGTAACCATGAGATATTATTAGGGTCTCTTTACCTGCATTGTTAAGAATTAGAACATCCTGAAAACAGCCCTGCATTTGTGCTCTAACAATGCACAATGCACAGGCAAGCTGTCATTTTAAGAAGAAATCATCTAGGGTCTGCTGGTTAGTCCTCAGTAATTACCTTCTATTACAATCAGGTTGGATCTTCAAGTGGTAGCAGAATGCTGGTTTTTCCTACAGTTCTCAAGTTCCCCGTGCCTTCCAGGGGTATTCAAAATACTTCACAATTCGACTCAAGAAATTTAGCACATCTTCAGAATAAATTATTATTGTCATTAGCACATTACCACTCGAGAAAATCCGTACAGGGACAGAATGCCCAGAGTGAAAGGCTGTATGTTCATCAACTCGTGAGCACCATATGGAAGAGAATGTTTTTTTTTCGATTGTTGCTTTTCGTACACCAAAGCTAAAAGCAAGACACACCCGATGGTGTTTGTTGATCTTGTGACTCACAGAGTTAGCAAAGACCCAGTTAGGACAGTTCAAACAGACAGAAAGATAAGGATGCCAGCGCAGAGAAAAGTCACAGAGCAGTACCTCCTGATAAAGGGCAGATGTAACCAAGATGTGGCCATCTTACCTTTCTTCAGCTTATATATGTAAACGCGTCTGGCGATGAAAACATCCCTAACTTGCATTATGAGGAAAGAAATCAAAAGGAAAAATCTATTCTAGTTATTTCCATAAAACTTCCTTTTAATGTGGACTGACGTTAATCAACTTTCCTATCCAGCTGCAAATTAGTCCTCGAATCTCCATCCACTCCATCGCTTTCTTTCCCTGTGATCCCTGTTACGTGCAGTTTAACACGACAGATCATTTTTACTTTACAGGTTTCCAAAGGTGATAATTTCTTGGATTTTACATGACTATGTATACTAAAGATAAAATATTGCTTTAAAGTAACTATAGTCTTAAATGCCCAAATTGCTTCATCCTTTTGAATAGTATTTCTTTCCCTTCTTCTACATATATATATAGAACATATTTCAGCCCTGAACCCAAACTAAAATTTCTTCCCTTAAGGGGTATGTTCATTATTTACTTTGAGGCGAATGCCCTATGGATCCTTAAACCTAAGCCTGGAAAATAGGAAATAATTCACTCTGGCTTGAAAAGGGTGGGGATTTCTTTGTTTCTTTTTATATTTATTCAGGAAAAGCTGACAATCGTCTCACATTAATGAACTACACCATCAATCACAGTGTTGACAATGAGCGGAAAAGCGAGGTATATGTCAGGCTGACGGCATATTGCCTTTTTCAGCGAGGGCATGGCTGTTTATAGCACTTTCGTTGGCAAAATTCTTTTTGCACTGGAACAGGAATAGACAGAAGAATTAGAAAGGCAGCCAGTGGAAAGAGCTTTATGTTTTCAAATTACGGAAAAAATAACAGGGGGAAATTGAGAAACGATTATTTTTGTAGTTTGTATATGTATCCCACAGGATTTAAAGAGTACATGGAAAATGAGAAAAAAGGAGTTTCTTTTATCTCTCATCTCATGCTACAGGGCTGGTTGTCTTTCCCTAGGACCATGGCAAAAAGTTTCAAAGATTACGTACGTCAACTGCGTTTGAACCCTGAGTCTATTACAAAAGTGACTTCGAAATAATTGATTTACTCTGCTCTGAGGATCCATCTCTTGTTTAACACACACACACACACACACACACACACACACACAGACTTGAGCTGATGATTGATAATGGAAATGACTTTGGCGGCCTTAGAAAGTTGTAGAATTTTCTCCCTTCCTTAGTTTTTACTCTCCTTTGGTACCAGTTGGTAAGAAGAGAGCTAAGCCATGGTGGAATCACTCTATTAGGCAATGTTGTGGTAAGTTGTGACTCAGACCAAACAACCATGTGGCCATATGACCCACGAGAGGAGGCCACCCTCATCTCTCTTTTAGGGGCAATTTCTCCTCTCCTTCAAGATCTGAACAGCTCTCACCAGTGTCAACCTACTAAGTTGGCCAGCAAGGACAAGATGAAGGTATCTGCAGCTAGTAATTATTAAGAATTTATTATGTGTTAAGGACAATATGTGTAGCCGTTTATGTCATGGAATTCTCACAATAGCCCTGTGAGGTGGGGGAACGTCTTTACTCATACAGATAAGGAAACTGAGCTTCAGAGAAGTGAAATGACTTGTGCAAGGGGTCATACCATCAATGAATGGCTGAATTATAATTTTTGGGTCTCTCTTAACTACGGATTCCAGTCTCTTCAATGCTATACCACTGCTTCTCAAACCCTTTGGCCTCAGCCCCCCTTACACTTTTAAAAATTATTGAGGCTCCAAAGAACTTTTATATGTGTGGTTTGTGTCTATCCATATTCACTGTATTATAAATGAAAATGAGAAACTTAAAAAATATTTATTTTTCATTTAAAGATGAGAATAGCGAACCAATCACATGTTAACATAAATAACACATTTAAAAATGAGAAATAACTCAATTTTCTGAAACAAAAAATATTTATTGAGAAGACTGGCATTGTTTTACATTTTTACAAATCTCTTTAATGTCTGACTTAACGGAAGACAGGATTTTCATATTTGCTTCTGCATTAGATTGCTACGTTATTTTGGCTAAAGTGTATGAAGAAAACCTGGCTTCATAAATACATGGAGTTGTAAAAAAGAGGAATATTTTAATAGTTTTTTTTTAGGTAATTGTGAATATTCTTCTCTGATACTACACCAAAACTCGACAAGTGGTAGTTTCTTAAATGTTGCAATGTTGAATCTGAAACCATATCAATGAACTTTTTGTACTTTTTGTATTAAAATCCATTGGTATATCTTTCACCTTGAATGGATCTTTTATCCTTCATGATTTTGTAACATCATGCATTGGTTATTTGGAAAATATTGGTTCACTGAGTTATGTTCACTGAGTTATATGACATATTTTATTATACAATATTAAAACCTCCTATGCATTAGTATCACAATCAGCCTCAACACAAAAGTTATTAGGAAGCTGTCAAGCTTGTAGTGGTGGATACAAGTTTCCCAAAATTCTAATTCTCACTTGAAAGCTTGAATTTTATCATTGGCAACACATGACTGTCAATTGTTTTCCTTGTTGTGACAGTCTTACTTTGTTTATTTTTTGGAAGACGTTTGCCAGGTACCCATGTCTGTATAATCATTGTTTGTCAGTTGTACTGGCAAATAAAAATGGTGTTCTGAAAAAAAAAAGACTGTCTAGTTCAGCTCACAATTCAAACAATTGCATAAGTACTGTACCTGAATATAACCGTTGTACTTTGGCATGCAGCAGAAAGCTTTATTTGTATTTCCCATTTCATCTCATAGAATATTAAGAAAATGTAAGAATGGTTGAAATGTAATAAAATTTAATATTTTAATGAAGTTTAGTAAAATTAATAATTTTTACTACTTCATCAAGAGCGTTCTTAAGTGAAATGGTTTTTAAGGTGTGTGTGTGTGTGTGTGTGTGTATTTACTGTGAGTTCATGATGGTGAAGAATACAATGATTACTAAGTATGGTTTGGTACCATTGCTTTGATTCTTGCTAAGGCATCACCATTGCTTTACCCATCATTGCTTTTGCACCTCCCATACAAATGTCAGCACAGTAGCATTATTAGGAAAATAGTTTCGACCTCAAGCACCTCATAAAAGAGACTCAGAGACCTTCAGGGTTCTGTGAGACCACATTTGAGAACTGCTGCTGTACCCAATACCATCACGCAAAATGCCAGAGATGTATGAACAACTTTCTGTAGCAAAACAACAGGACAGCAAAACAGTAGCAAATGGTTGGATATTATTTTTATAATAAAATTTTAATGCATATTTTCATACATGTGTATCTGTAATGACAAATAAAATGTTGGTAGGTTTTTATTTCTTATTAAATCTTCGTGTTTCATTTCAAATAAGGAAGAAAAAAATCCACTATAGATCAGTGGATAGCATACTTGTGAAGCCATCAGCGAATGCTGAACTTAGTTTCCACTTTTACCATGTCAACATTGGAACACACCAATTCTCTGTCTGTTTATCATCCTGAAGACTAGCTACTTGGACTAGATTTAAAATATTTGTGTACAGTTATAGAATTTCAAGAGGCAAAAAACCACCAATTTCTCACGAATGCTCGGAAAAATTTCTTTTCTGTAACTGAAAACATCTCATGTTCTCTCTTAGCCAAGAGAGAGGAAGTTTGAAGACTCATCCTTTAACTAGATGTAAGGAGTTTTCTAAAAAACTGAACTTAGCAGCTAATTTTGAAAGTCTCTTAAAGAAGAGTCTTGACTTTGTTGACATGAAGAGAATTTGGGATTTTTATGGAAGCTGATCATAAGTATTAATATGTCTTTTGAAGTTATCCCTCCATTATTTGGAATCACCATGGGCCATACTTCCTATTCTGGAGCATTACACAGATTCAGAAATTGTCTATGTCTCAGGCTGCAGCATAGATAAATCTCAGACTAGAGTCTCTGGGTAAGAGCTGTCAGTATGGGTCTTTCATTCTGTTTCTTTTTCTGTGAGAATTTTTTTCCTTTCAAAGAGAAAATGAAACAGAAAAACTCTTGTGTGTGCTTGAGGTTCATTCACTGCAATCTGAGAAGCGTGGTATTTGGGCTGAGCCTCTGAAGCTTCCATGATAGAGTAATGCTTAGGGTGTAGGCACTAAATTTTTCAGGTTCTGGATATTTTTCAGTAGTAGGTGAAAAGCATGCATAATATACTCTGCAATCTGGCATGGTTGGGGAAACTAAGGCCCATCTGATCAAGTCAACAGCATTTCCCAAAGTGTGGTAAGTTACCAGTGCATGTACCAGCATTGGCCTGTCAGACAATTTTAGGAGACACACAGACATTTTCAATTTAATCATTATATACCTATTTGTGTGATTGTCTTCAATTTACTCTTTTTCTATGTATAGTGTCCTTTGAAAATAACTTTACTTGAATGAAATAGTGAGTCAATTTAAAGTAAAACTATTAAGTAAATGATAATAACGGCAGTAGGTGGGTTGGCAAAATGATATACAAAGGATTAAAGTTTGAAGAAGCTGAAATAGTTCAGATGTTTAGTGCATTCACTTACTTATCCAACATTATTATTATTATTTTTTTTTGCTGAGGAAGATTGGCCCTGGGCTAACATCCGTGCCCATCTTCCTCTACTTTATATGCAAGATGCCTGCCACAGCATGGCTTGATAAGCAGTACGTAGGTCTGTGCCCAGGATCCGAACCTTCGAACTCCAGGCCGCCAAAGCGGAGCGTGCGAACTTAATCACTATGCCACTGGGCCTGCCCCCCAATGTTATTTATTGAACGCCTGCCTATTCTAGGTATTGTGGATTCAGCAGTCAACAATAAAAACAAAGTCCCAGCCCTTGTGGAACTCACATCCTAGATAGGGAAGATAAATGTATAATGTAATGTCAGGTATTTAACGTTATAAAGAAAAATAAAGCAGGATTAGGGGCTGGAGCTTGAAGGGGTACTATTTTAGAGAATGTTGAGGGACAGCCTTGTTCAGAAGGTTGCATCTGAGAAGACATCACCATGGATTGGGTTTAGTTCATTTTAGCAAGCATATATTGGATGTTTGGCTCTGGAATACAAATATAAATACTGGTCAGAGAAACTCAGAATTGGGGAGCAGAGGGTATAATTAAAATGTAATAGGATGGAGTGCAATATAGCAATGTAAGGAGGATACTTACAGAGGAGGGGAATGGCTATCCCAAGCAGTGGGAAATGAGGTCACAGAAATTGTTCTAGAGGAGGTAGCTGCCCTGAACTAAATCTTTCAGAATGGGGAGGAGTTAGCTGGGGAAGGAGACGTTGGGAGGGTGGAGTCATTTACCCCACCCAAGAGGGAACAGAATGTGCAAAGGTGAAAAACATTCCTAGTAGGTAGAATCTGAATTTTGAGGAATTGAGAAGTAGACGGAGTGTGAGCAACACTAGGTATGTGGATTAACAGTTTTTAGGGAGTTGAAAACTGCAAAATACTTAGTACTAAACTCTATAGAATTTCCAGTGTTTCTATTGATTCAGAATGTGGCTCAATGTCCGATACCACTCTTAGACCCAGTTAAGAGGGCCCTCCGCTCTGGACTTTGCTCTTCAGAGGGCCCCAGTTTGGCACTTCCCCAGCTATAACTCTCCCTATGGGACGAGAGGTCCATGGGGCCACCTGGAACCTGTGCACCCTCTAGATTACACTCAGAGTTCTTGGAACCTAGGAATTCCATGTCCCAAAGGCCCTGAGCCTACTTCTAAGGCCCACGTGGGTCTCTCACCTGGGTCTGCCTTCCCAACATGTGCCTTGGTGTGTGCATCCTAGTCTTGAGGGGTGGACAAAGGGCTATTTGTAGAGGGGGTGGCATGTCATGGGGCCAGCCTCCTTGTGCCACCAAGCTCTTTAGTGGAACTTTGAAGAGTCCAAGAATTCTAAAATCAAACCTGGCCTTCCAGGATGTTATAAAAATATTCATCAAGAGAGGAGTTATAATACTTTTCATTTAAAGTTTGTCTTAGAGCTTTGATATATTTACACATGTGTTATGTGAGTCTCCTTTTATCAGGGATGGGCCTGAGAATCATAATTTTTTATGTTTGTTGCCTTTAAACTAGAAATACAGTAATTATTGGTAGAAGTGTCCAGTTCCTATAAGGCTGCTTAAGTAGACTTTTACTAAATATGCAGGGTTTTTTTGAAAAACTGTATTAAGGTTTGCCTCACTTGCCATCATTTCTGCATGAATTTGGCCTCCTCTGTACCTCATAAATTCACATCCAGAATTGAACTAAATATTTAAGAATAAGCTCACATTTTGAAATTGCTTTTAGAAAGCAGATTTAGAGAAAGTAAAAGAAAACTCCACTTTTTGTGGGTTAAAGACAGAAATCACAACTTTCCAAATCCAAAATCTAAACAATAATTTTTGTGATTAACCCCTAGAGTGAGAGTTAATTAAAATATTTCATAAAAGTTAAGAAAAATTGTAACAAAACTATCACTAATTCATCAAGAAAGCATATTAAGAAATTATATGCTTACAAGTTATTTATAAACTCTTGGGCATCTTTCTAGATTTGATTACTTCCAGAAAAATTCCTTTCTAGATAAAAAGATCCAAGAAATCAGCATGATCATCAGATTGATCCAATAAAAGAAAGGGCGTAGGAAAGAGTGAATTCCCGGTAAGTCCTGTGTAATACTCCTGAAAGCCATGAGGTCACCAGTAAATTAAAGTTGGATTTGGGGCCCAGAGTCCGTTAGAGCCATTTATATTCTCCAAGGCTAGAGGCCAGACTGCCAGAAGCAGAGCTGAGCTCCTCAGGGAGGCTGAATCCTCTTTGTTGCAGTACTTGACCCATCACTGCACCCCTGGAATCCTGTAGGTTTGAGCTAACACATTTTGGGAGTTTCTGTGCATCATGCGATAAAATTGCATTGCGGGTTTCTGAACAAAGATGAGATCATTTTTCTTAGCTCATCGTTTTCAGGCTAGGACTGCCCTACCCATAGGTGGAGCAGTACAGAATGTCTGTGCACAGTGATATGAAGCGGGAGGGAACTAAGATTTTATTATTCAGCTACCCTGTGTCAGGCAGCGTGCTGGCTTCTTTCTTTAACTGTCCGATGAATCCTCACAACAACCCTGCAAGAAGGTTGGAGCGATTGAAGGATACATCCAAGCTCACAGAGCTTCACCCAGGGCAGATCCCAGAGTCATACCGCCGCTGTACATATGATGTTTGTTCTAGGCTCTTTCCTGGGCACCGTGCTGAGGGATGTTCAAAGCTTTCTCTGCACTGGGAGATCAGTCAGCCTCCTAGACTTGCAGGGCTCAGACAGACTTGGAGATTATACAGTCACAGAATTCTTCTGATGCTTGCATGTCCACTGCCACGTTCCTAGCAGGTCTAAGCCAAATATTTCTAGAGTCCTCCCCATCATTGATCGGCTACTCTGCCTAAAGTCTTCCCCTTTGCTGACTACTCCACATTAAGTCTTAGTCTCTTGTTAAATAAACTATGCCTCCAGGAAGATGCCATGCATACCTAGGTTCAGATTATTTTACCCATTTGTGTGTGTGAATCCAAGGACAGTAGGGTACTGGGGAGAAGTAGAAAAGGGAAAATCTGGTCACTGGGGAAGGCCCTGGCACACTCGTTCTCCAATTTCATACCACCTGTTCCATTCCCCAAATTCTCCCATCAAGGAGGAGAGGATCTCCAAGACAGAAGCTGACTTTTTGTCAAAGCTTGGCCAGGATATAGGGGATGCCTTGTTGGACAATGCAGAGTGATAACCAACTAGAAGGCCCTGACTTCTCTCGATCAATGGCTATTCACCCATCAGAGTGCTCTGTCTGCTCTGAGTGTATTCCTGGAGACCAGAAACATGACTCTCACTTATCTGATGCGTTTCTGAAAGGTTAAATCCAGAATGAATTTTCAAAACTCAAAATAAACTAGAAAGCTTGCTTTCTACTTAAGGATTTTTGCATGCTGAGAAAAATCAACCCTAAATTTTCTGCATTGTTAGTTTGAATGCTCAAAAATCAAAATGAACTAGGGAACTTATCATTTAGCACTGTCTGAAGTAAAAAATTCTTACCTAATGAAAAAAGTCATTCATGAATTTTCTGCTTTATTAGTTTGAGCAAACTGTTTTTTGCCCCACTGGGTCTCTTAATGTAATGGTATATTTGGGATTTTGAGGTAGAAGTGAATTTCTGATAAAATAACCATTCAAATGGTGAAATATAAAATGGTAATGCAAGATCAGTCATTCTCGTTATGAGGCATCAAGCTAATTTGATATAAATGTTAAAGTCAGACAAAATTTTAGGTGTAGAGTTCCAAGAAACATAGTACTTTACCTAAAAGGAGTACAAGTGATGTTTCCAGAGTTGTCACTAGCAGAGTAGACCCTGATGTCAGGGAAGATCAGGTTGTGAACAAAGGTGGTGTTACTCTTTTGCCTGTGGGTTGTGTTAGCACAACCCTGTGTAGCAAGGCACATTCAGATTTTTTATGGTGGACTTTGTAAGATGGAAGCTCCTTTGACTCGAAAGGCGAAATTTAAGGGTACTAATGCTGATTTACCTGTTGGATTTGGGCGAAGTCATTCTACAACAATAACCAAGTGATATTTGTGAATCAGATAGCTCATTGAGCCTGTAGAAAAATCAAATTGCACCTTAATCTATTCATATTGTTGGAGTTTCTCATTTTTCTCTCCTTGGTGGAAATTAAAGAGGAATCTCCCAGTCATTTAATTGGTGGCCCCAAAAGATGAGAGATGTAGCTCATGTTGTCCTCCCTCTGAGAGACACCCTCCTACAGGATGGATAAACCCATCCCATCAAAGGTTTGAGTGGCTTTCCTAACACCTGCTCTCTGCACCTTCTTCCTGGAAAGTGTGGGAACCAGCATCAGAATGAGAGAAGAGAACCCAAGTAACTCACCCCATCGTCCCATCTGCCTTGATAACAAACTGGGGTCAATTCTCTCCAGTGATAAAAGTGAAGGGAGACGTTCATAGGCATTGGCAGGTTCTGTTTCCCCGGGACAAGCTTGCTTTCCTTGACTGATCCTTTTCTCCCCAGCTGGACTGAAATTTGAGATTTTCAGTCTGGTTTGTTTAATCTCCTAACTTCTTGGTTCTAGCCACAATCTAAGTCTGTTCCTTGGTTTTACTTTTGCTGGTTTGTGATCACAGTTCTTGACTTAGACTTGAAGACTAGTGCTTTCTCCCTATTTTATTTTAAATTCAAAGCATTCCTTTGAGGCTCACAGGATAGGTATTATTAGTCCCATTTTACAGATAAGAAAAGAAGACTCAGAGTGGTTAAAGGGCTTGCCCAAGACCATTCAGCTAGTTGGTGCCCCCAGATTTTTCTGCCCCCAAATATTTATCCCACTGCTTTCCCCACTAACCATGGTGCTTTCCATTATCACTGTTATTTCTGTAAATAGAATTTTTATTCCTTTTTTTCACCCAGAAAATACTGAGACTTCAAGAAACTTTTTTTTCTTGATAATCCATCGATTCAGTAACTGAGCCAGATACCAAGCCCAGGCCTGCTTGTAGGCCATGCTCAATTCCTAACAAGTCTAAAGGAAACAGCAGGGTTATTAATGTACCCCTTAGTGGAGATAAATCCTATAAAATTACATTTCAGCAGCAAAATAGACAAGCACAGTAATTTTGGTGTGAAATGTGCAAAGTCTTATTTACAGAACATCTCATGATGCTGTTCTCAGATGTCTTTTTAAAGAACTTTTTAGTTACATGCAAAGGAACTGAAAACCAGGAATATAATTGGTAAGAAACGTAAATCTGTCCAAAAAAAACAATTACAACAACTTGATGAGATATATATTTTCTCAGCATCAGCATAAAAGAAAGAACATTCTGATCCAGAAATGGTATGTAAGTAAATAAACTTTAATTGGTTTGACAATGCCCCTTTTCCTGGCAGTGCCAAGAATCCTAGCATTATAATTACACAGTTCTGGGCAGACATGTGGTTTCCATTAAGAAAGACTTGTGATTGACTGAGTTCATGAGGCATGTCAGAAAAAACACATCAATGTCTTTATATGAAAGGAAGAGAAATGGATCTAAATGTATTTATAACTTCACAAGATACACATTCATCAATAGCTTCAAAAGGGCATACATTTCTTTAATTCTGATAAAAAAAAATCATTAAGAAAAGCCATTGGGAGCATTTTAGCCTCTGCCTCTATATGAACTCAACACACTTACTTGCAGTTAGGCAAAAGGGATGCCTTTTTGCCCTTACAAGGATTTATTTAAGGGTTCTGCAAGGAAAATGTTGAGGAAAGTCTTAGTTGAATAAGCTTTAGCTTTATGGGTTTGAACACCTCCCTCTTCTCTTTTTTTTCCCCTTTAAATGGCTTTACCATCAACAAAAAGATTTTTCAGAGTCATTCTCTCTCAGCCCCATTTGGTGAGCCTGACAGGGCTTATATTCTCCCTCAAACCTACCCCAGCCGGACTTTTTAAAAGAAGAGGAAACTGAGCCTTGGGAAGTTAGTAAGTTGCTCAAGGTCTCAGAGCTAGTAAATGCTTTTAATTTAAAAAGTGTTGCAAAAACACTGGAGGGGGGTGGATTGGGTAGATGGGGAGTAGCGTTAAAACACTAAAGCCCTTGCATTGTACAAATGCCAAAAACTCTATAGGTAACAGATAAAACTTAAGAAAAAGTTTTAAATTTTATATGCAGAAGGATAAAACTAGCTAGGTTGGAGAAGGATGAATTTCCTCTAAGAACATTTTTAAAACCAAACCTAATGACTTGCTTTTAATCACCTAAAGTGACTAAAATATTGAATAGTTTATTTTCTGCTTTTGCATAAATACTTTTAAGATGACAAACATTTTTAGGCCTGCCAAATACTGTCATCTTTTGGCAACATTAACATCTCAGGCTTGATATGTTTTCTTGAAAACAGAACAATTGTGTGTGTGTGTGTGTGTGTGTGTATGTGTGTGTGTACTTTTTTTTCCTTGAAAAACATTTTGTGAAGAAGTAGTGGCAAAACATGTGGTAGTGTTTTTAAAAATACTATCTCTACAAAGGCATCTCTTACATAAAATATGAGATTTTTCAACTTTATTTAAAAAATAAACTGGTGACTTATTCAATGGAATGTCTCCAACTGTTTTTATAAGTGATTCAGATATTTTTAAGCAGCCATCTGGTATGCTAGAGTGAATATGCAAGATATTGTAGTTTGAAATTAATAAAACGATGCCTGTGATGTCAGCAATAATAAACTGACAATGAATAACAGCCACTATTTATCTAGTGCTTACTATGTGCCAGGCACTGTGCTCTGTGGTGTGTATTTACTTAATACTCTCATTAGTATTAGGAGATAGAGATTATTAACCCTATTTTACAAATGGAGAAATTAAGGCTCAGGAGTAAATTGCTCAAGCTTACCCAGATAATGAATAACAGAACTGAGATTTATTGATTTCCCCTCCTTCCATGACATTATTACTTGGCTACTCTTTCTGTAATGACTGGACATTGAGACATTTATCAGGTCCTATGGCTAAGGCTCAGTGTTGGGATCCTTTATGGGGTTCTCATACATTTCATCGGCTCTTGTTACCACTTGGCTTATCAGTGCTGAGGAAAATGGAACGTGATGGGTTTCATTGAGATTAGCCCATGTCTAGAGTTAGATTATCTGTGATGTAGAAGCCGGGAAAATACAGAGCCTTGAAGGACCACCTTATAGAGACAGTGTAATTCTATTATTAGCCTATGTTTTTACAGTTCTTACAACAAAGTGAAAATACATTCACATCTGCCCATCCTAACAATAATTTCCATTGGGTGTCACTATGGATAGTGACAGACAAGGAGATGAAGGCACAGGCAGGTTAAGGGACTTGCTTGAAGTCACACACCTAGTTTTTGCTTCAGTTAGGGCTAGAATCTAGACTTTCTGACTTGGAGCCCAGTTCTGTATGGAATCACATTGCCTCTCAAAGCCAAGCCCAGTATTTATTTTCTAGGATTAAACTGGTGAGAGCTGTTCTTCACGTGAATACCCTTGGGTTTCCCACCATAGTTCAGGCTTGCCTTATTGCAATAGCCTTCTAACTTGTCTCCCTGCCTAAAAGAGTTTCCTCCTCTGATCTATTCCCCTGCACCACAGCCAGGGAAGCCTTCTTTACAGTGAACTTCTGATTATGCCTCTTTCCAATGAGAAGACTTTAGCTGAATGTTGACTCTGCTGATATGAATCTGGAGCCTGGTTTACTGAGGTGTCCCCACGATGTGCTCCACTCCAGCAGAAGAGCACCGTTGTGGTACCCCGGTGGTGTTTTCCGATTATGTACTTTGTACTGTTCTACTTGCAATTTGACTGCCCCCCTCAGACCTCCAGCTCCATCTTTAGAGTCTTTAGAATCATTCCTATCCTGTGCCAGGAGGTTCATGTCTTGCTTTCTCCTTGAAGCTTCCTCATCTGTCTCTTAATCACCCTCTCCAGTGGCTCCTCTGCTGTCCTGTTGTTTTTCTTTTGGGTCTCTCATGTCACTCACCACTTTCCACCTTGCATTCTAATTGGTTTTTTAATATTTTAATCCCCCTGCTAAGACTGTAAGCTCCTCAAGGGCTAGAGCTTTGCATAGAAATAATGTACCCCATAGCACTTAGCACAGCAGCTGAGGTGGTCAACAGGCATTGTCTTGAACGAAGGAAGGAGAGAGTTATAGCATATCTTGGATGCTGTTATAATAAATTAATACGTCTTGAATGAATGAGCACGTGAATGAATGGCTCTAATAGGCACTTGACCTCTCACAGACCCTTCCAGCATCTTGAGTGGGAGTTTTGAAGTAGTTTACTGCTGTCCTCTGTTCTTGGTGCTCACAGCCACTCTGCTTTCATGGCCACGAGCTGGAGCTCATGGAGCTGCACACAAAGAGAGGAAGACTTTAGTGAGAAGGGCTGCACCCCCGCTCCAGGTTTCTTCTGTCTTCATCCCAGGGATGCCTGCGTTTGGTTTTAATTGATGGTGGATTACAGTGGTCACCGTGACTAAGCACTTAGTCGGAGGGTTTCCAAGAGCCTTGCAGCCATTTGTATCCATCATTTGATGTGAAGAGGTTTGTATCTCCTCTCCAGTCTGACAAGAAATTGCCCATCATTTGGCATAGGAGCGGCAGTCTCCCATCCCAATGGTCTGCGTTCAGGCCCACTTGTGCATCTTATTAAAAACCAAGAAGCCCAGCTCTCTAACTTGGGGATTGAAGAAGAGGCTTTGCAGAAAACCCTCCTTCCCCAATCTGTCCTTTCCTGTTTCTTGCTGGAACAGGAGGTACAGACTACAGCTGTCTAGCTGCTGTGATATTGGAGGCTTGTGGCTGAGTTAGGTGTTAGGGGTGGGTGGGAGGATATCCAGGGTATTGGAGAGCCAGGAAGTCAACACGTCTCCTGGTGTGTCTTCGACGCCCAGAAGCAGGGCTTGCATCACAAGCAAGACCTTTCAACAATGTTTCTCCTGGACAGAGAGGAGGGCCTAAGCCTGTGGTGGGCAAGATCAGTGGCTGCCAGCGGGTTTTCTGTTGGAATTATGTTGGAACTGGCTCAACAGGAGAAGCCAGCTGCTGAATGAGGCAATGGGGGAAGACCCTTTTGAGGGTCTTCTTTTTCCTTTTCTCTCTGTGTCACTCCATTGGCTCTATTTTGCCCATTTTTAAGCCAGAAGGAGAGAAATGGAGCAAAATGTTTAAAGCAGGTATCTCTCCCCTGATACAGCTAGGGGTAACTTTAACAGGCTATGCAATTCTTCTCTATATTCTTGTTATTATTGATATGTTCTTGGAGGCAGACTCAGAAGAACAATGGGGCCTATTTAAAGCCTCTTGGAATTGCTTCAGCTGATACAATAGCAACCCTATCCACTCAACTCTTCACTTCAAAGGTAGGTGGTCCTTTGGTTATAAACAATAGAAATGGACTCCTGACAACTTAAGCAAAACAATAGGGATTTATTGGAGAAATAACTGATATGCTTAAAAGTCAGAAGAAGAGTTGAATAATTAGATGTTGGGAAGGTGAGGACGGAAAGCAGCCCTAGGGATCTGGGTCCTGGGAAGTAATGGTCTCTCAGGATGCTACCAGCCAAAGGCCTTGGCTCCTACCATTTCCTCCCCTGCATCTTAACTCTTCTCAAGATTCAGCATCTTGGGGGAGAGAGTCGGACTGGCGTGACTTGGCTGTCAATTCCCCTATGATCACAAAGAATGGACCAGGGGCAGTTCACTAAAGGAAAAGTACAACTACAAAGAGATGGATTAAGCAGGAAAAATAGCAGACATCCACCAGAATGGGCCAGGTTTACTGCAGGTGGGGTCAGAGCTTTTTCCATAGTTCTGAGCAGAAATATTCATTCCTTCATTCAATAAATCAGTCTACCTACTATGAGCACCAACTCTGAGCCAGATAATGTGCTAGATGCTGGAAATACAGTATTTAATAATTCAGTTGTCCATATTGTAAGACGGGTTTCAGAGACAGAGGAGTTGGGGAGAATGATGTGCTTTTCCTGGAGTTCTGCTCCAATAAGTCTGCGGGACATCATTCCCAATTCTAGTAAGTTTGCAGCAAGCACAGAAGGGGCCATACGTCCCTTACTGTCCTCCTCTAGGAAGTTCTTCATATTTCACTATCTCAGCTTTTACTTGTGCTGGTAATTGCTTCTAGTAATTTTTTCTCCTATGTTCCTCCACATAATTTATAGTATATTAATTCCAATTTATTTACATTTCTTCAGATGTGTTCTTATATCTTTTTCCTGGGAATTTAGTTGTGTTAAAACCTCCAGTATTTTCCAGGCAACCAAGATGCATATAATGTTTCTACTTTTTGTGATCTTCTCTACCTACCTCCTCCTTGAATGTCTAGTAATAGAAGAAAGCTCAGGGTTATGGAGCCTAAGTCTAGCTGTGTGACTTTGGAAGTCCTCTGAACCTCTCTGTGCCTTCTTCATTCTTTCTTCTGTCATATAAGGTAATCTCTGCCCTGCCTACCTCATCAGGTCCTTGGGAGAATCAAATGAAATAATGCATGTTAAAAGGCTTTGAAAAGTTAAAAGTGCTCTTAAAACCCAAGGGAGTATTAGGGTTCTGTGGCTTTAGGTTAGAGGGCTGACTGTGAGGAGTCATAACTCGTAGTAAAGAGAATAAAATAATAACAGTAGTGGTCCAACTTGATCCGGTGTTTATTATCCTCCAGGCACTATGCTAAGCCTTTACGTGGATTATCTCATGTAATGCCCACCCACTAGCCTATATGGGAAATACTAATGCTATTTCATTTTACAGAAGAAACTGAGGCTCAGGAAAGTGAAATAGTTTGCCGAGTAGCACATAGTTGGTACATGGGAAGCCTGGATTTTATTGAAAATCTGTCTGGTTTATCTCCCTAACTCGACTGATAAATGTTGCCCCCGGTATTTCTCAAGATTGCCTAGTTCTAGGACGGGAAACTCTATTGTTAACGCAGGGTTAGAAATGTGCTACTGGAATTGGACAGCCTCAGCTTCAAATATGTCTAACACTGTGATCTAAGTGAGTTATTTAGTCCCCCTGAGCCTCAGATTCTTGATTGTGAAATGATGGCAATAACAGTACTTTATTCATAGGGATGTTTAGCAGAAGTACACACATAAAGTTATAAAAGTAGTAATAATCAGGGCTGGCCCAGTGGCGCAAGCAGTTAAGTGCGCACTCTGCTGCGGCGGCCCGGGGTTCGCCGGTTCGGATCCCGGGTGCGCACCGACGCACCACTTGGCAAGCCATGGGGTGGTGGCATCCTATATAAAGTGGAGGAAGATGGGCATGGATGTTAGCCCAGGGCCAGTCTTCCTCAGCAAAAAGAGGAGGATTGGCAGATGTTAGCTCAGGGCCGATCTTCCTCACAAATAAAAAAAAAAAGTAGTAATAATCATTATTAATTGGATGGCGAGTGATTGAATTGCTAAGCTGCAGTCCAGACAAGGGTCATATAAGTCTGGCAAATCCAATGAAATGAGAGAGATTAAATTCTTAGGAATTTGCTCTCTCCTTCCCCCAACCTCCTGGCTTACAGAAGTCCCCAAACGTGTGGCTTCCTGACTTAATTCAGCCCTCAGATGCATTTGGTTTGGTCTGCAGAATATATATATTTTTCATTTGAATTAGATGCCAACATCCTAAAATCAGAAGATTTCACATTCAAACCTGTATATCTGGCTTGTCTTAAAAAATTAGAGAATGTATAACCATGGGGTCATCCACCTGCCTGGGAACCACCAGCTTTGCTGATTATAGCTGCTCTGTTTACGTGGGGGTGCAACCCTCTCGTGTGTTCTTGTAGGCTGTTGAGTTTGAGCCCCCTGCCTGAGAATCACCCTGGTCAGCTAGAGGAGGAGATAGAAGTGACTCTTTTTAATTAAAAAAAAATCTAGTCCTGAAATTGTACCTGTTCCTAATTTTATTTAGGGCATGTCATCAGCATTCACTTGCACCTGCCATACCATGAAGTAGAGGGCAGCCCCCCTATTGCAGGCCAAGAAAGGGGGAGATGAAAGGGAAAAACAGAGAGAGAGGAACGGGAAACATGTTATTTCTTAATTAAGCTGGGGAAGGAGACGGGCTGGGAGAGACAGCGCGGCTTGCGGCTCGGCATTTATCACGCCCTTGCCCCCTGACCCGGGATCAGTGCTGGACAGAAGAGCCAGGCTGCTCGGAATGGCTTTGCTGATACGCCATTCCTGGGGTAAGTGGTTATTGACGAAGGGGCTTAAGTGGCATATGGAGAACACCAGCCCTAGAGCTAATGCTCCGGGCCCTGCAGTATACACATCTCCTGGGAGCTTTGCTGCACAGTGCTGCCTGTGCTTGGATTCAGGAGCTGAACTTCACGTGCTCCACTGGCATCCCAGTCAAGGAATCGTACCTTCCTCCTCCCCTCCGTCTCCCAGACACTGGACTAGGAGTGAGAAATCTGGACCGTCTGTCCGGAATTGCTGACTTGAGACTCTGACGCCTCTGTTTTAATGGCTTTATTACTGATCTGAGGACTAGGAAAACGACACGTGAATGGCTTTTGTGGATTATGATGATTTGGGAGTAGTCACATCGGCAGAATTCAGAAAGAATATTTGGATCTGGAACTTTGAAAGAAGGAGAGGAAGGGTTTGAAAAGAAAAAAAGAAAAAGTAAAAGCAAGGAGAAATAGACTTTTGCATTTCTTATACCCTTTTTAGTGAAATATTAGGATTCAGAAGATTTTAGAGATCATCTCCCCCAAAGGTTCCCAGCCCTGGCCTGACGTTAGAATTTCCTGATGTCTAGTGTCTAGTCTTTCCAGAGATTCTGATTAGTTGGTCTGGGGTAGAGCCCAGGAGAGCGCATTTTCTAAAAGAGCCCCTGTAGTGCACAGTTAGGTTGAAAACACTGACCTGACTCCTTCACTTTATGGTCAAGATAAGTGACGTGACTTCCACAGAGTCACAACGCTGGTTAGTGGTAGTGACAGAGCTGCCACTAACAACCCAGGCAGTCAGTGTCTCAGCCCAGGGTTCTCTCTCTCGTGCCAGGGTTTCCTTGCGAACATCATTCTCGTACCACTTCCGTAATTTTTGCCATATCCTTACACCATCTGTACGATTTTTAAAAATCAATTTATTTACATCAACTCACTCTTTAAACTTGAATTTATTTGAAAAGGAGACCTTGTAGTGCCGCAGTAAGTGGCAGTTGAGCCTCGCCTGCAGTAAATGGGAGGTAACCACAAAATACATGCAATGAAAAGAAAGCAGCGTTGTGATATCGTAGCTGGAGGCTGCTGCCTGCCAATGACTCTGCTAAACATGGAGACTGGCAAGTGCAAGGTGTTCCAGAAATGCTGGCACCAAACTGAGCCTCTCTCATTGACTTTATCAGAACAAGAAAGAGAAAATTGAAAAGGGACAGATTTTCTCGCTCTTTGATTCAATGCTATTTAATGCTCATGAATTTGCACGACTAGAATCATCCTGACTACATTATTAGCACTGCTTTCTTTGCCTTAAAAAAGTGAGGGTGGTACTTATAAGAAAAGTGCACTACAAAAGGCCAAGTAGCCACAAAATAGGAAAATGAAGGTTAAACTCAGGTGGTCAGACAAGAGACAAGAGAAACCTAGAGAAGAGAAGTTAGAAACCAGAAGTAACTATGAGCAGAATCATAGAAATCGATTTTCAAGCCAGATGGGAATATTAACTTGTAAGACTGGCCACCATTGGTATCTTGTTGTTAGTGCATTCTGTAGGCAGTGGTCTTCATTAAAGTGATGAGCTGAATTCAGAGGGTTTGAGACTCTAAAGGGTTCCTTGAGATATTGGGATTCCAGGTATTACTTGGACATGTATGAGATTCATGGGAAATCAGCTGCTAACTAAAAGTCTAAAATATTATAACAGTAACCAGCATTTTAATTCTATTTTTTGCTACTGAATTTCCATTTGAGGAGACAGTTCTCTCTATTTTCTTTATTTGGTCACACACACACAAAAAGTTGTAGGATGAGATTCTGCCCAGATAAAGCATTAAAAATACTCTCAAGGACTTATAAAAACGGACTATCCTAGGCCTGGAACCTGTTTATGCTAGGTTTTGGTTAAGCATATTATCTCTGGTTTGGTCATCGCCTCTTCCCTCCACAACCCCACCCCCACCCATTTGGTAGCATTCGCTTTCCATACTGAAATATCTGCTTCTTATTCCCTTTGATTTTTCCAGAGACATTAGAGCCAATAGGGAGTCTTCTTCATTAGGTCAATACTCTTTGATACATTTACCTAAATGGCATGTTCTTCTTCATGTTGTTGCATCCATGCAATAATTAAATGTACCTTCAAACAGTATTGGAGGTGGGTAGTCTTTGAGCTTATTGCTTAATTAGTTCAGGTTTGCCCTATAGTTTCCCATCACTGTGCAATCAATACTACTCTAGAGAACATTCACCAATATTGGAAAAAGATGCGTCCTGCGTCCACGTGTGGATGCGGTGGAGTTCAGATCGTGTTGTAAATTAGACATATTGGAAATATCAAGTCAGTCATTACTTTCAGAAAGCTTGCTAAGTGAAAGTACCTCTTCAAAACACACTTATGTACACAAAAAACTCCTCCATGCTTCCTTGGTGCCTATTGTTTCTTTCTTCTTTCGTGTCTTCAGGTAACTAAGAATTTCAACCAAATGGAAAGATACAGCTTTTTCAAGGCTTGCTGCTGAAGGGAACCCTTGCGCTATTTTACCACCTTCTGGGCTGTCACAGTAATTTGATTGAAATGAAAAGCTGATATTTTCCTGACAAGATCTCTGTCACGGGGCTGGGAGAGTATGGACTGAGGGACTCAAGGCCTCTTAGATGAAGGGTGGCTGTGGAGCCAGGTGCCAGGGATGACGGGTCCTGCAAAGACCCAGCCCCACGCGCTGACAAAGCATTGTTTCTGACCGTTTATTGTGTTGAATTTCCTTCCAGGGTAACTCTGGCTGAATCAAGAGTTTTGTACATAGGATGGTGAGCGTAAATTTGGCCCTATTGAGACCACAAAATCTATCTTTTCCCTTAGATACCAACTGGATTATATTCTCTGAATCAAGGGATCATGGCTGTTTTATTGTTACTTTTAGCTAGAAAGGAGTTTTCCAAGAGAGCAAGCTTGATTTGTAATGGAAAAATCCAAGAATGGCAAAAATAATTAGACTGTGAATGCCTTGTCAATAGAGATTTTTGTTTGGTTATTAATTCATTTATTCAGCAAATATTTATTGGGTATCTGCAATGTGTCTGGCACTCTGCTAGAGTCTGGAGACACAGTGGTAAACAAGGCAGACAAAGTTATGGCCCTCAGGTATCTTAGTTTAATCTTGTTAATCTTTGCATTCTCATTGCCTAACACAGTGTCTGCCATACAATAAATAGTCCCTCAATAAATGATTGTTAGCTAGAATAGAAAGTGTGCCCAAGTGCATCCTCTCCATCTGTGTTTTTAAACTTCCGTCAATCTGCACATTACATTGAGCCTTACTGTGTAAATAATACTATTAGTAACAACTGTAGCAGGTAATATTTATTTAATAAATGTCAATCGATTTACATTCATTAGTTCATTGTCTCAGAGCACTTATCTATTTGACCTAGGATTTCTAAAGACATTTCTAGGCGTGTTCCAAAACCTATCTACCTTTATTACAGAGTTTCAATTAGTTTGTGGTTTGGTCTAGGCTGCTAGTAACTTATTTTGAAACTTCTTCCCCAAGCCATAAATTGGCAATTAAATCCCATGTGCACAGCTCATGTTCGGCACACAGTAGGCATTCAAATAGGTTCTGATCGAGTGCACTGGATGCAATTTTAAAATGATGTAATCAGGAGGCTTACCCATCTAAATCTTGAATCAAGTACCTCAGGTCTTTACAATAATGACTTGAAGTCATTATTCATCCTGTTTTGCTATATGTGTCTACTTGACCCTTCATTTTTTTTTTTTTTTTGCAAGATTCTGGCAATACGGTTTTGATGAAATACTTAAAACAAAAGAATGGCAATTTTTCTAAGTCCATCAGTGTAGTTCTGCAAAGTAACCTTAGCTTCTTGCACTGTTTCGCCAGGAGCTTAAGGATTACATCATATGTACAACAGCAACATAAAACCTTTAAAATACAGAACTCAGAGTACTTGAACATTTGTAAAATATTTTTAAATTAATTTTTAATGAGTTTTAATATTTTAATATTGTACTGGATTTTAAGTAAGAAAGTTGTTCTCATATTAGACAGTGGTGTACAATATTACTTCATGGGATAACGTTTAATTAAAATACACTAATTTATGTATTTGTTTATTAGCTTTATCCCTAAAGCAGAGAGAACCTCTGCATGATTTTATGAAAAATGTAAATGAGAGTTTTGGCATCTCTAATAAAGTTAAATTAGCATAGGTAAAGATGTATGCTTTCACTTTCATAACTTTATAAAAAAGAACTTTCAGATGTTGATTTGACATATAATAAAGATCACTTTTCAGTGAAAAGATTAAACTCCCATGAAAACAACCTTCTATTTTTCTAATTTCCTTTTGGCTTTATTAGGTTTTACCTGATTTGTTCTTGTCTCAAAACATTTTCCCTTGTTTCTGTAATTGCAGGAGTCATTTTGATGCAAGGATATTGTAGTAAGGCTTTTTTTTTAACATTTGGAAATAGTTAGCTACCCTCACTCTATATGGTCCATTTTGAGTATTGATGTAACAAATGAGAAACACCTTATTGAATAGAATATATTCTTTGCTGATTTTGCTTACCCCTAGCTTTGATTTTACGCCCCTTGAGATTGGGGCCTGGTTTTTGTGAACTTTTGCTGCGGTTTTCACATCCTTCATATTTTAGAAATAAACAATAATATTATAGCCTTAACCTTATTATTATGGAACTTATTAGCTTCTTTTTCCTTTTTTTTAAATTGTTTAAATCTCTTGATATAGGCAAGGAGGAAAAAAATGAGATAGTATGACATACTTCAGTTTTTCAGAGTTTTATTTAAATGTTCTAGATACCAGTACACAAACACCTATTGTTTGCACTGTCCTGGGAGCCATGGATATATCTTCAGTAGCATCGTGTTTCCAGCAGAAAAGAAAACAGATTCAAAATGCGTTAAAAGGGGGACAGCCCTGAGATATTTTCTCTCCATCTTTCCTTTGTTAGCTATTTATATTCACACTTCTTCACTTCACTACATTCCTTAGTAAACAGCTTGCAGGGGGGTTGATGTTTGTTAATGAACTGTCAATAAACACATGTTCTCCCGACTTCTTAAAAAAGACTGTTTTGGGGGTGAGCATGCTGGTTTCCAATTCCTGTTCACGCCGTGGAGACAGACAGAGGAGTCTTGGCTGAGGACCCGGCCTTGGAGCTGGGCACGGCTTGCAATCACGTGGGGGAAGCGCAGCCTTTGTGCTGGGAGGAAGGCGGCAGATTTTGATAGAGAATGTGCGAGCAGTTGTAAGGAAGAAGTGGGGAAGTGTTTGGAAACAGGGCTGCTAGCATTCCCAACAAAGCTGGAGAAGTCTCTCCAAAGAACAAAAGGCAAACACACTCAGAGTGAGGACTTTCTTCTCTGTTGACATTAGAGTGAGTCTATGTTTGGAGAGACGACAAATAAAAACATCTTTATCCAGGGAAATAGGGTCCAGTCATCTTCTTTTCTTTCTCCTGTTCTTGTTCTCTCTTTGGCTCCTCTTTTCTCTAAATAGCGAAAATCTCTACTGAAGTGCCTAATGAAGTCCTTATGACTATAAAATACCAGTGGAGAGGAATCTCAGTCATTCGAAAAAATAACACTTTCTTTTCCACTGTGGTCCACCCCAGTGACTTGTGGGCAAAGGGAAAAGAATAATACTACACCAGGAGGGTGTACACAGTGGAGAGGCCAGAAGCATGCCCTTTTGTTGTTGGCACAGTCCTAAACTACAAATTAAATGAGAGAAACTTAGAACACCTTTAAAGAAAACTATTTATAATTTCATTAGTATTATTACTGCCTTCGATTCATTTGAAACAAATTGTCCCAAGAGCAACAATTCTGGAAATTTGTGCTTTAGAAAAAAAATGCTGAATTTCCCAGTATACTTGTCTGTTTTTTTTTTTTTTTCCTTAAAAATTTCATGCATTGTTAGGGAAGAAAAGTCTAGCCTAACTCACAAATGCATCCTTATTCTCATGTATATTTGATACCGGCCCCAGTCTAATCTGATAAAGTGCACTTTGCCTGTGGTGTCTTACAATAAGCTGGCTGCATTAGTGCCGGGAAAAATCAATACCGATTTATAATTTACCATCGCAAAAACCTATCACTTTTTATGACCCTCCATCCTGGCTCATTAATATTACATTAAAACACACCCACCCACTGCAACAGAGGGAAATTGTAGCTTGTCAGGTTTACAGCCATAAAGAAACCTTTAATTGGACTTAGTTTGGGAATTCAGGCACAGATTTTGTTTGTTTTCTCTTTAATGTATGATATTTACCTCGGTGGTTTTTAAGATGATGCATAGTATACCTATCTATGTCTCTGAAAAGAAAGAAGAAAAGTGTGTCACAGAAATTCTGATATATGCTTGCACATCTCTCTCATAATATACATTTTAATTGTACCTAATAGTGTCCTTCTCTGTTTTTCTGTAGTCTCCAAACCCTTTTCACTTCTTTTTTTTCCTTCTTGTGTGAGTGTGGGATTTCTTTCTCTGTATAGAAGCATTCCAGCTGATGATATTTCTCTTATCTTTTTGGCTTGTCATAGTTGATATTTATTTTCCCCCCTTCTCAGATCACGAAGAAGCTAAATGCCATCTTTTGCGTTGTCTGTCTCCCAAAGAAAGGATGCATGTTTGATATTTCTTCCACATTGAATGGAGAATCTTACACTGACCCTGCTTGGAAACTGAGCAGTTCTCCCAGTGCTTTCTTTTCCCCAGCAGAGAACTATAGAGTGTGTGTGTGTGTGTGTGTCCTCAATTCTTTCACTTTAAAGAAACCCCAAAAGAAAAATTAAACAATGCTCTTCCCTTAACCAAGTCTATTAAGCAGCTTTGCCCTCATGTGTTTTTAGACTTAAAAGTCTTATATCTAAATTCTTTCCAGATAATGTCAAAAAAAAAAAATGATGTCACTGCTTATGTTGGCAGCCACAAGGTGCTCTATTTATTTCATACTATTCAAATAGTTTCCAGGGCATTTTTCCTGTTAATATCATGAAGAACCAACCTTACCACATGGCTTGCTCCCCTTCCCTTGCTGCCTGAAAGGTTAAGATCTTTTCCCCCCTCTCAAAAAGAGGTAAAATGAAGTGTAAAGCAGAGCCAAATAAATAAATGAATAAGAGGAAGGGGAAATGCAGTGTGTTCTCAAGTGTGCAGTAGATCTGCACCATGCAGCAAATACATGTCGTGATTGGGTTTTTAAAAGACGTCCGCCTCGCCCCTGACTGACAGCGCCTATTGATTTTTTAGGTTTCTGCCGTCATCGGTTTCCAGCCTCACAGCGGCCGCGTGTCGGGGGTCAGGGCGCACCGGGGCGCAGTGAGCCAGCCCTCGCCACTTCCCAAAGTGAAGGGCCGCTGAAAGAAAATCAATCATGTCATAAGTGAGAAGCATCAAAAATTTCCCCCCTGTATGGCCAAGACCCATCAGCCTGTCTCCACTCAGTAGCTAAGGTTAGGCATCTGTCAAGTCAGACTAGATGAAAAGTATTAGAAATGCCAGTTAACCCATGGGTAGACTGTATAGGTGCGATGCTGCCTCTTCTCTTTGTCTGGCCATCCTAGGATGACATGGTTGGCATTCTCACTTAATTTTGGAGTGGGCCTCACCCATTTTCCATCCCTTTCACCTCTGTGTCTCTCTCCCCTCTCTCCTCCCTCTTCCCTGAGGCTTGATGATTGGGGCCTGGTACCCTGTTTACTTAAGAACTGGTGAAGAGTCACAACGGATGCTTTCTCTCAGCAGCCCACTGGGAGGGGAGTGCTTTTGCGTTTTTACCCAAGTCGCAGAGTGTATCTCTCTAAATGAAGCAGATTTTCTCCACCCGTTTCATATCTAACTTTAGAAACTCACATTACACAGATAAGTTTCATTGTAACATTAATCGGGCGCATCACATGGTCGGAAATTTTTATTTGACCACTGTGCTGATGTTTCTGAACTGATTGGACACTAAATTTTCTTCCTGTTCCATGAATTGGGAGAAAATATTTTTTCACTTCTCAGAGAAATGATCAGGAGTATGCTGTTCATTTTAAAACATCTTTTTATATTTCTTACATTCCAAACCTGTATAATTGATTGTGTAGTTTGGCGAAAGAAACAATATTAAGTGTCTAGCTTGGAGGAACTCTTTTCCACGTACCTTCTAATTCTACATCTGGTAATTGCTAGAATGTGATGATAGGTACCTTTCAAGATATAAATTACAGATGATATATTCTGTGGGAAACTGCTAGGTTTTGACTCACATATTTTAGGTTGCATTTATTTTAGTCAATAAAGTTAAAATGAATAGTTTTGTTGCTTGTCTGTTTTGCTGGTCAGGAGGGGTGGATGGGAGAACTGGCTGCCGTCAGGCTGGACTCACTTCATCCTTTCCATCCACTCAGCGACTCTCCTCTCACGCTTGTCTCTGTTGGTTGAGGCTGGTTCCATGATAGTCACTGTCAATTTAAGACCAGTTTGAAAGCTCCCGAGAAGAGCTTCTTTCCGGAACATCCGCAGGAAGAGTTCATTTGGGTGGAGGGGCAGATTCTAAGATCTCCTCCTCTGCTGGGGATGACCACTCCAGGAGCATTACAAGAACCTGAAAATGGATTGAACTGAGAGCTATGTTGTAACTTTCCACACCTAAATTGACATTCACTGCCTGAATGTATACTCGCTAATAAATATTTTAGCTCTCTATGCTTCAGTGATTATGCTGGCCATTCCATACGGATAAAAAGACAAAATATTTCTTTAATCAGTACTGTGATGTGAGACCGTTAAGGTAATAGTGTTTGAAACTGTTAGAATCTCGAAGATATTGACTGGCTTGCTTTTGGCATGGCAATTATAATTACATTTTTAGGTTACATTTTATGGGTTTATACTAGGTATTCTAAAATAAAAGAAATTGCTGTCCAGAATTTTAACAGAGGGGAGAATGATCTAGGTTGAAATCCTCAGCAGTCCGGGCATCAGAGGCTGCTAATATACGATCTAATTGTGATCAATACTTTCTTTTCTAGTTTCTGTAATGACAAGGCTTTTGCAATAAAAACACTACCATCTTTTTGAAATCCACAGAATGATAAATGACCTAGGCCAACTTGGGGGGGAAAGTGTAGTGTATTTTACATTCCTAGTGATTTATTATGGGTTTGTGAACATAGCCAGTGTGAAATCAAGCTCAAGGAAAAAAGAGGAAAAGTATCCAACAAAGAAATCCATTCTGCCTAAAATGCCTAAGTTTAAGTCCATTACCATTGATATGAGCTAAGTACTCTCATCAAGGGGCTTAGGAACCCTTGAGTGTTTAGATCCTTTTTGTTACATTACAGGGAAGGGAATAAAGCCAACACAGTGAACAGTACTTTGCTATGTGTGAATGGCTAGGTCAGCCTAACTCATGTGTTACATAAAAAGGACCAATTTGATTCCGTCCTGACAATAAATGAAAGCTTGGCTTTGAAGGTACTCATAGCTGGGTCTATTTGCTCTCAGAGACAGTATATTGGGCAGGCCCTGGAGGCAGGTTATTTCAGGTGTAAGAAGGGAGATCTGCTGTTTTCATTAACATTAGGGGTTTAATTTCTTTTGAGTCCAATCATCCCCGACCTCATTTTGCCCATATGGAGGTGTGTCGCTGGCCTAATCCAACCCAGCTCGGCATTCAGACCTGACAGGTAAAGTTTTTGAGGAAGCCCAGAAGAGATTTGTGAACTCTACAGTGAAAAATGTGTCAACTTGAGCCCCTTTCAGCCTCCAGCCCAGTTGTTACGTCCAAAGTGTTTCTCATGTGGCTATGGTTAAGGTTCTCAGTCTGTCCGTGTTTGACTTCTGTTCGTAGGTTACCTGTTGACATTTTGCTTCAGGCCAGCGCTTAGTACATAATATTACTGATGTCTTTCAATCTTCCCTCCTTCCTTCATTCCTTTTCTTTCTTGCTCTCTCTCTCTTTCTCTCTTCTCTCTCTTTCATTCCACAAAAACCAAAACCGTTTTGTTAAAAAGAGTTGAAAAAAAATATGAAGGCACTGTATAGCCTTCTCAGCTCTGGGACTGATCCAGTATATTCTCTGCCATTTACCAGACCCTTGCATCTCTTAAGAAAATTTCCAGCGTAGCATTGAATGAAGTAAATGGAATTTTTTCCTATTAACCAGAAAATATCCCATTTTCTTGCCTTAGTAAACACAGCACACAGTGAGTACTAAGTACAAGGGCTAAGGGCTCTTATTCAGACATGTGTTTTCTTTGGTCAGGACTGTGGAAGGAGAGACAGAAGGTGTAGGAGACTAGGTTTTGACATGAGATTATTAATCATCTCTTTTCTCTTGAATCAGGCTTGAGACAAAAGGGATAAAGATTGTTTTCTCCTCAAATATCCAATTCATCCTATCAGATTTCCCACAATGACTTTCTCTACCAAGGTCTTAATGCACTACTCTTAGAATGTCTCACAGTGACCAGAGCTGATGGGGTCTTTGAACATTAGACAGTACCCATTAGTCAAGGTCCCTGGGCTAACATCTTCTGGATGGCGTTTTCTTCTAAGTGTGTCATTAGTTAGTATAATGGACTGGTGTCTGTCAGCCTTTGGGGCAGGATAGAGAGGAGCATCCAAGACCCTTTGTTAGAAGAATGGGCTGCGTTTTTTTGTCTAACCTGGAAACATGTTCCCAGCAACATTTTTAGCCCTTGAGAGACAATAAAAGTTAATGGCTTCAGTGAAGTCTTTATGATCTCCCAGGTCAGAAATCTTTTTTCTCCCCTTGAAGTCTCAAATATGGATTTACAAAATACTCTTCAGAACCATTATAGTCTTTTGGGTAAATAGTTTTCATTTGAAAACAATTTTATAATACACACATTTAAAAAAGTGTTCTAAATATGTATTTTTACGATTGATCATGACAGCTCCTTAAAGAGCCATTATTGCCTATCAGGGAGATAATGTGTGTATGTATTCAAGAAATTGTCTACAAAAAAACCATCTCAAAGCTGTGTGTATTTCCAATGAGGGTTTTTTTTTCTTACCATAAACTTGAAAAAATTATGCAAAACAGTTGAAATTTAGACAGATCATCAAAGTGAGATAGTTCGGAGTTGAGGATTTTTGAAATGCCTCTCAAGTGGCAATTGAGAAACTCCAGGATGTGAAAGGGCAGAACCACTGGCTACCCTTACTTGAGACTGTGAGTAGAGCTTACCAAATATTTGGGATTATTTGCCAGGCTTTCTTCCTCAAGCCTGCATGCTTTTGAAAGTTAAAAGACAAGGGTTTGATTTTGTTGGGTTCTCTGAACTAGAAGTTGCCATCTAATCACAGAAGGTGGGAAATCTGTCAGAATAGGGTAAGTACTTGTTGGTTTATTCAAACTTTTATTGAATATGTCACTGTGCTAGGAATTAGAGATGTAAAGAGAATAAGCTGCGTTTATGACCTTTGGGAGCAGGTAGGCCTGTAGGCACGTTCAGAGTCATAAAATTCTACAATGGAGGCATGAATGATGGGAGGACCAGCAAGGTACATTAGGAATAAGAATGGGGTTGCAGTCCGTAAGATCCAGGTGTCTGCAGGTTTCCTCGGGGTACAAGGTGGTGGCAAATAATGGAGGGTGCTGGGTCAGGTGGGGAGAGATGATGAGAATCAAAAAGATAACGTTGTGTATGATAACAGTGAGAATGAAGACGGCTACTACTACCACTTCTATTATTAGGAGTTATTAGGCTTTTATGGGGCACTTATCTAAGAATAGTGTATGAATTAATATTTACTTCAGAGGATACATTTTTACTTTATTCAACCAACAAGCAGTTATTGCATGCCTTCTGTGTGCTAGTAACTTGGGATATAATGATAATAGGGTCTTGTTCTCTTGGAACTTGCAGTTAGTGGGGTTGGGGGGCCTGGGGCTCAGACACAAATTTAAAAAATTACGCACATAAGTGTGAAATCTATAATGTGATAAGTTCATAAAAGAGAGGACACCGTATATTTGGTTCATTTGCTGGGCCTGCCTAATGGAGGAAGGAGGAGTGCGTGTGGTGGTTTGACATGGTTAGAGAGGTCAGGGAAACGCCTGAGAAAGTGGTGAAGGAAGAATGGGGGCTAAGCAGGTGAAGGGGGTGGGATTGGAGTGGCAGGGTGCAGAAGAATATTCTAGAAAGAGGAAGTGGGAGGGAAGAGGGAAAGAAAAGAATGGAAGGAGAAATGAAAGACAGGATGCAGCAAGAAGGTAGGAAGAATATCTGTGCCCCTTCTTTTCTCTTTCCTTCTTTTGTTCTTTCAACAAATATTTACTGAGTACCTCCTAGGATCCAGGCACTGGTCTAGGCACTGGGGATTCAGCATGAATGAAATAGTAAAAAAAAATCCCTGCCCGCATGGAGCCTACTTTTTAGTGTGGGAGACAGACGGTAAACGAGTAAAATATATAGGACGTCAGATGGTGAGGAATTCTACTGAGGAAAATAACTCAGGAAATGGGGAGAAGGAGTGTTTAGGGTGGGGTTGAAGTTGTTATTTGAAATACAGTAGCCAGAAAAAGCCTCACTGATACACTGGTAATTGAGCGAAGACCTGAGGAGCGGAGGGAGTGAGCAGAGATCTAGGGGAAGTAAAGTGAGGGCAGACCAAGCAGTGTGTGAGGCGAGGCCCTGAAAGGAGAGTGTGTCTAATAGGTTGGAGGAAGAGGAAGGAGGACGTGTGGCTGGAGAGTAGTGGGTGATGCTGCCAGAGGCATAATGAGGACATTTTGGGGGCCAAATAAAGGTCTTGGGCCTTTACTCTGCATGAGATGGAAAGCCATTGGAGATACTGGACAAATAGAGGGTTTTCAGGCAATGAGGAAGATGTCCACCCAGTCGTTAATGGTAAGCAGATAAATCCTAAACTAAAGAGAAGCATTTCCAGCAATGGGCACTGAGTATTCCAGCTCTCCTGGTGTTTCCTGAGTGAAGCCCTAAAATCACTGCAGCTTATGAGTCAATTGTTTTTAGAATGGTTTCTGTGTCAGGTCCACTAATAGGATTTTTGAGCTGATCTTGATTCATAAAGATGCATTTTGAAATATGTCCTTTTCACCTATTAAAAATCTGCTTTAATAACCCCATTGCTAAAATTCTGTCTGAACAGTCTGTCTAGTTATGTGACAGTTTTGTACCCACATATGCAGTGTGTGTGCTGTCTGGGTAGGGTGAATGAAATAAACTCAGCCGAGGCTTGAGTGACAAAGTGTCCAGCTGGGAGGGTGAAAGAGAGGGGAGGGAGAAAGAGCAGCTGGGAATGCAGATTGAGGTGGGCAGGCAAGACAATGGCCTGTCCTGATAAGCACCTTTCCACGAAGGTCATCAGTCAGTCATGGAGACTCAGCTCGGACACCTTGGCTTTTGTGTAAGCTGAAGTTTCATTCTCTAGAGAAGCCAGTGGGATCTCTGAAAGGAAGGTTAAAAATCATTGTGATGTTTAGCAAGATGATCAAGAAAAAGAAATACTTTGCTATCCATATGCAAATACTTGGTCACTCATATATAAGGGTCCCTGTTCTGTTTCCCTTTCTAGCTATATTCCTTTGATATTAATCTTTGGTATTAATCTCTCAACACTTGGAAGCAACTCCAAAGTTATGGACTTTAGGTTCTAGGCACTTTTCCAAGGTGGAGATGAGAGAGCCCCTCCAGAGTCTTAGCCTCTTGAAGGCAATGCTGAATGCGTGTTGGTTTGCTGGACTTTTTAGGAGCCACAACAAAAATCTTCTGATATTTATACCTCTTCAGGCTTTGAGACCATATGTGATGCTTTGCTTTGCTTTGCTTGTGATCTTTGGTCATCTTCTCCTTGACAATACCCTTCTATGGCATCTGTTCTGGAAAACAAAGAGGTCCTTGTGAGGCTTGGGGCAGATTCTCCTTCTTGATTTCCAGTGAATATTCATCAAGCACAGTCAGCAAGCTTCTTTAGGCCATGATCTGAGGTGGGAGGTGTCTGGCAACCCAAGCAAAAGCAAGAAAGACCCAAAGAGGAGAACCATTGAGAGCTGATACTGTTGAGTCCTGGGGCTGGATGCTGAAAAGTGATTCCATTGATGTTTGCTTGTTAAAGTCCACCTTTGCTTTTCTTGGAGGTCCAGCTTCCAAATTTAGTTGAGCTTTTAGAATCCCTCATTTGACTGGCCACAAAGAGCTAGAATTCACAGGCCTCCCTGGACCGATGGGAATAAGAACAAATATCACTCACTCAATGATTTTCACCATCAAAGTACTTTCTAAATATGAACTAATTCTTTTTGCAAGAATCAGGTAAAGCATTGTTATCCCCACTTTATAGATGGGTGTGCCCAGATTTCATTATTCCAAAGATAGATTTTGAGTCCACGACAAATGTACTTATCATTATAGTCAATTGGAGATGAAAAGAACTGTTAGGTCACCCAGTATCTCCCCTCCCTCTCCACCTCCACACAACCAGAGCCGGAAGCTCCCTGCAGTCTACTTTCTAGTGCTTTGGCCATGCTTGGTTTAAATGTCCCAGGGGAACCTCTCTCTAAGTCTAACCTTGGAGAAAGAATCTCCTTCTAAAAGCTGCTTTTGTGTTCTCAGTGCTGCAACCACCCCGCTCTGCTGAAAGACTCTTGGAAGTGAGAGGAATATGGTTGGAAGTCTTTTTTCCTTTCTCTTGTAGGAGAATTGGAAACTCCAAGAGTCACATGTGTATCTTTTCCTTTCATAGTAGATTTTTATATGCCTTTCTAGGTTTACTAACAGACATATGGGATTTCAAGTTACAGTTGGGACATGAGCTCATGAAATTAGTATTAACTGCTTTAACCCGTGGGTGCTCGTGTTTATGGAATAAGCAAGTCATAATCGCTGACCACAGCCGTTAAAATCTGATGTGAGTCAACTTCAAGTACAAAGACTTTCTATAAGCCAACCCTCTTGAAGCAGAAATGATCACAATTTAATATAATGAGAATAATTAATAAGGAGTGTGCCAGTGACCTTGAATATTAATATTGTTTCCTTTTCCTGTAAACAAACCAGGCTATTTTATTATTATTTTAGTGTGTAATTTGGCATAAACACTCCTTTTCACATAATTTCCCCAGGTGACTTTTGTCTCCTTGGCAATTTCCGGCTTTAATAAAGAAAACCTAATTAAGAAGGAGCTGTTGATTGGTTTGCTGGTGTAATTAACACAGGTGATGCTAATGAGTTTCTATGAAACTGGTGGTTTATGGGAAAAATAAACAGACTGCTGTTGCATATGGCTCAACTGATATCTGCACTCTGGAAGAAATGATGATTTCTCGGTCTCCTGTGAGTGGTTTGTGGGCATGGAATAGGCAGATAAAATATTTTATAAGATTCATTAGTGGAACTAGACCAAATTGGGAGCAAAAGTCTCAATGTTAGGCGATATTAAAAAATCTGATCTCTGGTTATACTTGTTAGGTCTATGTTTTTTCGTGTGCCTAAAAGGGGGAGATTTCTTTTGTTCGAAGTGTGTTTCTGACTTTCATTGTAGGCATTTTCAGTTGGCAAAGCCCCTAGCAGCCTTTCTAAAGACATTTTAATTTTCATTCTCTTTTCCCTGACTTTGCCCGTTAATCTTTCAGGATGCATTGACCAGAAAAGCACATGGAATTCCTGCAGAAATTAAGACTCCTGGGAGCCTCCTTTCTTGGCCTACGACTGCTTCCTGAGGAACTCTTGATATTTATATTTTCAGTGGCATCCATGCTAGTCTGGTCCACTCAGAATTACTTTTAAGAGGCTAATTTTCTCTTTCTTTTTTTTTTCTTTCTTTGTTGGGCTGTGAGAGGAGATGGGGATCGTGGTTCAGATTTCATTTAACAGCAACTTTATGAGATGAACAAGATTCATGGCGTCAATGTATATTTTCTCATTGTAAATTTTACTCAGAATACCTGGCTGTTATTTTTGATAATTTATAAAAGCCTTGCTCAATTTCAAGACTTCTGAAGACATTTACATAGAATACTGGTATATAATAAGATTGTTGATATTTCTATAGTGTTTCTGGACTTCTTCCATTTTTCATTGGTCTTTTCTTCAAATCAATTTTTTAAACATGTGTTTTCTCTTCATTTTCATCTCATTTTTATCATCAGCTAGTTAACTCTTTCTCTCTCTTTTTTTTCTGCCTCCAAAAATGCTTGTTCTATTTTGTCTCTCGTCTACTGCTATGTGACAGAAAAGCCAGAGACATTCTGTGTCTAGCAGTGCACCTCCAGGGACATCTTTTGAACTCTCATAATTTGTATTTATTGCCACCCACTTTGTAAGTTCACAGTTTAATTTGCTAGCAGTGGCAGTGTTAGGCCGACACAGTAAAACAAGATAACGTTAAAATGTCAGAATGAGAGGGGGCATGAATGATGCATTACCCCTACTAGGACTTGCACTTGTCATTCCTTTCCACCAAAGTGATGTTAACTACCTTTTGAGAGCTTTATCTGACTGGTATTACTCAGAAATAGGATCATTAGTTCACTGTTCTGATTAGGAAGCTGCTATGCTTGATTAACTCTTCTTGGACTAGGATCTCAGTGGAAGCATTAAATGAATTGCACTGACTTAGACATCTAGAACTAATTTATAATTATTTTTTTGCAATTATTTGTCGTTGTTGACATGTGTTTTTCCATGATGTGGTACTTAAAAGGGGATGAGTTAAATCTACTGGAGAAAAGACAGACATGTTCCAGTTGCGCTTGTAATCCATGTTTCAGGGAAGATCTTCTAGATTAAAAAATTTTTTTCCCCATGGACAGATGCTAAACCATAATTCTTAATAGTATCAGTGTACAGTTCATTCACAAACCTTTTGAAATTCCTGAGTTCTGGAAATCGTGCCTTTTGTAGTTTTCTCAGAATCATTGTCCTAGGAAGAAATTAGTTGAATTTATGTTTATTCTTGGTGGTGACTTCATGTGCAAGAAGCAGGGTTAATGTGTGTCTTGAGGAAGCTTCCCGAGTGATAAATCTAGAGTGTTGGGACAGGAAACTTCTCCTCCCTTTCTCATTCCCCAAAACCATCTGACACTGTTCTTTCCCTAAGTTTTTTTCCCTAATCTTGCTGTTGTCTGAAATCCTAGTGTATTGATTCTTTGGCTTCTGACCAAATACATAACTCTCTTTCGCCTTCCAAACACACCCGATACTTACATTTTAGTGTAAGATTCTCTTAAGAGCAGGTTTTGATAGGGAAACTATTGGAAGGCTAGGAGGTGGATATGGGCGTGGCACTGAAGAGGAAATTTGTCCTAGAACAAGGATCTTGATGGTAGTGAAGACTTAATTTGTGTTAAGGGCTCCATTTTACAGTGAAGGTACATATTGATCCTGGTCCACAAGTCAAGAAAGAAAGTTGTATTTTAGTTCAGCCTCTCTGAAATAAGAAAATTTTTCATTCTTGTATTTCCAAACAGAAATCGAACTGTATGGAACAATCTGAGAGGGATCTGTGTATCTCTTGCACCACTGTGTATACAGTGCCTCACTATTCTAGGTGCTCAGTATGCATTTGTTAAACTGAATGGATGAAGTTATCACTAAAGAGCAGTGGAACAGTGCTCCCCAACCCCCATTCAAGTAGTTCTTTCTAAATGTCTTATTTCCTGAAAAGGCTTTTTATCTGTGTAGATCGAGAAACTTGGGTTGTTATTACAGATGCTGCTGATAAACTTGGGGTTACCCTGAGCATATTAACAGCACCATCCCATTATGTTCCTTTATCATATACCTGACATCTGCCCTAGCTTACTATCCTTCACTGTCTGCTCAAGTCAGCCTATGTTCTCTTTGGAGATTTCTTCGAAGCTAATCCTTACTGTAGATATAGATGAATTGGCCTTCAGCTATTTGCATTGAAAATGTAACCCTGACTTGCTTGTAAGAATATGATTTGGACCGCATTTTCAGAACCAAGCCAGCTGCCTGTCTTTGTGGGGACAAGTTTCACTGATATGGAGGAAGCTGGATATCAGTGTAAGAATTCAAAGGAGAACTTGGTTTCAGGGTAATGATGATAAAACCCTAAGAGGTACAGAAAAGAGAGTATGTATTTTGTTTGAGTTTCTTGGGTCCATTAATCGCCTTCTGAGAGTGTACTTTTTGTCAGGGTGAATCATTTATAGTGAATTCCAGTTTATTGATATTTCTCTCTGTGAGCCTGTTTTTCAATGGTTTTTCCTCGTATTGCCCAGAGAACTGATGCTCTCTGAGATTGGCTATAATGCTGCTTTTGTAGAGAGGAGAAATGAAGGCAGAGAAAAATAAGTAGTTTTCTATAAGCCTATGTGGAAAGGTAGGCGTCAAATTGGAAAGACTTTTTTTCCCCTCGCATACCTCTATAGGGGAACCTTTTGATCAGTATGGATCAGGCTTCGCCAAAATTAGCTTTATTTTAAAACTGCTCTCATTTGGAAGTTCCCTTTCTATATCCTTTCCTAGAAGGGAAGGTTGGGAGTAGAGTTCTAAAAGAAAAGCTGTTTGGCCAAGAAAATTTTTCCCCACGTCAAAGTTGAACACACCAGCATGTGCTTTTGGGAGCCAACAAACGCGACTTCCCCTAGAAATAATTGTTGTAACTGAATATGATCACTTTCCTAAATCTGCCCCTCTGCATTACTCAAGGTTTCATGTGTCCTGCATTGTCCCAGATAGAGAACAAAATGAAACTCTCACCAATTTTGTCTACCTTTTTTACTCTAAGCCAAGGCTTTGCAGCACCATTAGGATGTAGATTATCATATTTAAAACCTGTGATGACACCGTTGTACCCATCGGAATGATTAATCTGCTCATTAAAAGAGTGCCGATGGGCTAGTCTAATTGGAACATGGATCTTCTTAAAGGACGTTACAGGGTCGGGAATAGGAAATATTACTCATAACATAAAGTAGGGATTAATTATGCTACTAAATACTACGGTGTGAAATTTACATATGGGTCTGGTTAGAGACAAGGATTAGAAAAAGTGTAGCATCCCATTTTATAACATTTATGTCAACTTTAAGACAGGTGGTGTGTTCCTACTTTAATCCCAAATCTTAAATCAACATTTACAAAAGCTGTTATAAATTCAAATGCCACAGAAGGCTTAGAGGTTGGGATAAACACAGAGTTTGCATCTGTGAATCACTGCGATTTAACCATATGGATTTTTAAAAACAATCGCAAAGATTCAAAGCTGCAGAGCAATCTTTACTCTCTGTTAAACCCTAAACTTCTGGATGATATTAATCTTCCTAGAGGAGAATGAAAGTACAATTGGGATCTCTAAGAAAATATGCAAATCCATTGAGCACAAGTTTACAATCTTTTTTTTTAAATAACCTTTCTTTAAACAAATAATGTGTATAAAAGATGTAAGAGGTTTGCTGTAGTTGCAAAAGAGACTGGAGATTCGAAGCTCCACTGCAGAGCTTCTCTGCCACAGGGATCCTGGGGCTGCACAGTTGGAAAAAAAATGCCTTACAACATGGAGGGGATCCTAGAATCTTTGAGTTGAAAAGCATCTTGAAAGTCTTTTATCCTGTCTTCCTCATTTCAAGGCAAGGGAGCCACGGAGCTTACACAACTAGTTAGTGACAAGCCAAAGCTAAAAACCAAAGTTTCTGACTCAGAGTCTGGGGCTATTTTTGGTAAACAACATGGCATCTCTAGTTCAGTCTCCAAATATCTTGACACGTTGGATTATTTGTTTGATGTGTCATGTCTTATGATACCTCTGTTTACTGAAGTCAGATCTGTTTGACAAATGTGAAGGATTTGTTGCATTTCCACTACTTGAAAATTCATATTCTTTTTGACTTGTAGGCAGATGTCATGTCATGAGTGTAGTAAAAAATGGAAAGTTGCTACTCCAGAGTAAACACTCTACCATGCTGGCTGGCCAAAAAAGAAATGAAAACCAGGGCACTTGATTATTACTGGACCCCACCTGTGTGGGAAACTGAAAGGATTATGTGTCAGTTTTTAGGGTGCCGCCAAGCTTAGAGAATTTCCTTGGGCCTTGGCGACCAAGTGTTGTTTTTGGGATCGGGGAAGCCTTAGGCTGAGAATGTAGAGGATAAAGATACCTTAGTGAGTTATCAATTCAAGCGCCTGCATGCCTCTGGACCCTCTTAGCCATCTCTCACATTTGTTCTTCCCTCTCCCTTCCATTGCACTTGTGTGACTGAATTAAGTTCACTGTCATCTCTCACCCAGCTTACTACAGTAACTTCCTAGCTGTCTCTCAGCCTCCAGTCTCGACCCTATTCCGTCTGTTGACTACATAGCTGCTAGAATGATCTTTCTAAAACCCTTCTGACATCACTCTCTTGCTTTAAACTGGCTGTCCACTTGGACAGCCTGGCTCCTCATTGTCCCAGAGATAAAAGTCCAAGCTTTTTAGCATGGCGTACAGTATCCCCCTGGCCTCATTTCTGGCAGCTCTCCTCCTCACGTTGGGCCACCTTGCCCTGACACAGACTCACCATGCACTCTGAGGTGGCTTTTGTCTTTACCTCTGTTTTTCCCTGTAACTGGTATGTCCTTAGCTCTCTGCTTGCCTCAGCTTTCATCTGGCTGTCTCTGACTTATCCTCAGGATTAAATTCAGCATCAGCTGCTCAAAGAAGCCTTCTCGGACCCACTGGTTTAGGATACAACATGCACCCCACTCTCTCTCATAGCACTTTTCACACTGCGTGGTGACACCTTACCACATAGCTCCCCAACCAGTGAGGCCCTTGAAGGCAGGGAACATGTTATTATTATTTCTTGTATTCCTATTTCTAAGTGCTATGTCTGGTTCAAAGGAGGAAATCAATAAACGTTGAAGGAAGGAAAGAAAGAAACCCTGACAAAAATTTTCACTCCTGTCAGTTGTGCAGAGGAAAATGTTCTAACCTCTTTGGTTAGCTATTCCATCATGTACTATCATTCATTAACAGCTGGATAGGTGCCTTTTTATATCAAGCTGTAATGTCGTGGTTCAATATCTTTGCTTTTTTCTACCTAAGTTATGATAGAAATCGTTGGCCACAACCTTCTCTGGTAGCACCTTTAAAAACACTGGTTCCCTGGTGGTGTTCCATGCTGATTTCACTTCTTATGCTTTTTAATGTGTTTTGCATGTAAGCAGAGGCCTGTAATCAAAAGAAGAGGTTGGAAAGTTGTTTTTCAGTTGGAGAGAAAAGCCTTCGTCATGGATTTTGGAGTATTTTTTAAGCCTGAATTGTGGCCTGTCTTGGAGGTCAGTTCTGAAGATATTCTTGCTGTAAGCTAATGTAAGAGATGAAACTTTCAAAGGAGGCTGTATTGTCATTCTGTGAAAGTTAACAGCGAAGTATCATTGCAAATCTGTTGGAAAATGTTTGTTTTCTGTGGTAAACCTCTGAACATTTTTAAGACTGAAAAGTGGTGTGCAGAGAGCCTTTCTTTACAAATTCAAATCGGTGGAATACCATAATTGTCCAGTGGTTGGACAGACATTGGGGCGTAATGTTCTTCGGTGAATAGCATGCATTCCTGGACCTCCACAGTCTGCAAGTGAAAATGCAAACGATAGGCCACCAAGAAGTTAGAGAGACTCATTGTTATAGTCAAACCTTGTTGGCTAGAATGCCAGGGAAATGGAGCAGTTTGTGAATTTTTTTCCAATCTTGCTGGTAGAAAAGTATTTCTTTGTCTTCCTTGGTAAATAATGGTCTGGATGTGTGGATATGATGTAGGAGGCATAGGAAGTTGTGAACTAACTCTTGGATATCCCCGAGTTGTTTTCCTAGATTATAGAATTGGGGGCCTTTTGAGTCAGAAGAGAATTTGCCCACAATCTGAGAAAACCTCATCCTTAAAGAAGTGGAAATGGAAGTCACAGAGGTGAACCAGCTGGCTCAAAGTCCCAAAGATAGGTGGTCCCACAGATGGGATTTGTACTTAGTGTTCGGACTTCTAATTCAGTGTGCTTTACCCGATACTGTAAGTCCCTACGTGGGCTTTAAAAAGTGCTTGCTTTTTATCCTATTATAAGCCCAGTATGGAAAGCAGTGCTGGTTAACTGGGGAGAGTGAATAGGGTGGGATAAGTTGTAGTCCGATAAAAACAACGCTTGACTATAGTGACTCTCTGATTTACAGCACTGAGGTCTTCAGGACTCTATAAACTCATAACAAAACATTTTCCTAGGGAGTATGCAGAGTCAGAGTTGCACATTGGCGTCTGTAATCACATTTGGCTTGGGGAAGTGTTTTGTCTGGTTGGTGCACTGCTATTGCCTTTGAGATGGGGTGCATGGTCTGCGGGTTGCCCCAGTCCTCGCTGCTCCCAGCAGCTTCACTCCATTAGATTCTTGGCCTGGTCTCAGAGGCTTTTGAGTTGGGAGCTCTGAATTTAGTGTGATCTTCTGTTTTGTTTGGGGCTTACAGGAAGGCAAGCCGGAGATGCCCTTTTTATTTCCAACACATCTGAGAAGGGGGCTACATTTATGGGCTGGGCTGGTTGTTGACAATGTTGTCTACACATTTGGAAGCATACCGCCCCTCAAGCTGCCACCGGCTTTATCAAATCACCTAAACCAAGCCCTGTGCTACCATCAACATTAATCCAAATCTGTCACAACTGGCAACCTTCAGCATTTGTGTGAAAAGATGGTTAATCGGTCTGTGCATTGGTGCAGATGTGAGGCATCAGCAAATAAGGTTAGTGCATTTGTACCACTAACCGCTCAGGTTTGTACAGAAGATATCAAGGTTTTCCTGTTTTATCTGGAAGAAGACTTTCTAGGACTCAGGGTTTTCATTTTTCTCTCTTCTTAAAAAAGTCATCTCTCTTCCTCTCAGAAACTTAGACAAAAAAAAAGTAATTATTTTTTAAATAGAAATGACCTCCACAGATGAGAGTTTTACTGGGTGGTGCGTGGTATATCATTTGTCTCTTGCTCCTAAATGATTTTAATTTTTAAAATAATTTTTTTAAATTAAAGGAGTAACATATGTTCTTTGTAGAAAATTTGAGAGAATACAGAAAACAAAAGTTATCTTTTATTCAAAGACTTGGAAAAAAATCTCTTTTAACGTTTGCTGTAGCTTGTTTCAGAATATTTTCTAAGTATATATTAAAGCTGTTTTACAAGACTTAATTATACTGTTTTGTATTGTGCTTTTTTCATTTAATATATTATGAATATTTTAATGTATTTCATAATTTTTAAAAATAATTGTACAGCATTACGTCCTTGAATATAACTTATTTAACTGTCCCCCTGTGGTGGAATATTTAGCCTATTTTCAGTTTTTGCAATTGTTAAAATGGAGCAATGAGCCACCTTGTATATACATCTTTGGGTTGCAATCTGATTTTTTTCTGTAGGTTAAATTCCTTGAAGTATAATCTTTGAATTAAAGCGTATGAATATTTCTATGCCTTCTGGTACATGTTACAAAATTGCCCTCCAGAAAGATTATGCCTACTTACACTGCCACCGCCATTTTAAGAGATTTTACTTTACTGACGTCCTCAATAGACCTCCTTCACTTAAAAACCTTTGCCAAATTAGTAAGCTGAAATACCTTATTTACTTCCTATTTTAATTTGCATTTTGCACTTATTGCTGAAGTTGAATATGTTTCTTTGTGTTTTTTGGTCATGAAATTATATATATATATATTATTCACAGGAATTCAAGAGCAGCCATAGTCATCTGGAGGCTTGACCTGGGCTGGGGCTCTGCTTCCAAGATGGTCTACTCACATGGCTGTTGTGGGGAGGCCTCAGTTTCTTGCTGGCTGGGCTTTTCTAGAGCAGCTTGAGTGTCCTCATGCTATAGTGACTGGCTTCCCCAGATTGAGTGATCTGAGAGAGCAAACAGAAACAGTAATGCCTTTTATGACCCAGTTTGGAAGTCACACACTGCCCTTCTGCCATATTCTACTTGTTAGAAACAAGTCACGGAGTCCAGCCCACATTCAGGAGAGGGGAACTAAATCCCACCTCTTGAAGCAGCACCTCTTAAAGAATTTGTGGACATATTTTTAAACCACACAGAGCCTATCTTTCTTTTTTTTTTTTTGCAATGTATCTTTCAAATATTTTCCTCCGGTTTGTTGTTGAACCTCCAGTTTTAATTTTTTTCACATTCAGAGATTTAAAATTGTAATGTACTTAAGTCTCTTAATCATTTTCTTATTAAAATCTTAAAGTCCTTCCATGCTGGTTGGTAAATAGCCGCTGCCCTGAGCTCCTCCATTCCTTCCTTCCCCCTCAGTTCAGACCTTTCTTTATCAGTTAAAAGGGTCTCCTCTTGGCACATGGAAGAGGGTGGCTGTGGTGTTTCCTGGACTGGAACTCTGGTGCCAACGCAGGTGTTAGTTGTGCTGTTTTGAATATCAACACTAACTAAGGACATATAGACACGTGGCTTTTTATTCTTTTCCATTGATTGGTCTGTCTAGTCTGATTCTCTTACTGCACAATTTTAAGTTCTGTAGCTATAGAATATTTTTTAATATTTAACCCCCTTCCATTTTCATAACTATTGTTGCTTATTTATTCTTTTATATAAACTATAGAATCATTTTTTAGGTTAAAATAATTTCTTTAGGCCATCAAGTAAAATTGTATGTAAGGTCTGGGGAAGCTGACATCTATACTATATTGAGTCTTCCTACCTTGAGTGAATATATATATATATATCTCCATTCACTCAAGTATTTAATATCCTTTAGTAGACTTTTTCTTCATATTTTTGATTGAGTTTATTCCTATTTATCATTTTTCTTGCTTTTGGAACTCACACTTTTCTAAAATATAGGCAAAATGGTTATTACCGTTATTTATTGTTCATATTTATTAATTATTCAGGGTTTCTTTAAGATAGTAATTTTCCAAGTTTCAGAAAATGAAAATTTGCTAAAGTCCTTTACGTAACTCCCCCTAGGATTTCGAATTACCTTAATATGATCCATAAAGATTCTGATCTCTTACATTGTATAAATAACCAGTTCAAAATGACTTGAGGACACTTGAGTGACACGAGAGTCACACAGGCCCGTTCACTGTTGATATTCAAAATACCAGCCTTTAAATTTCTCGTTTCTGAATGTTTCTGCTTGACATTTCTGGTGGTTTAAAATGCAAATGGCACATGGCCTTGAACCTGGGGAGTGTTGTTAAGTTTTGAATGGGATGGTGTGAAAACAGTGTTTCTGGTTTTATAAGATTCTCTCACCCGGATCCGAAGCTTGTTCCGGGGAATACCAGGCCTTTACCCCCTAGGTTATAAAAATGATTGGGTGACTATTAGCAAGGCAATCATACCAGTGGGATGTGTATATTAACCTGGCTGTGGGGAGAAAATGCTGAGAGCAACAGGCCTATAATTTAGGTAATAGCGTTAGTCTATGAAAAACATGCTGCTTTTGCCTTGATGCCAATCAGGAAACCATCAGACAGTCTTCCCTCACTGAGCAGGGGCAGAGCGGGAAGGAAGTCAGCTGTCACCATGTTTTTGAAGAAGAAAAAAATGAGAGGTGAACTGAACTCTGTGATAGGAACCTCACTCTAAAGTCGCTTCCTGAATTTAAAGGTGTGGTAGTCCAATCAGCAGCACAAATTGGAGGCATCTGATTTGCATGGATTAACAGGAGTGGGTCACAACCTTCTGACAGGTCAATGGCACCACTGGGGATTTGAAGACAACTTTGATTCTTCCTCTTTTCCCCTCTACCATGAAGCAGTCACGCTGTTCTATTGTAAAAGAGGATCCCTCAGTTATAAAGCCGAGCTTGTCATTTAAATTCACCCAAGTTAGGACACCACGGAGCTCTGTCAGATGTCAGCCTCAATACAGCAGGAGAATGTTTTTCAACAGCTTTCTAACCTCTTTGCCGGGAAACACAGAGGCCTGGATAAAGGGGGAGGGGCAGCCGGCCTGGGCTTGGAGGATTTTTACAAAGGAAAGATCGGAATTTCTCGTTTAAGGCAGGTTTTCTTTTCCTTTGCTTTTTCTTCTTATTTTTTTTTCGTTTTTCCCTTTAAGCCTTGTGTAAAAGATATTTCCACAAAAAGGGAGTGAAAAAAATCCGATTGGTTGTAAGGACTCCTTCATTCGAGGGTCTCCTTGAAGGCGTTTAAGCCTGGGAGTGATGTTGGTATTTTTCTGCAGCAGAGGTGATGGCTGTTTGCCAGTCACTTCTCTTGAAAATTATTGTTTGGATTCAAGGTAACTATGAAATGTTTGGCAGAGGAACCATCCGTGGCAGAATATGGACAAAGGGATATGGAGATTTTCCGATTAAGCCTTCTAGGTTCTTGATGCCCAAATCCAGTCAAAATAAGAGGCACACACCATCAAACTGGGCTCAGATTGTGGTGAAGCACCTTCCGTCAGGGGGTTCAAATTGCTAGTTGCAGAGTTTGGACCATTTTTTCCTTAATCCTGATTAACCAAATGTTGCTCGGGAGATAATATGTTCTGGGAATTCGAAAATACTCGCTTGACACTTATTGTTTTCTACATTTATCAACAATCGTTGATTCAGCACCTCCTATAGGTCAGATATTGTGCCTGGGGAACCAACTGGCAACAAGATAGACTTGGTTCCTGCCCTCTTGGGACTTCCTGTCTAGGTCTTTCTCATCAATTTGCTTTTCTTATGTGTCTTGATCTTTGCAATTTGAATTCCTGGTCCTTCATGGCAAGGATCAATATCTCGCACTTTCTTGCATCCACCACTGTGCTTAGCAGTGCAACACCTTACAGAAGGGTTTGGTAAATACCTTTCCTTTCATTTGATTGCCTATTTGTGTAATGTTTAAATGTTCGAAGCCTCAGTTTTCCCATCTGTAAAACAGAGATAATAATACCTATCCCACAGGGTGCTTGTGAAGAATAAATGACATAATGCACGTAAAGCACTCAGCAGAGAGCGTGGCACACATAGTACTTAGGAGCTGCTAGCATTTTTCATTAGCAGAAGCAGGGGAGGTGTCGGAGGGAATGGCAGTGATAGTGTGTGCTTAGCACCTAGACCTCTTTTCTTGTTAATTCCTTTGGAATCTTTCTACAAGATTTTGCACTTCTTTCTTCTTTTAGTAAGCACTGTCTCTTTCAAAGAATGCTTGAAAATAACTTAGAAGAGCATAAGGTCATGATTTGAAGCAAATGCTCAATGGTTGTTGTAGACAGAATTTCTGGGAGGAATGTGTGTGCGTGTGTGTGCATATTAAGATAAGTCGTGCGATTAAGCTTCCAGTTAAAATTCCAGTTTTGGACTCCCGTAATGAAAAGCCTCTCGGACTTCTTTCTCCTTTCTTTTCCTTTTCACAGCACAAATGTCCTTTCAGAGGTAGGTGTTCTCATTCCCCTCCTGGTGAAAAATGTTCAGAGACCACCAGACTACATCTCAGTGAGAGGAAACTGCAGCACAGGATTTGATCTGGGTGGGCCTGTGACATGCCACAGCCATGTCCCTCCAAAGTAGCAGCTTCGTTGGCAATATGGTATTGTGGATAGGAGCTTGTGTGCCAGAGTTCCACCTGGGTTCAAATCTTGGCTTTGTCATTTATTATCTTTGTGACTTTGAGCATGCTTCTAAATCTTACACACACACATGTACTCACACATATTTATAGGTATTTCTTAACTTGTTGTAGTGTCTGACACATTCAAGCAGGAGCTTGTATCAAACCAATATTTGTTGCATGAATGAATGAAGGAAGGATCACTGCGACTACAGCTGTTCTTCCTACGCTAATGCCACTGCCAAGCATATTTTTTCAGCTTCTCTTCCTCTCAGTTGCTTGTTGAACGTGCAGCACCTTCTTATGACTGTCTTCAATGGAAGCACACTTTCAGTCTTTGAGGGTTGATCTGAGTTTTAGAAACAGCCAGCAATAAATTGGTGCCCAGCCTGGTGTAAAACATCAGCCTATTAAAGATCATCTTGGATCAGAAATGATGTGTGCCTGTAAGGGAACCGTATTGAGATAAACTCAGTACTCTGCTTGGATTCACTCGAAGAGCTGAAGATGCTCTTGAGCAGAGTCTCCTAAAGCAGCAGATTGGGATGGGATAGAATTCATCTTGATGTGCAGTTCTAGTTTGTTTAAAAAGCGGTCACACTTCAAGTCTCACTCTGGCCTCTGTGTCCTGGAAAGAGAGGGAGTGAGACCTGGCTCCTGGCGATATGGAAAACAGAGGGCTGAGATCCCAAGCTGTTGAGTTAGCCCTGGGCTTGAACCCTGCCTCTGTCGTGTACTGGCTGTAAGGCCTATGGCTTATGACCTAAGTCTTCTACTCTGCAGTTACTTCTTTGTAAATTTTTATTTCCCTCTGAGGATTGCAGGAAAAAATGTGCTTGGCACATAGCACTCCATGTTAAGTTTCAGGATTATTTCTCCTTTTTACATTATTTTATTTTCCTTTTCACGTACATATATTCAGGGCTCTAACATTCCTGGGCTCCTGAAGTCCTAGAAAAAATGATCTGAGAAATAAATTCACATGAAGCGTTCTGCCCTGGTCTCTTACTGCTTTTACCCTTCCTGTGAGTATTTGTACTTAAAAGATGGTGTCTAGAAAGGGCAGTGCCTCATGGAGAGGAATATGTTTCTAATTTTAGCATCTCAGGCACAGTGAGGCAGGCATTTGAGGTCAGAGAGGCCACGGGACCACACCACCTACCACACTGCTACCAGATCCCACTAGGTTGACAGAAAAGCTAAGCTTCCTGGAATGTATCCCTCACTTCTCATCCCTCCTTAGGTTACTAGCCAATACCAATGGGCACCTCTGTTGCTTGCAGAGGCATTCATTAAGTGGGGGTGTCCCTAAGAACAATACATTGCAAATAGATGGCGCATTTGTTCTCGTGGCAGGACTTTCAAAAGCAAATTAATTATAAACTTGTTGTAATTTAATTCAGTTTGTCTGGGTTATGTGTTCGCAAGGCCTGTGAGTACATTTGGCACAGTTGCTGGCCCATTTGGATTTTAATGTCTTTGACAAGCCACGGCTTCCTTGGCCTGGGTAAACTGCCTACCACCATACTGTCATTTAACTAGATTGTGCCAGACTGACTCTTTAGCTTTGGGGTGGGTCTGCAGCTTGCAACCCCCACCCCCACCTCTACCAGCCATGCATCATTCTAAACATTTACTGAGAAGCTGGAAAGTGCAAGCTGTGTACAGGATACCCTGAGAAAATGATGGTTAATCGCGTAGAAAAGTTTAACTATTTGCATCAGCACAATAATACCTAGGCACATAAGACTTTCAGTTCCCCAAACTCAGGAGGTGGTTTAACAAGGTTGTGTGAACTTTGACATTCTGCTATACATATAAATGTAAAAGGCAGGTTGGGAAAAATACAGTAAAATCTCCCCTTTTGTGCAGATCACTGTGCATATTTTTTCCCTAATTATGGAAGGTGGCTTTTTTTTTAAAACCTGTACTTTCAGCATGCTTATGAAACTTAGTTGTAGAACCGTGGGTTAAAAACCCAGAAAGGCCATAGGCTACACTCTCCTTTGACTTTTGGGCTCCTCAACACTTTTAACCCTGTGCCATTGGCTCCTCCACTCCTTCACAGCCTCGGAAATCCCTACCCCATAACTCTCAATCTATGGTGGACCTCTAACATGTAGAGTGGCAGCAGACTAACTAAGGAAAGAGAAGGCACCCCCTGGGTAGCATGTATCTTCCCAAACCATGATGTGACCCTTCTCCTCAAATCTTCCTGTCCCTCTTCCTCTGCCCCTTTTCTCAAAAAGGGTGTGTATATCTGTCAATTTCCTGAGTTCAGGAGAACAGAGCATTAAACTGACCTTTCTGAGACTTGAACTTGTGACTCAAAAGGCACCGACTTTTGTGAAAGAGGCCCAAGCTCTTCAGATGAGACTGGTTCAAGTCCTCAGTCCCTGTGTTTCTGCTGCCTCTTCCCAGGCAGGATGATCTCTGGCATTTATTTATCTATGAGGCTTGCAAAATCATGGTCTGTCATAATAGTAAATAAAACGCGTTACAGTTAATATGAAGAAGAAAGGAGCAATTACAACTGCTTAAAACAGTCTTAAAATATACTTAAGCAGAGGTTTGCCACGTAAACACACAATTAAAGCAGGAATTTGTGATGGATGCAAGGATTTGACGGTCCTAGACATACTGTTTACTGGTGTAGTTAGCAGATGGATAAGTCAACTGATCCCAGATGTGCAGCTTATAAATATAAACTCGGGTCTCACTAGTGATGTATGTCTGCAAGTAGCAACGTCTTACTTTCTCTTTAACTCTTGACTATTTGCTGGGGGTAACTTTGTAATACTTGCTTGCTTGAAAAATAAAACAAAAGGATTTTTAGTGGGTTTTTAATTCAGAAGTGGTAACGAAATATCTAGAAAAGGGTACTTTTGTGCAGGAGTCCTTTTAAAGGACAGGTTTAAATAGGTTTATTTTTTCTTTTAAGTTCAGATATCTAAGCCTTATATCCCTACCCACGGTTTTCAGATATTCACAGCTAATTAATTCTTAGGAAATCTAATCTGAATTGAGTTAATTTTGCCTTTTAGGGCACATGAAGCAACTTTTAGGTAAGAAAAAAATGAAAACAGCTTTTGTTGAACGTAATTCTTGCAACTAATGAAAAGTAATACTGCTGTTCCTTTCAAATAATGCAATAACAAAACACCGAATGAGAGCATTGCATTGTATTGTTATATTTGCTGTTTAAATAATTTAGCTGCAAAAATCTGAAGGCTGCTTTAGCTGTAATTAATTATTCATTAATGACATGCTAATTGCACAATACCTTTGAATATTTAACAAAATGCAAAAGCCAGGCTCTGAAGTTATGTTTTTAGTGCAAGGAGGGAAAAATCCTTTAGTCCATCACTGCATCAGGAGGACAAAAAAAAAGTCGTTCAGATGTGAGGTAAAGTAGTAGTAGTGGCCTACTTTCCATTCACCATCTCAGTCACCCTTTGTGCAGTGGCATATAATGTCCTTATCTAGACTTAACAATTGACAGGGTGGTAAATCCCTTGACTTTTGTCCAAATGATTTCTCTACAAAAATGGGTTAATTATCGCCTTTCCCTAGCTTTTTGACTAACAAAAGGCCCTGGATCTCTTTTTTCCTTTCTTTCCTATTTACTGTAAGGAGCCCTTTGAAATGTGATAGTTTAATCGGCAACACCTTCAACAGGGGGAATACTGAGAAGCCGGCCTGGCCCTTGCCTGGAGCTCAGGTTGCTCTGTGAACATTGCCGTGGTTAGGAGATATGACCTTTATTATGCCAAAGCCAGCCTGGACTTTCAGGATGAAAAACTCCTGAGTGCTCGGTAGTCGACTTCGTTTGTTTCTGCTAATAAAAGCTGGCGGGTTTTTAACAGTGTCCTTTAGTGGGTGGGATGACTAAAGGGCAGCGGTGTTGAACCGGCTTAGTTGTGTTTCATTAATTTCCCTGCAAGGCTGGGAGTTTGCATCTTTCTGCACCCTGTCTCTGTTTCCAAGCTTCAAAGCTCCTCATTGTCTCTGACCTATAAGTCAGGGATAGTCTTGGTACTGGATAAGCAGGAAACAGGGACTGGCTTTTTTCTTTTTATTTGTCATTATCACCATCTTGGTCCCAATGAAAGAATCCCCAGCCCCTAATTGAGTACAAGGCAGTGAGCTGTGTGGCAGCTTGTCCTTGTGGTTGAGAATATATTTCATGCACTAGGGCCTACTTGCTCAGTCATATTTTGCATTTGACTCCCATTACTATTAATGGCATTTATGAACACACATTGGCGGGAAGAAGACCCCATTGAATCTGTGCATTATCAGAGAGATGGGGAATTAGCATACTCTAGTGTCTGGTCCATGATGAATTTTACTTTGCTGTAGAAATACTTAGCAATTAAATGAGAAATCACCATGGCGAACATGCACCTGCCAGGAAGAAAAAAGAATGGAGTAGAGGAGGAGGAGCATTCACTCAGGTTGATGCCAAGTTCTCTCTTTTGCCTCTGCATTCTCTCTTTTGGAAAATGTTATATCTGCTGTAGCTGTTGTTCACCATGGTGGTATGTAATAGGGTCTCTGTTTAGTAAACGTGTGGCATTGCAGGCCCACCCAGCCAAACATGTGTCAGGGTCAAAAGTGTTTAGAGTCAATTTGGGAAATCACAGCCTGCTAAGTGAAAAGCGTAATAATGCGAAAGCAGTGTCTGATTCAGGGCCACGTGAATCAAAGAGTTCAGGGATTGCAAAATGGCAAACCACGCATTGGGTCTGCCCACAGTCAGATGTGTTTTGTTTGGTTTATGTTTTTCTCTTTTTAAGTTTGAACTAATATTTAAAGATTAGGAGAGTTATATGAAAACCCGAAGTTCCATCTTCTCTTGAAAAGTCCCACATGGCAACAGTTGGCTGGAGCTGGTACCCTGGCCTTGCTCTCCCCAATTGGACACCACACCTGCCTGGTTTCTGCCTTGGGATAGGGGGATTCGAGGTGGGAGTGACTGTGGGTTAGAGTGGTGGACTCTAGTGGTTAGAGTTGAAAGGCTGACTTTTGGGCAAACTCCACCAAATTAACTCTACACACTCCCATGGTATTCAGACATGGTGAGATTTCAGATAGTTCACACCACTCATTTGTAGCCTTTTCCTTTCTTGGGTTCAAAGATGTCACACCTGAAGGGTGTCTGCCAGGCTACTGGGGAAATACCTCTGTTGCTTTCTGCATGGTCCTCAGGTCAATGCCAATTTTACCAACATCTGAATTTCTTAAGCTATCTTGTATTTATTTTTAGATTTCAAAATAACTTTCATTAAACATCTCCTCTTTGCAAGACACTGGGCTGGGCACTTTTCACGTGAGTCAGCTCCTTTTCAGTCCCATAAAGGCCCGTCTACAGCACATGTCAATGGGAAGTATTGGACTGCTATAGTGGAACATTTGCCTGGACCAAAGTTTGGTTGGGAAATGGCAGTGGGAAGAACAAGTTACTATTCTTCATTGGCTACTGACTCTGGGCCTTTAGCCTGCCTTGAGTACCTTTTCTTGAGTGTGTTCACTGAGGATTAATGAATGAAGTTGTTACATAAAATCTTGCTTCTCCCAAGTCCTGAAGTGAATAATATCCAAGGGAAGTAGGCGGGAGTGCCAAGAGAAGCCAGTTTCATGAGTGTTAATTAGAGACCTTTGGGCCAGGAAATAGAAAAGCGTCGGTAATCCATTTCTCCTTAGCCCACTGCCTCCGTGGAAGCTAGCCTGAAACCTTTCATTTTACTTAGCAGTATTAGGGAAACATCTGTGAACAGGCACCACCATACACCACTGGGAATTGCTTAAAAGTGATACAACATTAATCTGTCAAGTGAAAAATACTGCTGTGGGGAGCATGACTTATAAACCATGTGAACACATGAACCTTTCTTCCTAGAGGTGTGGATTGAGCTAGGGAGTGGTGGTTACCAGAAGTGAATTTGTTCCTAGTGTGAATCAGGGGATGAGTATTCAACATGTGACAATTAGAGCCTGGAGATTATTGGTTAAATACAGGCAGGGTGCATTTGAGTTAGAGCACATGAATGGTTGGGAAAACTCATTCAGTCAACACTTATTGAGCACATACAGTGGGAGAAGGCCTGTATTTGTTGAGAGGGGCATATATATACGTGTGAACCAAAGTCTCAGATTGGCCAGCCATGTCGAGATCGGGCATCGGTCACTTTTTTGTCTTCTATGAAATTATCTTACTTGTTGAGGTGGCCTCTTTTGGTAAAAGCCTGCACATAGTTTCTCTGTGGTGCTCTGTCCTCTTGCTGATGAGAATGTTTTAAAAGAGCAAGAAGAATGATCAATGGGCACACCATGGTGGTACAGGAACTGTGGTAATACAAAAATTAAATCTGTTCAAATGCTTTTGAGGATTAATGAGAGATAAGTGATTGTGGATTAGGATATTAGTATTCTTCAATAAATTGAGGAATTGCCTAGGATTATGAGGAGAGTAGGAAAAGGTATGAGAGGAGATATAAGTTACTATTCTCCTGTATACATGGAGGAAATCACAAATGTCTAGTATAAAAAGGAGGGGCCTTGAAATCCATTGGCATTTCCAGAAAATATTCCATGACCTACTCCTGTTGCAAATGTGCCTTTTACCATTGCAGGGTGATAAAATGCCACGATCCAGCTCCAGAGTACAATTAAGGGCTTGTGTGATGCAGCAGGCAGCCATTCCATACTTGAGTTTTCACTGTATAATTAAAATAAACTGAGGGGCAGGAGGCAGGAAATGAAGTGAGGGAGGAAAGTCCAGCAGAAGCGCATTCAGACATGACATTTTCTGATGTCGATAACCATCAAGAGCTTGGCTTCTCTGTCCACGAAGACAAGAATGTCACATGTCAGTCAAAAGCAGAGCTGCCGAGCAGGGCTTGAGATGGAAAGAAGCCATGTAGGGTCCATCTGGCTCTGACGGAGCTCAGACTGCCCTCCTCTCAGGCTGTAGTTGTGCTTTCTTTGTGTCAGGGGTGTCCACATCCAGATTTCTGATGAGTACTGATGAATATGGAGAGATAGCAGGTAGTGCAAAATTTGTTTTTCCCTTTCAAGCTGGGATTCTAGGCCATGCTTAATCCCAGTGGAAGAGATAAAAATAACACACCCGAGAAGCAATCTCAGAAAGATTTATATTTTTGAGAGCCATTTTAAGCAGTTTTGGCTCTTATTCAGTATACTTGTGTAATGCCCCGGTTCCAATGGCATACTTTTTTTTTTTTTTATGCATTCCAATGTACATTCCTCCATGGGGGGCTTTGTCGGTCTATTTATATCTTGTAGTAAACCAGCTTTCTATCTTCTGGCTAAGCAGAAGCTGCCATTGGTCTGCCCTCAGGACTCCCCTGACATCACAGAGACAAGCAGATGTGTGAGAAGAACCTAGATCACCCTGTGCAAAGAAGGGAAGGAGGGCTCCACCCACGGTGAACGTTGGTGATGTTTTGACTCCACCCTGCATCTCCCCACTCCACCCCATCATGGGAAAAACTGGAATGTCTGTTCCCCATGGCAGGCTGTCCCTTTTGGCTCCTGAATAATTCTTAGGAAGCACATTCACCCTATAGGAATGGAGGATTTATTTCTTTTAAGGATCATTACAAGTTCTTCAGTATATGCTAACATTTTTCATGTTGCAGTTTTAGAGAAAAATATGGAGAGAACTAGTGCTTTTACAATTTCTGTTGGCTGCAGTCCTTCTGCTTACCTCCCAAACTATAATCTTGTAGATTGTCATGGCATAGATTAGAGAGGACCTTAATAACTGATGAATTTAAAGTAAGTTTTGTCTCTCCTGTTTACACAAATCCCTTGTTAGTGGCTGCCTGGAGTGCTTTGTTGAGGAGTGTAGGAAGAGAAGAGTCCTGTGACAGAGCGGTCTTTCCCTGTGCAGGAGAGGAGAAGAAGTGACTATCAGGTGTTTTCTAGCACTGATTTTGCCTAATCTTATTTTCTGTAGATCATGAGAGACGTGATTCTAAGTGACTTGACTGACCATGACATATAGCAGTTGTGCTGTGTAGCATATTCCAGTGGTTCTCTCCATCCCTCCCCCCATTCCAGGCTCTCTTCTGCCCTCCCTTTCTGCTTCCCAGTTCAGCTGAGATTTCAGGGAGGGTTCAAAGTTTTCCCAGGTATGCAGGCTACTACTTAGAGTAGGCATGAGCATGCTCTTATGTAAAATCCACTCAGCTTGCCTCCCCTGATTCTAGAAGCCAGATTGATACTGGAAGTTAGGTAGGAGGTCTTGTATTTGGATGCTGTAAGGTACCTGTTCTGTTTAGAAGCTTTTTTGTAGGGATTTGGATCTGATCAGGGATGCCACTTATAACACATAGCACCATTGAAATTAACGACTTATTTCTGTAGTTAATTGTTTTATAGCTGTTTATACAGCTAGATTGTAAGCTCCACAGAGCAGTTTTGTTGTCTCTCTTCATTTCTGTGTCCTCAGAGCCTAGCACAGGGCCTTGTACATAGTGGGTACCCAACACATACTTGCTAAATGAATTGAATGAATTGACATCAGGAAACTTTTGGACTCCGGAACTCAGCCCTGAAGAATCCCTAAAGTCTGTCTAGTTAGAATGGTGACTGGTCTGTGTGTCATTCTGGCCACTCTTTGTGTTAATGTGATAAGACAGGAGATTCAGTTCATTCGGATGACTGCCCTAGATTCCTCTTTGACTCATGATTAGTCATTCTACTTAGTCACCTAGAACAGTCTTTTTTTCCCCTTCCCTTCCCTTCCTTTCCCTTCCCTTCTCTTCCCCTTCCTTCCTTCCTTCCTTCCTTCCTTCCTTCCTTCCTTCCTCCCTCTCTCTCAATCCTTCTCTCTTATTCTCCTCTTCCCTCCCCTCCCTTCCTCTTCCTTCTCCTCCTTCTTTAAAAATAATCTTATGGAGGCCCTTTCCTTGCCTTTGTCATTTCTACCATTCTCATCTGGAGATGTATGGGGTTTGCAGAGACTTTCTCGAGGGCCACTGCATCAGCACTTCTCCCTCATAGTATGTTAAACCCTACTGGTCTGAGCTTCCTTAATGGCCTCTTTATCATACTACTCCACCATCAAAACCCTTTGCTGGTTCCCTACTTCCTTATATATTAAATTAAAACCCCTGTTAGAAATTTATGATAACTGGTAATCTGTTCCCACTTACCCAGTCCTAGTGTCTGCTGGAGTTTAATCACAACTCTCATTTATTGAGGGCTTACCATGTATCAAACACTGTGCTGAATGTTTGTTTTTCCTTTGGGGCTCTAGGTATTGCTGTTACCCCCAGTTTCTAAATGAAGTTACTGAGGCTTGAAGAGGTGAGGTAGCTTGCCGAAGGTTACATGACGAGTCAGTGGTAGAGCTGGCATTTGAATGCAGGTGGTTTGATTCTAGAGTTAGAGCCCTTGACAATGAGTTCATGATTTTATGTTTGCTGTACCTTGTATATTACCAAATACAGCAACACAGTGCCAAATTTGGTGATATCTAAGGACACTGCTTCACAATGGGAAGAAAGTATTTTATATAGCACCATATGTGTATTTTATTTTATAGAGCACAGTTTCTGAAAGCAATCCCCTAAATGATCTATGTGTTAATATCTAAAATTTTATGCACTTTTTCCTTTCTTGTTTTCAATGTTGGTAGTAAAAACATACTCTATAAAATGCATCTTTTCTCTAATAGTCACATGCTTTTTGTTACTTCAGAAAGTACTAAAGAAATATCAGCTGAAAACTATTTGCAAATATACCAAGGTTCCCAGACTCTTAGCATATCTTTGGATCCTTGGGAGGAGCAGCTGAGTTTGGATAATTCAGTGGAAATCCCTGATGATATGTGAGTACACAAGTGTGTGTGTGTGTCCACATAGTATGTGTGTATGTATCTATAGGAGCGTGAGGAAGAGGAAGAGAGCTGAGACAAGCTGAATGAATGTGCTCCTTAAAGACAATATTATTCGGCTTTGACTATAGGTGGATCTGGTTCGTTGGTTGCTTTGCCTCAGAATAGCTAACTTCCTGCCTCCAGGGGTCTTTCTCCAGAAGAGGTTCCCTGCGTTTGTATGTGTTCCCGATGTGACCTGTCCAGGCTTGATTGCATGGATCCAACCCCTTACATAATCATTCTCCCCCAAATGCATGTGTCTGGAATGAAGATCTCTTTCACCCACAGCAAACCTGAGAATTTGGTGCTTGAATGGTTTACAAAAAGCCTCCAGTGCCATATGTTCATCTTTTTTTTTCTTACCACCCCAATACAGCTGGTGGTAAGCAGCCACAGATGATTGTTTTTGGTTTTGTCTTTTCTTGAAACTAAGAGCTTCGCCCTAATGATCTTCAAGGTGGTTGACATTTTCAATTAAACTCTGCTCTGTGAGACAGACATAACTTCTCACAAGAAACTGTCAGGAACTATCTCCTGCCCAAATGTTACATAGATAATGATTATAATAATAATTGGTTTCAACTCATCCATAGGCCATCCTTTCATCTGGAGTAGTTTTATACTAGGGATAGTCCACAGGGAACACAATCTCGATTGGGGATTTGCTTCCTGTTGGAGTCCATCCCTCATTTGACCAGTGGGGAGCAGAAGACTAGCTGTGTGGGAAGAGCTGTTTCATCTCCTACCCTTATAAAAGGCTAGAGTGAGGGTGCCCTGTTAATAAACAGCCTGTCTGTCTGTCTCCACAAGAATGTTTCAAGAGATACAGCAACCAAGTAGCATAGCAAATGGTTGAAATACTGGGCTCTGGAGTCAGACAAATCTAGGTTCAAATCCCAGCTCCACCACTCGCCAGTGTCTGGCCTTGGGGAAGTCATTTGACCTGTCTAAGCTTCTGTTTCCTGGTCTTTCTAATTGGGTTATTAACACTTGTGCTTCAGAGGGTTAAAGGGGGAATGTACTTACATGGCGTAGAGCCCTGTAGTTCTGCAAATGGCAGTAGATGCTGTGCAGTTATTATTTCTCCTTAGATTCACCCCGATCTGATGTGGCACCTCCCACTCTTTGGAAAATCTTACCCTTTTGGTTTCAGTAGGTGTGTGGGTCGAGTCAACGTCCCGGGCACAGTCTCCAAGCTGTTCGCTCCTCTCCCAGGTGAAGCAGTTTGCAGGTGCCATCCCTACACCACCATTTGGCTGATTGTTTTGTGGCTCTCTCACCAGTAAAGACAATTCTGCTAAATAGAAGTAGGGGCAAGGGAAACCCTCCCAGAATGCACCAGGGCAAGGTCAGGCACTGCAGCTGCCCGCCAGGTAAATGAAACGCCAGGGTGGAGTTGGAAGAGGACTAAGGAAGCGCCTGGGCAAAGTCCTTAATGAGGAGAGCAAAAAGGGGCCATACACGTGTGTTCCCTGAGACTGTTTCAAAATTCTGAATTAGAATATTCAGGCTCCATAATCCAGGGCTTTTGGTAGCTTGGTTGCTGTATTCCTGTATGGGATCCTGGGCTCCATAGATGTGAGAAGGACAGACTTCCATGACAGCAGTTTGTTAGACAATTTCTGAGGCAAGGGGCCACTTCCTAGCCTCCCTTGCTCCCCTCAGGAAGGCAGACGTGGTTGACCCTCTGAGAATACTGACTGCTCACTAGTTAGTTGTTTGAAAAGTAGAAGACTATAGGTTTTCTTACAAATTATAGTGCAAATGTCCACTTCCTGCCAAATACATACCACAGAGTAAAGTCTGGTTGTGTCATTCCCTTGTGTGTATAATAAAGTCTAAACTTTATATTCAAGATACTTTGTGATCAAGATAGCTTCCCTACAATTGAGTTTCAATTTAATGCTATTATTGAGCCAAGGGTGCTGGAGGTTTTCAGTTCTGTGCCTTTGCTTATTCTGGTCTCTCTCTAGTAGACCCACTTCCTGGGTGTCATCTCCACATCTTACATTCCACCAGCCGCTTCTAGGAATCACCTCTACCAACCCAGCTGGAAATGCATATCCTGCCTCTGAATTTCCCTAGCGCTATGTCTCACGGCACTTTTAGCTTCGTGCCTTGGGGTCAGGTTGTTTATACGTGTAGCTTGTCTCTCTGTCTAGTCCATAAGTCCTCGAGGATTAGTTTCTAGTTCATCTTTGCATTTTCCAGAAGACCCAGCCCTTGTCCTACACATGTTAAGCACTGGGGTAATGATTGAGTCTGTGGGGAGCACAAAGAGCCCATGGACCTCATTTAATGTGCTGCTTCTTGATTCATTTATTGCATAAGGAACACCCTGTGTGCCAGGTATGGAAGTTTACAGCAGAGAGTAAGATGGACACAGCTCCTGTCTCCCTGTGGACTGGTGGGAAAGTAGGACAAGTGAACTCATGTTGTATTAAGTTATTCTACAGAGCTGAGTCTGGGACGCCACGGATGCCAACTGGAGGGGCCCTAGCCCAGCCTTTGTCAGATCGGGAAAGACTTCCTGAAGCTCAAGTCTAGGTCCTGAAGGAAGAGGAGCAGTGGAATGGTATGGACTGGAGGTTTGTGTCCTCCCAAAATTCGTATGTTGAAGGCCGAACTCCCAATGTGGTGGTATTAGGGGTGGGGTCTTTGGGAGGTGATTGTGTTTAGATGAAGTCATGAGAGTAGAGCCCCCATAATGGGATTAGAGCCCTTACAAAAGGAGGAACAGAGACCAGAGCTCTCTCTCTCTGCCATGTGAGGATAAGCAAGAAGGAAGCCAGCCATTCTATAAGCCAGGAAAAGAGCTCTCACTAGCCCCGGACCATGCTGGCACCCTGAACTTGGACTTCCCAGCCTCCAGAACTGTGAGAGATAAATTTCTGTTGTTTACAAGCCACCTTAAACTGTGGTATTTTCTTATTATGGCAGCCAAAGCAGCTGAATATAGTAAAGAAGATGGGGAGAACATGAGAGTGTTTAGGACAGAGGGAATAGCAAGGACAAGTCCTAGAGGAGGAGGGAACACAGGGTGTTTGGGAAACTCTAAAAGGCAGATAGGGCCGGCCGCATGGCATAGCGGTTAAGTGCTGCGTGCTCTGCTGCTGGCGACCCAGGTTCGGATCCCGGGCGTGCACCAACACACCGCTTGTCAGACCATGCTGTGGCGGCGTCCCATATAAAGTAGAGGAAGATCGGCATGGGTGTTAGCTCAGGGCCAGTCTTCCTCAGCAAAAAGAGGAGGATTGGCATGGATGTTAGCTCAGGGCTGATCTTCCTCACAGTAAAAAAAAAAAAAAAAGAAAAGAGCAGATAATGCTGAAGCAGAGGGAAGGGGAGGGGAGGGGAGTGGGGGAGAGGAGGGTAAAGGTGAGGCTACAGAAGTCCTTTTGGGCACTACTTTCTGTGTTAGAAATATTGGACTCTCCTCTGAAAGCGAAAAGGAGCCATTTGATCAATTTAGAGACTACATTAAAATATCACATTTTTTTATGTTGTCTGTTCAGGATCCTGTAGTAAGGATAAAGAGTTTCTTTTGAATTGAAAAGGGTCTTAGACAAAACAAAACAAAAAATATCCCAGTTCCCGGAGCCAAGACTAAGGCACTTGAGCCGGAGTTAAAATTCCTCCTTCAAAGCTACGTTTTGCCTTAAAGTGTGAACACGCCGAGTCCACAGCGAGATATTATTCTCAGGGCTCTTGCTGGCAGCAAGGAGCCATGGAGGGTCTCTTGAAGTGAATGGGAATGTTTCTTGAGTGGCGTATTGAGAAAGCACAATGGCCAAGGGGCTGTGGGGCTGGGGCGGGGGTGGGGGGGACAGTGCTTTAGGGTTTCTCCAGTGGGTGCCTGATGAAATACATCTTGACGTGTCATTGAAGTGTGGAGCCGGGCAGCCCTGTGAGGTCACCTGTCCCGCCTCCCGCGCGGGCAGATTGTTCCTCACACTCTCTTTCTCAGCTCTTTGTCCAGTGCCTTTTATGCACCTCAAGCGATGGGGCTTCCACTGTCTCCCTTGGGAAGCCATTCCGCACTCGAATTGAGCCCGCTCTGAAGAAGGTTGCCCTGATATTCAGCCCAAGTTTTCCTTTCTGTAATTACATCCCATTCCTCTCTGCTCTACCGCTTCGCATGACCCCGAGCAATTCTTTCCCTTCATCGGTGTGCCTACACCCTTGCCCGGGGAGAGTATTTGATCCTCCGTCCTTTTTGTCATCCCTGAGCTTTGCTTATTCCTGGCTGGTGCTGCGGGAACCCTCATAAGTAGCTCCTGCTGCTGTTCTCTTTAATCCTCGTGGCTTCCCTTTGATTTCTGTCCAATTTGCCTATTTCTTTCAGGGGTACTGAAGGGCCCAGAACGAATCCTAGGCTTCCTAACCATATTATTTATTAATCTTTTATATGGAAGACTTTCTCAATGATGCTAAACCAGGTTGGGTGGAAAATAAAAATCTTTTAGAAAGTCAGGGCTGATGCAAACCCCCTGTGATAGGACTTCAGCACTTCAGAGAAAAATGAGTTTGACTCTAAGGACCACTCCACCCCCAAACCCCAGTCCTCTGATATTCGTGCTCCTGCACTTCCTTGTACTATTGAGGGCAGAGGAGGCATGAATTTAGGCCACAGAGGGATCAGAATGACCCTCCCCAGTCAGTCTCACTAAATCCAGCCCATTCTCTAAGCCCAAGCTTTCGGGTTCACTCCTCCACCTTCTTTGATCACCCTACACCCCCACTTTGGTACAGCCAGATAAGAGTAATCTCTCCTTCCTATGAATTTCCATGGCACTTTTGTAGTGCAGCTTTTGTGGCACTTCCTGGTCTCTATTTTATTCGTTTACCCATTCAGCAAATATTTATCTAACACCTACTCTGTTCCTGAAATTATGGTGCACACTGGGAAAAATGGAAGACAAACAAGATTAAAACCCCAAGACAAATTCTTGCCCTTGAGGAGTTTCCAATCCAGAGGAGGAAGTCGGTGCATAGCCTTAGATAGATGCTGGAGTGCAAATGTGCTTGGAGGATTGTGGAGGAGGAGTGACTTGGAATAGATTACGGTTCCCATTGTGGACTGTGAGTTCATGCATGTGGGAAGGATCACTGTCCCTTTCGTCTGGGTACCTCCCACAATGCCTACCATGTGCCTTCAATGTAGAAGGTACCCAGTAATATCTGTGTAGAGCACATATATGTGCCAGGCAGTATGCTCGGCACTTTAGATGTGTATCTTATTAACTCTGTAGGACAACTTTAGGTGCTATTATTATCTCCATTTACCAAGAAGGAAACCAAGGCTCAAGGATATAAAGCTACTAACCTGAAGCCACACAGGTGGTCAGGAGTGGAGCTGAGATTGAACTGAGATGCTTTACCTCCAGTGTCTATTGTCCTATCTGCTGTGCTATAGATATTGATCAACCATTCGTGATCAAATGAGATGGGAAACTGAGGCAGGAAAGATGGTGCACAAGGTAGTGAATCAAAGACCATTTTCATATTATGCTCCATGTCACCTTCCCTGTGCTGGTATTGACAAAAAGTGAGAATGGCCCAGCAAGGCATTTTGTGCTGTCAGACCCTGGGAGCACACAGAGGTGTTTATTCATCATTGACGGCGTTGGGCAGAGGATGGAAAACCAGGCTTCTCCTTTTTTTTTTTCTTTTAAAGAATCTAAGAACATCCTGTACATTCAATCAGTCCATCTACTTGACCAGATCTTACTGGGGGGCAGAGGAAAATGTCCATCCAGTGCAAAGATAACTGAATAAAAATGAGACATGTGTCATCTGCTTATTTGGAAAACCTCTGGGTATTTGGCAGATATTTGGTATCATGTTGATATTGTCTTGTATACTCAGCACACAGTGGGTGTTCATTACACGTGTGTTTAAATGAATGCATGGCCACCACTTTTGGTACATTTTATACTTTTTAGGGTGAGAGTTATTCTGTTGTATAAATGTGTTCCAACCGAGAAATGGCTAATTATCGTGATGGGACGTGTGATCATTTTTAACAGAGTCACTAAAGGGAGGAAAATAATAGTGTTAGTTTGCTTTTTTGTATATGCTGCCTCTTTTCGTAAAGCCTTCAGGGGGTAGATCTAGTTTTTCTCCTGCTTACTCTTTTTTGTATAACTGTTTGCATACGTGTGTGTGTGAGTGTGTGTGTGTGTGTGTCTGGCAATAGCAAGAGCCTTCAGCAGTGGATATTGGATGTTCCACCACTGGCCCGCCCCCAGTTCGCTTATGCTAATCCGGGAGTGGGACAGCAGCACCTGTGCCCGTGGCTCCCAGGAGGCTCAGCAAGCAAGTAGAGGGGCCACGCTGCAGCAAGCGCTTTTGTGTCACGTCTTTGGAATGTGTCCTCAGCTCCTTGGTGCCCATGGGCTGTGCTCTCTGAGTTCACCTTAACTTTGCCTTCGGAGCACAGCCTCCGCCCAGCTGCTGCCTGCAAGTTCCCTCTGGCAAATCCCTTTTGGGCAGAGGAGTAGGACTAGGGTCAGAGATGAAGGCCATGTGCCTACCCAGACCCCTTCATTGAGGCCAGGCAAAAACTGGGCCCATCATTTCTCAGAGTAAACACTGGTGTCAGCTTTTCTTTTTAATAGATTCAATAGATTTTTACCCTCATAGATTAAAAAAATGTTGTGTAGCCATTAACAGCTCAGGCTGTGGAGCCAGCCTTCCTGGGTTTCATCCCAGCTCTACCATTTTCTTGTTGAATCTTGGGCAAATTAAACTCTGTGAGTCTGTTTCCTCTTCTGTAAAATGGAGATAATAATAGTATCTACCTTGTAGACTTGTGCTGAGTACAGCCCTCTAGCTCAGGGCTGGGCTATAATTGTTACTTCTGCTTCCTCTAGCAATGACATTTAGTAGACACTATGTGCCAGGCACCGTGCTAAACACCCAATGTGCATTATCTCATTTGATCTTCACGACAATCTACTAAGGGCACTGGGGCTTTGAGAGATTAAATAACTTGTAGGGATTGGAATTCAAGTTCCACACCAGAATCTGTGCTCTTTCCAACTACTTGACATTGCCATTGGAAGGCCTGCCTAAGAATCGAAATTTGAATGGCTTATTTGAACTATAGAAGACATTTGAATTTGAGAGATGGGGAAAGAGGAAAGAAAAGAAGAGTTCCAGATTTTTCACCCTGGAAGCTTCTCTTTTCCTCTGTCTTGCAAATTGCGTCCCCTCATGTCTCTACAGAGTAGCATGACGTCTAATCTTCCAGGTAACCTTGAGGAGCCAGTCCAGTCTAGCAATGGTAGGGTTGCTCCTGTGCGTGTTTGTGCGTCTATGTGTGTGTGTGTGTGTGCGTGTGTGTGTGTGTGTGTGTGTGTGTGTGAAGTGCACTGTACTGCACTGGCGTTACAGAGGTTGAATGAATGAAGGAAGGAGCTAGTATGCACATAAATGACACATGGCTCTAAAGTGTGAGTCAGCTTCCGTAAGCCATTCAGGAAGGTCTGTGTCATTCTCCTTACTCGGTAATCATATGACATACACACTCATACACTCAGCACACATATACTCTCTCATTTTCGTGTGTGTATTGGACATGGTGAAATCTTCCTGTGGTTCCGTATTCTGTTTTCGTCAATATGATAGGCACTGAACAAGGATGAGTATTGGTTTTTTGTGATTCAATAAAAGAGCAAATCACAAAAAGGATGATTAAAACTTTGTGACGTTACTACAGATCATCCTTCCATGTGGGTGGAAAGCAAAAGAGATGCTGTGTTTCTTAAGAGGTTTATGTTTCAAATGTATTCATTCAGATTCTTTCCTTTCAGGGTATGAACAGATTCGATTTATTTACTTTTGTGTGTTTACTTGAAAGTGAAAAAAAAAAAACAAAAAGCGAAATACTGAGCACTTAACTATTTCTCCAGCTCTGTGATAGGTTACTTAGCTTTTCAACACACTTTGAGAAAAGCTGTGCACAGGTTAGGAACTATCGGCTCAGAGAGGTTGAGTCACTTGCCTAAAGTGACAGGTGAGCAACAAGACAAAGATAAGAACCTGGGTCTCTATTCTCAGCTCTTTCCTCTTCCTCATGGCTTGGAAAAGTTTAAAACAAACAAACAAACAAATGATCCATGAATCCTTTGATGAGTAGTTTAAATTTATTTTATTTACTCTCCTGTAGGGAGAAATCTATATTATTTTCTGAGCGTCCCCAAAGCCCACGTAAATCCAGTTGTATTACGGATGTGACTGGGAAATGTTAGGCAAACAATGTATCGATCCTTCATCTCCAGCTGACAGGGTAGCTTCTTGTGCAGCTCTTTCCGTGTCTTCATTTTTGTTGTAATTATGTTATCCTTCAGAAGGATGATGGTTACCTATTGTGGTAAGTTTTCTACTTACAGCTGGATTCTCCCCTTTCCTCTAGTGGAAAACACTTTCAAACAGTCCTTTAGAAAGCAGTCTCAGTCAAAAAGTTTAATTAAATGTCAAAACATTTTCTCTTCCATGCCTCTAAATAATACCCCATATGTATGTATCGATAGTTTCTCACTGATTAAGAAAAACAGCAACAAAAACCCCCCAAAATTAAGCCTTGGCTATATTATGTCCTGAGCCCAATGCAAACTCCCATAACCTAAGTGGAAAAGGGCTTCAGAAGTTCTGAGGAATCAGAGACAAGAGTGTCCATCACTCTGTAAAATAAGTAAATGAAACCTCTAAGGAAAATATCCAGCCATGAAGATTCCCGGAAAGTGCTGTGAAATGATTTGGGACTTCAAATGTTTCACTCTTGCCTCGTATAGATCTGCAGGAAACTTTATATGACCCGAGATTACTACCATGGTTATGAAATGTGAAGGCATCTTTTAAAGGCGTGTTCTGGGAGAGCTGTCCTGAGAGCCTCATAATAGTAGTTCCCAGCATTTCAATATTCTCTGAGCTTCATGGGGCTGAATAATTACGAAGATAATGGAGAAAGAAATGTTTGGACTGATTATGTTATAAATTGTATAATGGTATAATTATAAATTATATATACCATTATATAAAATTCCTAATACCATTTGGGTATGTTCTAAAAAAGATGTGTACTTTATAATTTTAATATTTTTAAATGAATGATTTTTACAAAGACAACTATTCCAAATTACCTTTCATTCCACCTTCCAGAGATAACCGCTTTTTGCATTTTGGAACCTGTTTTATACTTGTTTTTAACGCTTACATAAATAGATGTATTGGAATCTATAAATGTGGGGGCATACTATATCCGTAATGCCTAACATTACATCTTTAGCCTTCTTCTTTGTGTTTGTTATATTTATTAATATGTGCTCCTAGAACATGTTTTTTAATGACTGCATGGTATTACATTATGTGGATAGATCATCATTTATTTAACCAATCTACCAATGTTAGACATTTAAGATTTAAATTTTTCATTATTATAAGTAATGCTTTGATGAGCATCTCTGATTTCCTTATGATAGATTCCTATAAGTGCAATTATGAGATCAAAGGATATGAATGTTTGTACACTCTTGATGCAAAACCAAAGTGCTTTCCAGAGAGGCTGTGCCCATTTATGCTGCCCCTGACCTTCCAGGGGTCAAAGTGCTCACCCATGGACCCTCACCAGCACTGCGTGCTAACATTGATTTACATCTTTGCCATTTTATTGAGGAGCATCTGAGTGATTGTTAAGGTGGAAAAACCACAAAAAGAAGCAGAAGTTTAAATTCCAGACAATAAACCCAAAATGGCGAAAGCATTCTAGTTCTTCCAGAAACATCCTTTCCTTAATTCACAGATGACGGTCTCTTGCTTTTAAGAAGCTGCCTCAACACTTTGTAGCCTCCTAGAGTATTAACTGCCCCTAAGCCTCTCTGTGTATGTTCTCGTGTTTCATTAATACACATTAGATAGGAATTTAGAGCTTTTACCACCTTGTTAGTACTTCTGAGCCATTCTAATGTTTTTCCTATGCTCAAGCCTCCAATAAAAAGCTGGTGACCTCTTGTACTTCCATGTAATACCAGAGCATTTTAAGCTTCCTCTGCAGTTAACTGGTTGAAAAATGACAAATTAAGTCAAAGTTTGATTTGCTCCACAATACTGAATGTTTAATTTTCCTGAGATGTTTTAGGGAATTGGCTAATAATTTTGGTGGAGACAGTCTTTGAGAGTGCCCTGAAAAATTCCACAAGGCAAACCAGCCCAACCTGGGGATACAGTGAGGAAGGAAAGCAATTTTCACTTCCCAGTCCCAGTAGTTAAAACAAGTATCTTGAAAATGTCCCCCAAACACCTGTTTGTCCTGATCTGTGGCTGGGCAGTTAGTAGAAAAGTGCAGAGTCTGTTTAGTTTGCTGTAAGTTAGCAGCACTGTTGTTGAAGGATAGTTACTGCTATAAGTTATGAAACACGGTGGGTTAGAGTGAGTTTTCTTTGCATTAAAAACAAACCCTAGAGGGGCTGGCGTGGTGGCGCAAGTGGTTAAGTGCGCGTGCTCTGCTGCGGCGGCCCAGAGTTCGCCGGTTCCGAGTCCGGGTGCGCACCGACGCACCGCTTGGCAAGCCATGCTGTGGTAGCATCCCATATAAAGTGGAGGAAGATGGGCACGGATGTTAGCCCAGGGCCAGTCTTCCTCAGCAAAAAAAGAGGAGGATTGGCAGGTGTTAGCACAGGGCTGATCTTCCTCACACACACACAAAAAAAACCGCTAGAAATGGGAAGCTTTGTGTGGGAGATAATCACTGTTATCTAAATCCAGGTAAGATATGAGACCTGCTACTTTGGTTTATCATTAATGGCAGTCTTATTCAAAGAGAAACAGAAATATTGTAGAACTTTTTAATTTGTACAAGATACGAAAATAGGGTATTAATTGAGTAACCTAGGAAAATCGAGAGTGAATATTTTGTATTGCAGAGGGGGTATGACTTGGTGAGAAGATGATGAACAAGATTATCCCTTCCTGCTCTGCCTCTGACCTGGGATAAAGTACTTGGCTCAGTTTTCCCTCTCTGTAAAATGGAGTCATTTTATTGCTTCCCCCTTTAGACTTCTCAGAAATGTGAAAAAAAATTTTTAGTTCTTAGGAAGCGTGGAAACTCACAATGTGATAATTAATTTCCTAAAGTGGGTCATACTACCTTAATTATGTTGGGAAGCTGGAACAATTTTAAAGGAAAAATTATCCAAGATGTCCTCATTCGAGTTCAGATCAAATACTGAATCATACAGCGGTGCAGCCTCTGCTGTTGGCGGTGGGACTACCCAGGCGTGCAGCCGTGAGGTGGGCTGCTCCGCGCTGGCAGAGCCGCAGAATGCAGCGACACAATGGCCAGGCTCAGAGGAACATCTTTTCACCCCTCATCACTCCTTTGATTCCAGCTTTCCTTAATTAGTCATTTGCATGCTCATTTTTGTTCTGTTTCTCGCTGGCACGGTCTGTTAATTACTAAACAGGGGAGACTTAAAAAAACAAAACAAAACAAGAGTGAGCCTTGTTTGCTAAAGTTTTGTTTTAGGTCCAGTAATTTGAATTGGCAGCAAAAGAAAAAAAATGCAACAGATACACCTGACTAACTTGCATTTCGTATTTCTAACACTCAAAAGTACAATGCTTATGGTAATGAATTTTATCTATTACAAGGGAAAACAATCACCTTTGATGACATTATAGAATAAACACATTTAACAGCATGCTGAATTGCTGAAGTATCATTTTCAACGACCTCATTAGTGTCACTTAATTAAAACTTCCTGCTCTTGACTTTGATGCTGGTACAGGCAAAAACACAGAGGGAATTGAACAAACAACAAAAAAAGGGGGGGGGTGCATTTTCTAGTGATAAATCGCAGAGGTTGCTAATGAAACCAAATTATGTACCTTTTTCCTGCAACTCTGATAAAATAATATGAAACATGCAGCAACTTTGCATCAAACAAATTAATCAGCTGTCAGCAGATTTGCCTTATAATAATCTCTTGCACTTATTGATCATTTAAAAAAAAGGGAGGCTTTTTTTCTCTGTACACAAGCATTAGGTTGGTGATAATTAAAGCCTCAGCTTCAGAAATGCCATAATAACCGTTAATTAGCAGGATGCTATTTTCAACATAATTTGCTAATTAGGCAGTGAGCTGGTATAGTGTATATACCTAATTATGAAGGGTCTTGTGTTGTAGACACGTGTGACTGGAGTGTAAATGACACCATTATAGGGGTCCTAGCAGATTTTTGAAAAATATAGTTTGTTCAGAAGTGCTTAGTTCTATAGGGACTTCTTGGTACAGGGACTATTGCTCTTGGCTGTTTTGCATGAGATTTAGAAAAGGAAACATTATATAGAAATATACCATCTCTTTTATCTAAACACTGGATAGACAGGATTACTAATTCTAAGTGGGCTTTGTTGCCCAGTGCCTAATGCAAGGGCTGATAATTTAGGCACTGAAGTTGTGCTTCCTCCACTAGTAGAGAATTATTCTCTATTTGCCTGTCATACGCAATTCATCTGTGGACCAAGATGCTGTAAATCTTTGAATACTATATGATTTTTCTGCCACATGCTGATAACCTATAACATGTATCTCCCTGCCTGTCGATCTCCTCTCCCTCCTATGTTTCCCTCCATGTCATAAAGAAAATCTAGTCTTTTCAAAAATGAATGTTTATTTCTGCCTGAGTTTTCTCCAGCCCATTGCCTAACCTCCTTGGATTAAAAAAAATATTTTTTTTAAAGAGAGGAATGATAAAGTATGAAAAGTAAGGATGAGCTCTCATGCAAAAGTCTCAAATTATATGCATATTAGTAATATTTATGAGTTTAAATTTGGCTTTTCAGCAGAGCATAAGCAGAGTGAGATCATTTGCAGATATATAAACTGGCTTCCTGGATCATAATAACCGAGTTCTTTTAAATGTTTTACCTTGTTTCAAATAAAACTATATTTCTTTATTCCCTTTAAACGAAATGAAAACTTAATTCAATAATAAATGAGCTTCAGAGCAGCATAAGAGTCACTTAACTTAAATCTTTTTGTAGAGGTTCCCACTTAAGCAGCTTGAACGACAGTAAATCACGCTGGAGAACGGACATCCCAATTTCATTGCCGCGCTGTAGAGAGCTGAATTAATGGCCTTCTCTTTAGAATGTATGGATGCGCTTTCCAGCTGCTGAGCCTGACAGTGTTATAGCTCAATTAATGTGATTTTGATGTAATTGCAGATAGGGAACTTCGTGCCGAAAAATTATCTTTTTTCATAAGAATTACATTTTATCATCCAGATGTGAGGAGGAGGGTTTCAAGGCTGAATGTGATAAGTAACAGGTCCTCTATTTTTATTTTTAAATAATGTGTCTGTAAAGGAGGGAGAGAATAATGAATCAACCTAGTTATTTATGTGCTCTGCAGTGTGCTAAACACTTTACTCCAATATATCATCTAACCTTCACAAGCCAGTGAAGCAGGCCCTATTGTCATCCCCATTTTACAGATGAGAAAAATGAGTCAAAGAGATCAAGCTAGTAAAGGGCAGACCTGAGATCTGAACCCCTGTGTGCCTGACAACCTGAGTTCTAATTAACCATTAAATAGGTTGCCTCTGTCAATTGTCAACAGAGGCCTCTGGCAGAAGATGGTAGGATCCATGAATGTTTAAATGCTTAGAACAACTTCCTAGAACATCACAGTAGAGTCTTGTGAGAAATAGGTTTTAGTCAGGCTGCCTGGGTATGAAGCCAAGATCTGCAATTTTCTGGCTGTGTTTGACTTTAGGCAAGCTATTTAAATCCCGTGAGCCTGAGTTTCCACAACTGTAAAGAGAGAATAATAATGGTGACTCTCTTGTATAATTTGTCACAAGAATTAAATGAGAGAATTTGTGCAAAGTGCTCAGAACAGTGCCTGGAACACAGTAAGCGATCAGTAAGTGATAGCCATGCTTACTGTTAGCTAAACGCAAGCCAGCAGGGTCATCTGTCTCCTCCAGGGCAATTTTCTCTGCCTCATCTTATCTGTTGGGCGCAGGCTGCCTCTGGGATCTTGGCTGCTGCCAGTGTTTTCTGGGAAGGACCCAGAGTGGCATTTAGCATAATATGGGCTGTGCCTACTGGTACTGAGGTAAGAAGGCATTTCTTTCTTGAATGGATAGTGATGCAAACTCAGGAAATGACAAGCTGTGTATCAGTTGGTGTATATAGCGTGACTCTCCAGCTCACATTCAGCAGCAAAGCACTGCATTCAAGGCACCATTTGGGGCTCCAGGAGTCAGAAAAAAGAACAAAATGGTGGCACCGCCCTCACAGATTTCTGACTAAAACAAAGTTCAGGAAATCTCTTGAGTTCGCTATAGAAAGTCCAGTTAAGAAAAGAGCACAGAGAAAGACAATGATGATGATAACTGACATTTAATGGGTGCTTACTGTTTGCTAGACACTACAAAATTATTGCATTTGATGCTCACAATATCTCTACAGATAAGAACTAATAGTACCCCTATTTACAGTGGAGGAGGATGAAAGATCAAAGAAGTTAAGTAACTTGCCGAAGGTAATATAGTTGTAAATCTTTCTCTCCGTCTTCCTGTCTCAGCCACTGGCCTATGCTGCATAGATGGAGTGCAGCTTCCTGAAATTAACCCTGAGGTATGGGTGGAGGGAGGCAGGCGGGAGATCTGGATTACTTTTACTTCTCATCAGTCCTTGCCTCAAGAAGGAAGTCTTGCTTTTCCACTGGCTCATCACTTTGTAAATAATAATGTCCTCTATTTGTGGTTGTATTGATTGAGTTGCAATTAATAAATTACTGAAGTCTCTGTGGACAAATTTATTAAACAATCTATTACACACAAATAATGTACAATAAATCTTGGCCATTTTCATTGCTGTGGGTCAATAATTTAATTTAACTATGATAGTTATTTCTAATAATACACGGGATTGGAACATTTTAATATATTATAATAATAATCCTAATTTGTATGGTGATGTCATTACTTCTTATTGTTACCTTCAGAATCAATATGTAAAAATTAATATTAAATTTCGACAGCACATGGATGCATTTATATAACAAAAAGCACCATCATTTACTTATAGTTAGACCTGAATAAAAATGTGCTAGAATGCCTGGTATAATTGTTGAAATATAGACAAATATTTATGGGTAGGCTTCATTATTTTTGTAGAAAAATAGTTATGAAATGGTTTTGTTGTTGTTGTTGATAGAAATGTAACTCATATGTTACAGGCACATTTTAATGGTGGAAGTGTAAATAAAATGTATTAAACAAATACTATTTGCATTCATAATTTTGCTTTTTAGTAAGCCTCCAAGTTTGAGGCTCATTGAAAGAAATTTCTCTTGTATTGTTGGATCCATTTTCTTATTTGTCTATCCCACCAAACTTTTTTCCTGGTGGGTGAGTACTGGGAGTAGCATCTTGGACTGCGTCTGCTCACATATATTAACATGCTGATTCCTTTCTAAGAGCATCATCCTCTCCTACTTTGCAAACAGTAGGATAATTAATTAGGATTAATTAGGTTGCACGTAATACCCTCTCATCTCTACCCAAATAGCAGTAGCTGAAGATAGAAGTTAATTTTTTCTCCTGTTTAGGAAGTCTGGAGACAGTCCAAGGCTAGGTGGTGGTCCATGGTGTTGGGTCCCTGGCTTCTGTTTTGTTGCTCTGCTGTGACTGGCTTCAATTTCCAAGGTCACTTAATGGTCAAAGATGACTGCTGGAGTTCTAGCCTTTACCTCCACGTCACAACCAGGAGGAAGGAAAGAAGAAGGCCATGTCCTTTCCCTTTTAAGACACTTGAGGAAGTTACACTTACCACTTCTCTGCACATCCCATTGGTCAGAATTAATCACATCGCCACACAGGAGGCCAGGAAATGTAGAGCAGCTTTGTGATCAACTAAATATCAGGGGTCCTATTACTAACAGGCTCTGTCACAGTCTGTCTAATCTTTTAGGAATCATAGATTCTTTGGGAATCTGATGAAAGCTGTGGAACCTCTCGCCTGAAAAATACATGTAGGTGGATTTTACAAATAATTTGAGAGAGTTCAAGGACTTCTTAAAGCATGGGTATCCATGAACCCCAGTTAAAAACCTGTTGTTTAAAAAAATTCATTTATTCTTTCATCCATTTATCCAATTATGCGTGACTCCTTCATTCAACAAATATCTATTGTGTACTCACTGTATGTTTGCTTTATTCCTGGCAGCAGAGAGGTGAACAAGACAGGCAAGGTCCCTATTCTGATAGCTCTTGCATTCCAGGGGGGAGCTAGACACTGCACAAGACCAAAGTAATGCATGCTAGGAGGAAAATAAAGCAGATTGATGTAATAATTGACTGATGGCCAAGGGTGGCAGTTATTCTGGATTGGGCAGTCAGAGATGTCCTTTCTGAAAAGATGACTTTTGAGCTGAAGTCTGACCAGTGAGATAGAGCTGGCCATGCAGTGAGCTAGGGGATGGGGAGGAATATTTCAGGCAGTGAGAATAGCATGTGCAAAGGCCCTGAGATGGGACTGAGTTTCGTATATTTCAGGAACAGAAAGAAAGCTGGACAAGAATGGCGTGAGATGGGCTTAGAGAAGTAGGCAGGGACTAGGCCTATTTCTGGATTTCGTTCTAAGAGCGGTGGAAACCATTTGGAGGGTAGAGGTGATTCCATTGATCATTTTTAAAAGATCGTTCTGGATGCTACAAGGAGAATGGCAGATGAAACAGACCAGTGATGCTGGACCATTCTGCTGTAGCCAGTCTAAAGAGAGAGGAATTTACTCTCTCCATGGAAATTACCTCTCCATGGAGAGGCTTCTCATGTCTGTGTTGAACAAATGAAGGAGATTTTCTGCCCAGTGGCATCCAGAGATGTCCTGCCAGGGCCTTATGATGTGGCTTTAGCAACACACTGAAAGGCATGCATGTTTAGAGACACGAGGTAGATCATGCTTAAAACCGCCTTTCCCTCTGCAGTGCCCTACACGAGGAAGGCAGTGAGCATTCACAGCGAAGGAGCAGGAGAACTACCCGCAAAATGAAGCTACAGCTCACCAAATCATCTGTCTTCGCCAGTTGTTTGTTCACCCATCATGGGGCCGAGCAGATGTTAATGGGCTACCAGGGCCCCAGGGTGAACCCAGTAGGGGAAAGTTGGGGAATAAAAAGTTAGATAACTAAGAACATATGATTTTATCTTGTAATTCTCATGAGGGACAGTGTTTTGTGAATGACACATCTGGGCTGTGGGGTAAGTCTCTGAGCTTAAAACAACAAGTGATTAAAGCAGCACAATGCTGTGTTAACTTAGTTTTAAGTATCATCGTGAAAATGACGCTGAGGCCAAAAGGGCTGAAAGAAAGAGGCGATGATGATAAACCATGCCCAGGTTTGGCTTTGAGCTCAAAGGCAGTTGCTTTTGAATCTTCTTAACTCGCCAAAGGCCGGGGCTTGTCTGTCTTGTCTGTCACCAGTTCATGACATATGAGTGCTGTAGATTCAGAGTCATGGAGATTTGGATCTGAAAGGGACCTTAAAATGAACTAGGCCTGTCTCTGGTTTTACACAGGGGGAGAATCTGAGGCTCAGAAAAGGTGTGACATGTCCACTGTTTCTTGACTTAATGCTGTTTCCTCTAGAGCTGACTTAAAGGAGCTAATTGTATATCCCTTTATAATGTGGCTATTTTCAAATCCTTCCCACCCCCTCCAACACTTTTATTTCTTGCCCAGTATTGCAGAAACTCAGCAGAGCTACACAGTTTAATCAAAACGAAATTTCCTGTTTTGAAATCAAATTGGCTGAGTGATCTGAGATCCACCCTCCAAAGCAAGGGAAATTTCCTTAAAATATTTTGAAAGGTGCAATATTTTCTCTCAGGAATCACTGAAAGATGGATTCATTTTCAACATTAAATATGGGTGGAAATATCAGAGAAGTTTTAATCTATAATTTTATGAGAATGGGAGAGAGGCAGAGGAGGAGGTTTTTATGGATAAGGCAAGGTTGGACACTTACTTGGTTTAGCATGTGAAGGTTTGAACGCACCTGTTAAAAATCTTAAAAAAAAAATTCCCTGTTGGGAGGGTGTTACAGTACTTATTATCCGGACCTGGAGAATTTCAGAGCTATAGGAAAAAACTGACAAAAAAGAATTCTCTGAATCTGAGCAGCCTAACTCTGCTGAGATGGAGAGGCTTCCTGGGATTTCTTGAGTTTGTTGGAAGGGCCTCGGGGTTCCATGGAGAGGCTTTCTGCATTCACATCGCCCCTCCCCCTAATAGACAACCTAATTGGCTAATTGTAGGCTCAGCCGTTCACTTGGGCTGCAATTAGCCACTTACTTCTTACTTTGCAGACAGAAGTGGCCACTTGAATCCTCAAAAAGTCCATTGTGAATTCAGTTATTTGTGTGTTCGATTTCACCTGGGCAAAGGGTAGGTAAAAAAAAAACATAAAATAAAATAAATGATAGTCCTCGAAATAAAATCCCTCTGAAATCTGGCTCGGGATTTCTCACTTCTAAAGTGACAATAACAGGAACAGATAGTTCTTTTTTTTCAAAAAATGTATATTAAACATAACACACAAATATCCCATTAACTGGAGACTGTTTTTTTCCTAGTGTCCTTAATGTAGAGCAAGATGTACCTACCTGCTCGTTTTCAGCTTCATAACTTTCTGTAAATCTACTTTTCCAAACCCCTCGATCTGCTGTGTATAATTTAATTGGCTACTGTATCTTTCTGTATAAAGTGAATGTGCTAACTTCTAGAGTGATGCATTAATTTTCTTTGGTATTTACAAAATTCTGGAGAACTGGAAGATCCATTTAAAATGTCTGACCCTCCCTGGCTCAGTCTTAAGCAAAATGGAAGAGCCATTGTTTTCATATCCCCTTTTGATGTGGTCAGTTATTGTTATGTTGGGTCAAAGGGACCTACCTGGGAGATTACAGATGCAGACACTCTGCCACCAGTTTTCCTTAAAAGTGCACAACAGCAACCAAAGAAAATCATTGAGAGGATACTGGGTAGCAAGTTGGTTTTGGGGGGAATTCCAGGAAAGAGAATATTGTGACCTCTGTTACTGCACAGTGTCAAGGACAGATGGGAAGAAGGTATGAATCAATATATGTCAACTGCACAGATGGTATAGCCATAGAGTGTCCACATCCTGATTTTCTATCCCCTGAAACCGAAATTAATAATGCCTTCATTATAGGCAGTAGCTGCCAAGCAGCTGAGAGGACCCAGCACAACTCCAGGCACTGCTCTGAGCAAGGTGTTTGAAATAGGAGTCTCTCTCTCTGTCTCTCTGTCTCTCTCTCAAGGTTAGAAGTGCTATGCATCAAAGAGGGAAAAGGAATTATCTTTTGATACTGAGTTACAGGTTAAACAAACCAAAGACAAGGAGATGGTGGTTGCTTCCTGCTTTGTGATGTTTTTATGCCAGGGCATCTTTTCCCGGATCCCGGCCATGCCATAGAGAGGTTAGCTCCGGTGTGCCAATTATTGAACTCAGAGTGTTGAAGATCTCAGACCAAGGTTGGAAGTGGAGTGTAAAATAAAAATAAGCAACCACAAACCGCCGAAACAAGTATTGGCACATCCTACAAGCTCCGGCTAGTAATGATGAATTCAGTATTCATCACATGGACTAATTAATGCACGCTAACACATCCCAGTGCAATTTGCAAGTCACAGATTGCATTAGGTGATACAAATGACTCATTTGTGAACCTGAAGGATGACCTTTGGCAGGACTATCTGCTGACCTCAAAAATATTAAAGAAAGGTTATTTCACCTTGCCATTGTCTCCAAATGCCAAAATAGCCCAATTAAAAACCTTGACTTGGAACCATAGGAGCAGATGCGAGTCCTAAAGGGCATTAATTATTTTCAGTGTCAGCTGGTTGTATAACTGAGGCCAAATGAGAGTTTAGAAAGCTATTAAGGCACTGTATTACATGCACTGGGTCTAAGATTTGAGTTCAGAATAAGGTGTAGATTTCATCCATTTAGGCAAGCTGTATAGAATTTGTGCTGGCTGTCCTGTTAAAAATTAAGGGCTAAGGTAGGTGAAATGAAGCTTATCACTCTCGATGGGGTTCTCCCCTCTGCAGTCATCCATTTATTTCCCAAGTCTATTTGCAGAACCATCATTAGTTACCATATTGTGAGGTCAGAAGCATAAACATGTGTTCAGTATTAGTTTGCTTCCAAGCAGACTTTTCTCCTCTCTACAAGCCTAAACATTACAATGATTCTGTAGTGTTTTCCCCCCAAATGTGGTGACAGATGAAGATATGTACCCAAGCTAGGTTCCCATATGGCTAATTTCTACATTTGTTTTAACAACACACAGATTTTTAGGCAAATTAAAACACAAGGACCTTGGTATTCATGGCATTCTCTTGAGTTCTGTCATTTCTTCTTCCAGGTGGGTGTTAGTGAGTCATACCAGTGGAATGAATAGTCTGCATTAAAAGGAAAAGGGGCAAGTCCATTAGATGGAATTGGCTCACAGGAGTCCCGGTGGCTTCCGGAAAGGGTTTGCCTGCTGCTCATGGCTTTTGCATCACGAGCTTTCTCAGTGGACGTTGACTGTGAAAGCCCACCCTGTGTCCAGGTGGTACAAAATGGGAGTGTTTGAAAGCAAGGAGTAACATATTCTTTTTAGCATCTTTGTAATTGAAGTTTAAGATTCTTGTTTACCTTCCTCTCTGGTCGACAGGAATGGAAAAGGAAGATTTCACTCCTAGAAAAAGACACAGAGTAATGTAGAAAGCTCAGCGGAGGAGGAATCAGATAGATCTGGGTTTAGATCCCAGTTTGGTTAGTCATTTTGTAAACTTGAGCATGTAACTGAACTCCTCTTGGCTTCAGTGTCCTCATCTGTAACTTAAGAATCATAATCGTACCTGACAAGATGGTTAAGAAGATCAAATGAAGTCATATATATATATTTGTGAAGACAAATGTATATATATATTGCTAGGAAATTGTGGCTATCATTATTTTCATTATGGGAGATTTAGAGAGTTTTCAAAGATGCCATTTTTTTCCTCCAGATATTTTTTTTTCTGCTCTTTTGTGGGGCTTCTTGCAATGTATTTGGCAGAAAACACAGCTTAGAAATCAGAGTCCTGTCTTAATTGGGAAGTTACTTAATAAACTTCACATTCCTGTCTGTAAATAGGGATGATAATACCTACCATAATGTGTTTTTGTGAGGATTAAATGAGATAATGGAGGCATATGATGCTTAACATTTGGGAGTTGTTTGATAAATGAATGAAGCCTTATTGTCCTTGCTTCCAGAACATTCCTATCCTTTGTTCCCACATATGCTACTAACAAGCCTTTGGTTGAGAGGAGATGCAGTTCTGTTTCAAGTCTTCTTCCCAGGCCCATTCACTGGTGTTTTATTCTGAAAAATGAGCACCCTTGTTGGAATACATCTTCTCTAAACATTGACAGTTTGTAACCTTTCATTCTCAAGGTTAAAGGAAGATCTGCATCCCCATTTGGAGTCTTTATGTTTCTCCATATTTGCCAGCACATTATTTGGTGATGTCCACATTACAGATCAAAGTATGGCAGACACTGAGGTTGTTCTCACTGGCCTCTCAATGCAGTTGATCTTATCTATGAGATAAGAACCCTCTCAGGGATTTACCGTCTGGCTATCTAGACCACATGTTATCCAAGTAACATGACTACTCTATTCCCCTACAAGGTTGCTATTATTCTAAATTGCCATTTAAAAAATTTTTAATTTCATTATAAGATCCTCATAAACACCAGCAGTTAATGAAAGGGGGTTTATTTCTTGCTCTTTGGGAGGTGGCCACCCATGTCAACATTAGAGTGTGTCTGCACATCCTTGCAGGCCCAACAAGTGGTAAACAGATGAGTCTGAATCCAGAGCTGAATTACCAAGAAAAAAAATTCTGTTCTTCCACCAAATGAGATTTTTAATATCCGTTTTGCAAAGAATTCTAGGCCATGGTATATTGGGAGAGTTGGCTCCATTGATAATGACTGCATTAGCTGAAAGGCCACACAAACTCTATCAGCAGCTAATTTTTATATACAATGCCACTCTTAACTTAAATTTTGAGAAAGCATGCATTTTCAAATGTGTGTGCTGACTGTGTACCAGAGTGGAACTTGCTATTGAGCAATGGCTTGTCTTCATTTTGGTATAATGCCTCGCCTAGCATACAGGATGCTGCTCTGGGTATTTAGTTAGTAAGTCATAAACTCATGGTTACACCATTCTTTTCAGAAAGGAATTCAATGTATTTAGTTAGTAAGTCATAAACTCATGGTTACACCATTCTTTTCAGAAAGGAATTCAATGTAAAGTAGTTTCAGTGTGGGGATGGGGATGCGTGTGGGTGTGAGATGGGTTTAGTTACGTAAGTACTACGATAACTTTATCATCAGGTGGCTTAACTTTAAAGGAAGTGTTCTACTGAAGGATCGCTAAATTATTAAATCTCAGTTTCTAATTTTTCTCCCTTAGCCACAATCTCTCTTACTAGTGGTCTTTCTTTCAATCTCTCTCTCTTAGCCCTGCTGGTAATCGACATTGGTTTTTAGGTCTTAGCTCGCAGTACAGTCACCTAGGAAGCTAGTTAAAAATGCAAATTATGGGAGGCCAGCCCAGTGGTGTAGTGGTTAAGTCTGCGCACTCTGCTCCGGTGGCCCAGGGTTTGTGGGTTCAGATCCCAGGCTCAGACCTATATACCACTCATCAAGCCAAGCTGTGGCGGTGTCCCATATACAAAATAGGGGAAGACTGGCACAGATGTTAGCTCAGGGACAATCTCCCTCAAGCAAAAAGAGGAAGAGTGGCAACAGAGGTTAGCTCAGGGACAATCTTTCTCACCAAAAACATAAAAATAAAATAAAATTAATAATAATAAACCCCCAAATTATGAAACTTCACTCCCAGAGAGTCTGTTTCTACAAAGTCCTGAGTGGGGCCCAGGAATTTACATTTTAACACATTACCCTACCCCACCCCATCCCAGAAGATTCTAGCTTAAGTGATCCTTGAGCCGTGTTTTGGGAGCAGCTGGACCGTGCTGATGGAGACCAATTTGCTTCCCCATGAGCAAGGTTGAATGACACAAGAAGACTGAATCTAGGAGCTGCCATTAGTTTGAAGACATTTTATCATTGCTAGTATCAGTGGAACCCTTTTAAAAATACTGTATAGAACTTTTCCTTCAAATGAAATCGGACACCGATCCTCAAAATTAAACCTAACCCAGTGGAGCTGCTCTGGCTGAAGAGACAGGGAGCAGAGAGTGCTGCTACTTGCTCTCTCTCCCTGATCTTCCGTGGCCCCCAGGCAGCTCTGCAGCCTTCTCTGAGTTCACTTTCCTCTTTCTCCCCAAAGTGAACCAGATGAAGACCTGCGTCCCTGGGTAGAGAAAAGACCCCCTCAGTAGGGCAGCCGAGTTCCAGCTCCAGCCTCGTGTCCGCTTTGCTGCCTGGCCTGCACCTCTCTGAGCTCCAGTTTATCCCTCGAGGAAAAAGAGGGGTTTGAGCTAGATCAGTTTTTCTGGAAGTTCTGTCACAGAATACCCTGGTGACCTTTGCTGTAGATGAGTACCACCTGGAGTATTATTTACTCCATATTTGTCTTTATAATAAAGGAAATCTATTCACTACTCTTATCTAAATACTCACTAGGTTTTGAGCTAAGCAATACTATCTGTGAAATAAAAAGCTTGATGTGCTGCTTACGGTTTTTCTTTACTAATACACATGAAAATAAATATATAACCACTAAAAAATGAAAGTGTATCACTAAAACCAGTGGTGTGTGCTCAACCCTTGAGAAGCATTGAGCTGAAGATCTCTAAACGACTTCCCTGCTCCAGTATGCAGTGGGGTTAGTATCCAGGTGGATCTCTCTTGTTATTACCTTGGAGATTTGCAGATGGGGATGGGTTATAGGGAAAAAACAAAGAAATCCTCTGAGTGCTGGAAGCATGTGAAAGATTAGTGGGAGTGGGGAGGGAAAAAATTGCTGTACTGCTGGGAAGAATGAGGGCGCTTGAGGCTTGGAGTATATGTACAAAGGATATAAATGGCTCAAAGAGAGTTTTTAATATTAATTTTGCAGAGACATAGGGCCACCAGCTGCTTAATTTTATTTAGGTCTAATAGGGAGCTTAATAACCGAGAACATCATTGGTTTCTTGTTTGTTTCTTTTATTGAGTGTCAAAGAGCTAACAGCTTTTATTACAGATCTCCCAGGGCTGAAGTCGCCTGGTTAGGACAGTGGCAACAAGAGGCTCTAGGGCAGAGTCCAGGGAAAGAGCCGTACCTGGTGCCTGTCATGTTTTGAAAACGGAGCTCTCAATATATGGATTTCAGGAGACACTTCGTGGGAGGCAGAGGATGCTAAAGGGTTGCTTGCAGCACATATTGCGGAAAGAAACAAGTGTTTATGACCTGCTTGTTCCATGCAAGGGGGAGACAAGATTCCACATGTATACCCACTGAGCTGGCTTGGAAATGGCACGAACAACTTAGCAGTCATGGTGGTCCAGAGCAAGGAAATGAAAATGTAATTGAAAAGTGAGGGAAACTATAGCATAATTAAATATGCCCAGCATCTAAGCACACTGTTATAAAATGGAAACCAGCCTAGAATACATATTAGGTTTACAGCTTAGACTCGAGAGACAGACAGACTAGGGATTCAAGTCCTGACTCTGTTACTTCCTGGTTGTGATTCCTTCTTTGGGCAAAGCACCTAATCTTTCTGAGCCTTGGTTTATTCACCTGTCAAATGGATATGGTATGTACTTTAGGGTCAACTTAAGTATTTAATGACTTAAAGAACTTTGCACAATGACTGGCATTTAGAATAATTTTTCCTTTTTTTAATTAAGTATGGTTGACATACAATATTATATTAGTTTCAGGTGTACAACATTGTGATTCGACATTTATATATATTATGAAATGATCACCATGACAAGTCTGGTAACCATCTGTCACCATACAAAGTTATTACAGTATTATTGACTATATTCCTTATGCTGTACATTACATCCCCGTGACTCATTTATTTTATAACTGAAAGTTTGTACCTCTTAATCTCCTTCACCTATTTCACCCATCACCCTACCCTAGAATAATGTTTCAATAAATTGTAGGTGCTATTTTTATCACCATCGTTATCACTATTATGTGAGAGGTTTATTTCATTTAATTTTTCTATTAAACCCAGTGAGGTGAGTGGTATAGGTGGACCATAGGAATGGAATTGAGATTGCTAAATCTCTGGTATTTTCCTAGAAGTGTTTGTTGTTTGCTCTTTAATGATGCACTCTTATGACTAGTATTATTCTTGAAAAATTATTTCTTGATGATCTTGACATTACCATGACTGGGTTTTCACCACATGAATTCTGACTCAGGTTTCAGGAATAAGAGGTCTTTTGGATAGATAATTCCATCCTTGGAATTAAGACATTTCTCAGTGCGTGTAGGAGAACTAGATAGAAGTAAAGAACTATGAGTTGATTCTATTCTGCCAACATCAACCAAATTTGGAGCTCCCTTTGTCAGTAAGGAAGTCACCCGTCCTTGTCAGGGCTACAGGTGTGGAAAGCATGAAAGAGCAAGGTCTGACAGGATGCTGTGAATCAGGAAAACCAGACCCTTGCCCTTCAGAGACTTCCACATGAAGGTTCTTAATAAACTTTCTCACCTGCTAGTGAGTGTGAAAGCCTCCAAATGTGGACCCAATCTTGATACAACTGGCACTTTTGCATTGAGTTTTGGAATCAATTTCTGGAAAAGATAAAGTTATTTTGTAGCTCCTTTTCTTGTTTTTACTTACTCTGTCTTCATGTTAATTAACAACGACAACAAAAAAATGCTGGCATTCTCTTGTAACATTAACTCCCTTCCCTACCTCCTTGCCCTCCTCAGAGAGAATGCGTTGGGCTTCTCTTTCTTTAAGGACCACACTATGTCCTTACTGTTTGTGCCACAACTAAGAGTTGCATGTGTGTCCCCAAGGAGTCCCCCATCCTCCGATTGCTTTATATAAATGTTCAATTAATACCAGTTAAAAAGTTCTTGTCCCTGGTCTATCTGAAGGAAGGAACAATGAAGGGAGATGGAGACAGCCCCATTGCTGTGGCCATATCCTACGTCTGTGATGTATTACCATAAACTTCATTCCACATGTTTTTGCATTGTCTCTTTTTACATTTATCCTCTGTCGTTTCCTTTTGTTCCAGCAACAGCTGGAAATGGTAAATTTGTATTTTGAGCCAACGTTTTCCTTTGCCTTGGCATTTCTAAACATTTATTTTCCTATAAGCCAAAAATACCAGCAAAGATGCATTCTGAAAGATCTTCATCTCATGCTTCCCATCGTCCTCCAATGCTATCCCTTTAAATGAGGCCCCCAGAGTTCACTTTCTGAAGTTCATTTGCTCGTGTTATCAATAATTTAGGATAATACTCTGGTGGAGCCTGAGTCCCTGGCCCGCCCCATTTTCACTGTCAGTTTTCTCATACCCTAGCAGTCCAGTGAACTTGATAAGTGTCCCATCATCCCGTTAATCAAATTACTTATGAACTAAAATTGACAGTTTTCATTAATTATAAAGGATTATTCTAATTGCAATTCAAATTTATTCATTTAGAACAGACGGCATTCAGTAATATTTCAGGAAATTTGCATATTAAATGGAGAGGGTCGTCCATTAAGTATGGTAATGTATGCATATTTCCTTATTTTTAACTTCTAGGCCATATGTACTGCTGCTACTTCAGCAGGTGAAAAACCAGAACGTGCTTAATTTGTTCAACAAACACAGGGGCCAGAGCACATCTTTTGGCACTCAGCATTGGCACCCTATACCTTTATTCCCTCAGCTCTTCCTTTCCCCACCTCCCACGGCACCGCACACAGCCAAACCACGGTTGATCTTTCGAAGAAACTTTTTTGATAAACCTGGGCATTTTTCCCCCTCCTTCTCTTTTTCTTAAATGTAGGCACAGCTGGTAAGGGTTGATTGAAATGTTTTGCCATAGAAGCTGTGTTCATTAATTTCTTCAAGATGCTGAAGTAGGCATTAAGGTTGCCGGCTGGAGTCCTTCCCTGTGACATGTGGAACAGCAAGGGGCCTAATAGTCAGCCTTGTAACATCAACTGGTTACCCCCCTCGTGCGGCATGAACCTTTCCCCTCCAGTGAAAAATGAACCTGTCTGAGACAAAAGCACAAACCACGCATGCAATGAGACAGTGCCATTATTCACACCCATATAGGCTGTTTTCAGAGATCATTAAAAATCATATCTCCATGATATTAATAAGCACCTTTCCTGATCCAGGTCTCGGGTAACAGGAATGTATATTTAGAGCCGCCCCCACCACCTACCTAATCTGAGATCATGAATCTGGGAGGAAAAAAAATGCATGTGAGATAAAGGCTAACAAGCTGGTGTGGTAGGAGCCGCTTGGCTTTTTAAACAGCTAGTATGTCCCAGTGTCCCTTGCACCAGTCCTAGTGGGGACAGAAAGGGGACAGAATGTCAAGTTGTTGCTGCTGAGTTTTGCCTCCAATTCTTAGGAATTACTGATATCTGGTCTTAACGATTTGAATAAAGCATCTGCCAGCTCATTCATCTCCAAAAACTCACATTGAATAACTGGTTGCTCATTTAGCCTGGTTTCAAGTAGACTTGTTTTTCATTTTCTGCAGTTAAACTAAAAGCTTTGTTGTTTCACATACAGATATTTTATTTGCTGAGCATATTTATTTCAGTCTGTTTGTATAGCACTAGAGCTTTCGTGGCCATATGTTATTGATTGAAAAGCCTCAGAGAACTCGAATTCTGAATAGGCGCTGTGTCCTTCGGAGGTGTCCGAGAGGCAGAGACTGAGGCCCGCTCACTGCCTTGCCAAACCCGTACTGAGGTCCCTTCCCACTGCTCTCCCTCCTCCCATGCAATACGTAAATCTGGACTGTTGTCGAGTCCGATTAACGCTTCAGTTGTTTACACAACCTCTCCCCAAATCTCAATGGGAGCACACAGTACCCTGTTCCCCTTGTTGGGGTACAGCCATTCCTACTAGAATTACTAGGAACGATGCCGAGAGAACACACCACCAAAGGCTATTTTAGAAAACACTGATGGAAAATTCTCAGAAATCATTCAAGCCCACTGGCGCGTGTTGAGTCAAGGGAAATTTCCCCCCTGTGTAACATCTTTTCCTCCACTTAGTTCAGCTTTAGAACCATGAAAGCTCTGGTCTTAATCCTATTTCTGATGAGA